>NC_079391.1:19040882-19352760 GCF_029220125.1 Pseudoliparis swirei | reverse complement strand
ACTGAACCTCTCACTGCCTCCAAAGCCACCGACTGAGCAATACAGTCCACCAGGAATTCCCTTTTTACATCAACACCTGGTCTTCCTTTTTCTTTTTTTTTGCGTTACAATGTTTTAACATTGGTCGGTTTGTGGATGGTGAAGAGAAGGTTTTTGTCAATGTTCTTGCACAGGTGCAGCCTGAATGGGGCCACGATAAAGCTCCAGTATAAAAGAAGAGGAGGGTTACACATAGGAGAGTTGCACGTTAAACCCTAAAGCTCTGAAATATGTTTGTACTTGCTGGTTGACGCTGATTATCTCATCTTCTCCTTTCTGCTCACTCAAAGAACCTCCGTCTGCCATCTTCTGCTTCACTGCCAATACATGCTTATTTTATGACTAACTCCTTGAGCTAATGTGCCTTATGAAACGTATATGTGTGTTGGTACAGTGGACTGGGTTATGTGGGTATTGGGATTGTGTAATATCTTTTTTTAGAGGTACATATGCAAGCAGTTTCTGCACTTAGCAATACTTCTCTGTGACTGCTGCTTCCTTCAGCTCTGCTTCACTAATCATTCACATGATGCTTAACGTTCGTCAACTGTAGATGAATATGTTTCTGTCTGTATCTCGTATCTGGCCACTCTTTTTACTTTACGCCCTGTTCTCCTTTTCCTTTTTACACTATAACACTACATTCTTCATGTTATTACGAGAGATTTTCGACATGACACTCATCATTCCCAGCAATATGTACAGCGCACATTGGATGGTGGGACGTTTGTGGCCGTCGGCGAGACAAATGGCTCTAGGAAAGGAACAAGTTGCATCGTTGCAGCGCGAGTCGACGGGCTGTTCTGCTTTGGAAGCGTTCTCTTCTTTAGGAATGCCACTGTGAACTCTCTCAAGTTGCTTGACCCACCAGGACACATTTTGCCCTTTCCGATTCCTCTCCGGACGTTACGATGCAGCACTTACCATGTAACATGCTGTCGGATGACACATCCGTATTGACAGATCTATGGGGGGTTGGCAGTGGAGCAGTGGCCTGCTGCCACTTCCCCAAAGAAACATCACCACTGAACTGACCCCAGGCCCACAACGTGTTGTAGATCAGCTGTATAGCTATGGTATTGTTGACATATTATACTGTAGTTGAATTGACTCGAAGGACTTGAAACACTAATTTGCCCCCAAATAGAAGAGATTATTGTCCTTGGAGGGTTGGTAGCACTACCCTAACACAATATGCTAATGTACTGTGCTTCTGGTGATAGTGTATGTTTTAATGGATTTAAGTAACCTCTTATAGCACTTGTCTTTCATCTGTTTACGTTGTGCATACAACAGAGCACATGAAGGTTCGGGCCAGTGGCCTTTTTTCTTTTTAATCAGCAGGTTGCAACTGGAATAGAACATTCAGCCCTTTTCAAGGCCAGTCGATGCCAGGAATTGACCCGGTGCATCATATCCAACCAGAGACTTCAGTCAGCAGCGTCCGTCTGCCATGCCCAGGCGCTGTTCGCTCAGTTGAGATCTGTAAATACTGTGTAAAGAATAAAACAAACCGTTACAAATGCACCGGGGGACTCCTTCAAAGATCACATTCCTCAGACATGTCGTGATACATTTACATACTGTGCAATTGTTTGGTGCGACTGTCTTTTGTAATAACAATGTAATGACTTATTAAATTTAGCAACTTCTAAGATGCAGTTTTTTTGAAAGATGTATATACCAAGCAGGAGCTGTGTCCTCAATAGCATCCCCTGACTTCTCATTAAGTGTCATCAAGTCCAAAATGGTTGACTATAATTTAATAATATGTTGACTTGCTAACAGACTAATATTATGAATGCATATTGTGAAAATATAATTTGCATATTTTCTTTATTTCATATTAATTATCTGATTTATTTGCAAATAATAATTTAGAATTGGAATATAAGCATTTTTGCTTCTACCTCTACCATTTCAGTCTTTCTGTTTTGTATATGATATAGAATAATATTGTATTATATTGCAATGATTGACTGAATAATACACAACACAACAATAAATAGCCTGCCATAAACAGTAGCAGTATTATGGTGGTTGTACTGGCAGTAATGTGTTTTGGTCAAAAAGAAAACAATGTTGCATCTATTTCTTACTGAAATTATTAATTAAATGATAAAGCTTGACGTTTATTAATTGCAGGCACAGGAAAACAATGAGTGACCAGCAAAAGGCTGTATAGGGTTTGAATCAGCAACCACCATGATGGCATTTCTCATTCAGCACAAAAAATACAAATATAGTTCTTAAAACAAGAGGAATGCTTTCATACAATCACAGAATACACAATGACTTCAACCAGAAGCTTTTTTTAAAAATCAAACAGCAGGGACAGGGTATGCCATTATCAGACAACCTGGTTCAGTAGCACTTTGCTTTTCAGGTCTCGATCCAGCATATTTACCCGTGTGTTAACTCATTGAAAAGTATAGAGATTGATGGAAAAGGTTTGATAATATACATTATGGAGATTAAAGGAAAGAGGGAAAACAATATTCTAAGATCTTGACTTGGCTTCTGCAGTTTATCCTTACCCAACCGGTTGAAATGTTTATATGTTACCACACCATTCTTTATGATTGGTTGGCTGCAGTCTGAAGCAATGAATGTGTCCTTTTAAAGATAACAATTTAAAAAATATGTTAAAACACCGGAACGATATAAAAACAATTCGTCCCTCGCTCCTCTGCCATAATAATCCCAGAGATTCCTGATGCAGTAGTAGTGCACTTACTCCAGAGCAGTCGGTTGTACCAATCACATGTCATATCATAAAGCTGTATCCAGACACACACACATCTAATCTCTTCAAACATGGAAAACACAACTGTCATGAAACTGTCCAAGATATTTACAACAGCAAGGAAAACGGCATTTTGTAACACATCACAAAGCAAGTAAGGACATACATTCTGCTGATGTGTAATTCACTTTAAGTTAAATGAGGACAGACAGGCTTTGACCTTAAATAACAAGGTGCAATGGAAAAAAGAGCACGACATGTGTGAAACTAAAAAAGAGTAAACTGATTTGAATTAGAATAACAGCAGATCATTATGCAGGAATTACTTGTGGAGACATATCTAATGGCACATGACATGTAGCAGCCATTCATGGCACAACTTCTGTCAGAAGAAAGCACATGAGGGGAGCGTGAGACGTTCAGCTCACTTCAACAGAAACCAGCAGGAGAGACTCTGCAGCTTCAAAGCAGCGGTGGGATTCTGACACCTCGTCGCACGTGTCCGACTTTTTCCGATCAGCCTCAACATCCTGCAGCTGATGTTGGACGGATTCTGTAATTCTGTTTTTCTCAATGGCGTTCATATCTCGAGGTAATGAGATAATCAAACCGTTATCGCGAGGAAACAAATGACTTATGTTTATCGGGGGCCAGGAGTGCCCATGCCTATAAGCAAAGACGGCGAAACTCTGGCAACTGAAAATGTTGGTTCTTTCAGTTGAGAGACCGTTCAGATCAGTTCTCGTCTTCTACGAGGTACTTTATTCTGGGTCAACATGCATGTGCTATCCTTTGACACAGTCTAAAGCGTGCAGTATTTAACCCACAGACGTGATTTAACCCTGGTTAGCCTGAGGTGGAGCTGTCCAGGCCTCCGTGGTGCTGCTGTTCACATGCAGCAGCTCGTGTTCCTTTCCCTCCACATCAGACACTTTGAACTAGCTAGTTAGCTTCCTCCAGAGATCTGCCTGGAGGTAAATGATGGTCATCATGTGAAAACCAGCTCTTTCACAAAATAATTAACTTGTGGAATAAATGCAAGCTCGTTCAAGGCTTTTCCGTAGTGTCAAGAAAAATGGAAATGATACATCCTTTAGAGGTAATTAGTAAACGGTTACTAGGGTGACCTCCGAGAGATACGCTTTACACACAAAAACACATCAGAAACACAGGCAATCAGGTTCAATCAACTTCACTGTTTTTTCAAGGCAGAGAGAGAAATATAGAGTAGGACTAGTACAGTAGTCTCCACTGAAGACTGAAAAATAGAGGCCTTTGTTTTAACTTTTTTTTTAAATCCCACAGAATGGATATGAACTTTCAGTGGAATAAACCAGCGGTCAGGTGGTCTGCAGCGACCAGAGAGCAGTCAGTCAGCAGGTCTGCAGAGCTGGGAAGAAGAGGACCCGGCAAACAATCCATATTCTGAATTAAAGCCTCTCTTCCCGACACTTCCAACCTAGACAATCGTATAAAATCTTCACTTTGCACCGAATGGAAATCAGAGCGGATAGGAACACAGTCGCATTCCTCCAGTGGCTTCCTCTGGAGGACAGTTTGGATTTGACTCGAGGAGCACGAGGGGCTGAGCAGTTACAGGCAATATACGTGGACTCACTACCTCAGTTTCCAGCTAGATGTGGCTTTTCAATCCCATGATATACATACAGGACTGTCTCAGAACATTAGAATATTGTGATGAAGTTCTTTATTTTCTGTAATGCAATTAAATAAACAAAAATGTCATGCATTCTGGATTCATTACAAATCAACTGAAATATTGCAAGCCTTTTATTCTTTTAATATTGCTGATTATGGCTTACAGCTTAAGAAAACTCAAATATCCTATCTCTAAATATTAGAATATTCAATAAAAATAAAATAAAATATCTTGCAATATTATTTGATTTGTAATGAAAACCAGATAATTTTTTTTTTTATTTAATTTATACAAAAAGAAAAGAAAAAATCACAATATTCTAATTTTCTGAGACAGTCCTGTATATCAAGTTAAAAATGCGAAATTTAACAATCTATTTGATGAACCTTCTCTGAAAAATAATGAAAGGGCTTGTTTAAATAGGAATATATCATTCAAATAACATTGGATAGGCACATCAACAAGTGTTGGCAAAGGTTTGGCATGAATGAACAACTGAATGTTTCTGTGACACTGCACTATTCAAGGAATTTCTTTCTTTTGGCAAAGAGTTAGTTGAAGAATAAGGCTGTAAACAGAGGGAACTGCCAGCCTGGATCTGTCTGAGGGTTACAAACTGCACTGGCACCTTTAGAGCCCAGACAGACCCAGGCTGGCAGTTCTCCCGTTTCCAGACTTTGTGCTACGCTAGGCTAAGCTAACTGGCTGTCGGCCATTCAACAGACAGATATGAGAGTATGAATGATATTTCCATTGTACGCTCACCTTTGTGGTTTAAAGTGTTGTTTAAAAGAGTAGCTCTGGTGTAGTTTTCAACAAGCCCCATGAAAAGACCAAAACCAACAACTATAATAACGAGAATGCTCTGGAGTGGCTTGGTAGCCGCATAGCGTCAACGTATGCCACACAAGCGCAACATGTCATACCGCCCCACCGTGTCGACACTGTCCTCCGTCAAACAAAGGAAAACATGATCCCATAATTCATCCTCAGTATTGTCTCTGTGTAATCTGATACGTCTTCTCCCTGTCACAGAAATCCATTGTTGTACAAAAACTGATCAAAAGACATCAATGAGCCACATGGTTTTACTGGGTAACAGATGACCTCACTGCCATGACCACGCACACTGGGGTTGATTTAGACTCAGTCACACACACACCATCCAAGTGCACCAAAGGTATGTTAACCATGGCTGGAAATAGTCTCCAACAAATGTCCTATTAACTCCTTTTGAGAAATTATTTAGCCTTTTAAACAGGAAAGTATATAATTGGGCTGCTGGAGGCGGAAAGCAGTGCGAGGTGGATGTACTCCTAGTAGCTTGGGCCCGATCATATGGTTCGTTGACAAGAACATAATATAAAACATCACCAGCTAACTCACGTGACAGCCAATCATAAACTTCTAGAATTGTCATTTTTTATTAATAATAATAATAATATAAATAATAACAACACCACCTCATTCAATAAAGTGGGAATAAGAGACTAGAGGGCGTTTTAATTGGGTAAATTCACATGTGATCACTTAGCAGGCTCCTATGGTTCACAGTACATAGCGGTGCATAACGGCTGTGGGTAACCACACAAAGGCTGCTTTGGCGTTTTAAGAACATGTTGCCAGTATTGTTTTGGTACTAGGGGCCAGAATTGAGTTTGATTTTCAGGGACAGGCTCACGAGGAGTTTACGTTCAAACAGGCCTGTTTGCATTTAGTTGTTTGGACTCGACACTAGGCTCCAGTTTTACGAGGAGATTTAATGCATAACACAGACCATAAGCACTACGACGCTGGTATTATTGATCTAAGCAAAACAATGCATATGCAGATATTTACGCACTCAAACGGGCGTGAGCTAATTACATATACTCGACTGCACTTGCCCCATGTGGTGGGCTGAGGGACGGGTCTCACCTCCGGACCTGGTGGGGGACACACTTCAAGGACACTTTAGCAGAACAAATATTGCAGACACCGGGTCGCAACAGAATATCTTCCTAAACTCTTCAGCATGGCGTCGTCTACCTCCGTGAAACCCCTCCCTCGTCACTGAGGGTCCTGCTGAACCTGGGGAGCCTCCTCTTGCCGTCACTCCTCCTCTCATCCCTGCTTCTCATTTCCACAGTGAAGTGGCTGTTGCTGTCCTCTGCTTTCGAGGGCCCACAAGGTGAAGTCATCTCTAACCCCTGGGAGTGCAGTAGGGTTGTGGGTGTCTGGGAGCAGCTGGGGAACACAGGGGGGGAGATGGGAGACAACGGCCCCAAGGGGGAGTAGCGTCTCAAGGAAACACCTTTTAGGTTCACAGCGAGCTCCAGGACCAGTTTCCGAGATGCCTTGGTGGGGCATGGGGGTACGGAGGCTTCCTGGGGGGTGGGAGGGGGTCCGTTAGGTTCTAAACAGTCACTCTGTAAAGGGGCGGGGGGCTCAGACTGTGTCGCCCCGCTGTGTTCCCTGCTGAAAGGCGACAGCTCCTCTGGGCTGTCTACTGACGGCGAGGAGAGCGGTGATGCGGGGCTCTCTGGCGTGCAGGACTGCAGGTCCATGGTTGCTGAGCAGCAGGAGCCCCCCGCATCAACTTCATCCCCGAGCCAAGCTCCGGACCTAGCCCTGGCCTGGGGCCCCTGCACACCCACAGTTCGGTAGCTGTGGAGCCCCAGTGCGATCTGCGCGGGTCCGGGGGAGTCGAGTAGGGGGGCGTGGCCTCTGGGTCGCCCTGGACCGGGGAAGAGGCGACTCCACAGATGCCCGAGGCGGCGGCGGGAGGACGAGGAGGCAGAGCGCCGCGTTGAGTGATGCCTGATCTGCCTGCGCATCGCCAGCCGCAGGTTCTGTAACACGGAGGCCTGGAGGAGAGGAAGAAGAGATCTTTAGATCTGCGGGTACGCGGTTCTTGTTTCCTTATTATCGAGTCTTCATGCAAAGCTAAGCTGAATGGCTCCTGGCTGTAGCTTCACATTTTTCATAAAGATAATAACAGAAACATATATTACAATAGCGTTTGCCTCAATGAACACAGACAGGAATTTCAGTGATTGCTGAAACAGAAATTCAATTCACAGAGAGATCGTGACTGCTGTGGTCCGTGTCGGGATTGCACCACAGCGGCTGGTTGCCAAAATTGCAAAAATAATAGTTGGTCAGTACGCTGCACAATTCTGGGAAATGGGCCCCAGAGTCAACCCCTGTGTGAGAACGCACTACCTGAGTGGGGTTGTACACCGGGAAGTCCTCCACCGGAGGGATGAGACCCTGGGTGATTAACTGACCATACGAAGGGGGGGCCTCCCTCTGGACAAACTCTGCCTCCATGCGAGTCATCTGAGTCTCAAACGCTCTGCAATGGAGAGAGGAAGAGGAGGAAGGAAGGAAGAAGGAGAGCAGGTCAGAAGAAAAGAGAAAGTATTGAAGCCACGAAGATGGATAGTGGGCGAGTTTAAGGTGATTAGGAAAACCTTGTTAGAAGTTTGTGGCACCTGCTCCATCACATTATAATATGCTATAACAGACTGTGACAATATGCTTCTGGACCCGTATATTTGGAGGAGACACAGTGATGAGATGTATTCAGAGAGAAAGCAAAAGGAGAACACGTCATGCACAAGTAGTGTAAGAGGACCAGTGACAAATGCTGCAAATAGAAATAGACTGACCTTTGTTCTGTTTTTTGTTGTTTTTAACCTTTTTCTTTATCATTTCCCTCTGAATTGTATCCTTAAAGTCCTGTCTTTATTAATTTGTAAAATCGAAATATATATGTATACAAAATGTAAAACGAGAGAGAAATAGACTGACCTGTATTCTCTGTTCCTGAGGGAGTGGAGTTTGAGGGCACAGCCGAGGGCGATGACCAGCAGGAGGCTGCAGACCAGACTGCCGATCAGTGCGGCCGTGATCACCTTCCTGGGCACGGCTGCCAGGCAGTCCCTCTCGTCGCTCCCGTCCAAGCAGTCCTCCTGGCCGTCACAGCGCCACGTCTCAAAGATGCACAGGTTCGTCCCGCAGTGGAAGTTGCCAGGTTGACAGTCGTAGCAGTTCTTCTCGTCCGAGCCGTCCGGGCACCTCTTCTGGTTGTTGCAGCGCTCGGAGGCCGGGTAGCAGACGCCGGTCCCACCCTCGCAGGGGAACTCCCCGGCGGGGCACGCCGGGCAGGCCTCCTCGTCGCGGCCGGATGGGCAGTGCCAGTAGCCGTCGCAGCGCTGGCGCTCGGTGTAGCAGCCCTGATCGCTGCCACAGGGACGCTCGCCGGGAAAACAGTAACCTTTGACCTGAGAGGGCGGGGGGTGAAAATGTGTCACTGTCTCGACGCAGAAAGCCCTCGATTGATTGATCATGGTCTCCGCAACAGCAGAACAGCTACACACACTTCTTGCAAACGCGCAAATGAGAAATGGTGAAAGTAAGCCAAAAGAAGATGTTTGAGTCTTAAAGTCTTAAAGAAGGAGGTTCAGACTGTACATTGTAAGTTTACCTGGTATGTGGCGTTGAAGCCATGCCCCGGGCTGTGAGGCTGGGCCATGTACAAAACACTCATCTGTCCCCGACTGGACTCGAGCAGCGCCGGCCGCCTGTTGTTGTGATACGACAGCACCTGTAAGAGGTGCTCGACCCGCTGCAGCAGGCCATCGTAGACGTGGAGCGAGTCCCCGGGCCCCAGCTGCAGGTCCAGCTGCAGCACGATGGGCTTGGGGTCCTGGGTGTCCAGCGACCACGAGCACCTCAGCTCCACGACGCCGCTCCTGTTGGCCCGGAAGAAATCCGGGGACGCAAAGGAGCCGTAGAAGCTGCCCAGGCGCTTGCCGCAGGCGGTGTCGGGGCAGCCCAGCTCGTCTGCGCCGTCGGCACAGTCCCGGGCTCCGTTGCAGCGCAGGGCGGCAGGCAGGCAGCGGGTGGACTGGGCCTCGGTGCACGCGAGGGAGCCGAGGGGGCAGAGGCCGGGACGGGCCTCGGTGGGAGGGGGGGAGCAGCTGCGTTCGTCCGTGGCATCGCCGCACTCATCCTGACCGTTGCACTTCCAGGAGCGAGGAAGACACTTCCCGTTCCCACACAGGAATTCATCTGACTGACAGCTGCTCTGACCCAAGTGACCTGCAGAGAGAACACGTCGACAGACACTATTAACGCTCCGCAGATCCTCATCTAATGGGTTCAGTTGAGGGCCTCAGTAGGGCCAACGGGGGACAATGGCTCTGTGCAACATAACAGGAATCTCATTCCTGCGATGACGAGACACAGAGACCGAGAAGGAAATGCGATTCGGTCTGGCTCAGAATGAATGTCGAATGAACGTCGAAATCAAAATATGGCATTTTAAGACGATTTCCTTCATTATTTAAAATAATTCTATGGGTCCAGTCTACCTCTGATGTAGGAGAGACGAAAGCCCTGGGCCTGCCCGGAGCTGTTGGCCTGAGAGTGGAAATAGAGCCAAACACGCCCCCTGGTGGAGATGAAGGGTGGAGGCAGCATGGAGCCACACAGCCTGGACTCCCCGCTCCTCGTGGGTGTCAGCAGGAGCCAGTCTCCCAAACAACTCCCCGACTCCGCCATGTCAAAGTTACGGAAGCTAAAATAAAGGGTTGGGGACGTCAGGCTCTCCGTCTACAACACGTGCCATGTGCACAGGATGTGAGGGACTCTACCTGATGGTAATGACCTCTCCCTGACCTCCCTGGATGTGCCAGCTGCAGTTCACTCTGGGGGGATAGTTTAAAGGCCACGAGGGGCTGTAGATCACACCCCTCCGCTCTGTGTGGACCTCCACTCGCTCACTGCAGCCTGCTGGGTGGCACAGATACAGAGGAGGATGGGAACACACACACACACACACACGCACACGCACACATTGATGAGGTTGAGTTCTACAAGCCTTTTGTGGATGTGTCATCAGCAAAACAACGACTTGGAAGAAGTGTTGTTATTTGACGCTGTTAGGTCTTCATGAATCATAATAATAATAATAATAATAATACAGAATAATGACACGAAAAGAACAAAACTTCAGCAAGGGGCGTCAAGCCATAGATAACATAATGGGAACCTATTAACCATAACAATATCAATGCAGCTCTAATATGAAGAGTTGACAGTGTAAACTGGACCTTTCTGTATCTGGGACTTTGAGAGATTTGGACTAAATCAATGTGGTAAAACACCTTACCAAAATCCAACAGCACAGCATGTTTTGTACAGCATGTACAAATACATGTCAGTCTGACTGAAAGTGTACCACTAGAACGGTCACCAGGCAGGGGTGTTGTCTTTCACCCACTCTATTTGACATTTCTTTAGAGCCTCAGGCACACGCAATGAGGCAGAATAAAGACTAGAGATGCCTAGGACTATGAGGAAATACATATATAAAGCAACTCAAACATTAAAGAAATTACCGATTTCTTTAAACATTTAGGACTTTTACTTTGAAAAATGTCCTAATTGATACATAAACATTGTTTGATTGCTATTGTAGGGGATTTCAGATATGTATGGAACACACCTGCATTATTCATTTCCTGGAACTCTTGGGGAAATCTATATACAGGACTTTTCTTAACATACAAAAGTCTGACTTATTTTTATAAACTCTTCCTTGGTACAGTAAAAATGTTTTAATGATAGCATAATTTAAGCTAAATCTAAGAAATGATCTATAAAGATACAAAATCAGTTCATTGTTTACTTGTATACGTTAGTGTATGATTTGTCGACATCTTATTTTGAAAACCGGATGTTGTTTCACGTGGTTCTTTCCGCTAACTTTGCCAAACCGGATGTTGTCACTTAAATCCTTCCGCTAACTTTATCAAAACCCTCGCGCACTCCCGATCGAATGTGTTTACCGTGAGCATCAGTCTCTAGGGGCAGACATGTGTGTGTCGGCTGAGTTGACCCAGTGATTCAACTCGGGGGACGGGGACGCCGCTCGGTGCGTGAGGATCCCCTCGTGGTCCTCTCACTCTGCGGCCCTCGCCGGGCGCATCGTCTCCGTTGGGGTGCGCCGCGATTGAAACGTCTCTGATAGTTGTCGCAGATGTTACGTCATCTGATCGGCCGTTTTGAGAACGCCGATCAAAACCGATAATGGGAATATCGGCCGATATGGATCATCCCTAATAAAGACCTTAAAGAGATTAAGGTTGGAAAGAAGAACACATCTTGGGCTTTTTGCAGATGACGTGATCTGATACTGAGAGGAGCCTGACAAACGCCTGTATTAATCAAACAACTTGAGAGATTCGGCTTCTACTCTGGATATCAATTGAATTTGTTAAAAAAAAGAGATTTTAACACGAAATTACAAACCATCCGAAAGTATACAATATGACTCTTAATTAAAATTAGAGTCAAATATGAAACACTACAGATTGAGACTAATAAAGGGGGCGTGGCATTATCAAACCGTAGGGCAGATTTCCATGCAGCTCAAATTAGACCAGTAATAAATGTAAAAACCTCAAACGATACGTAGAAGGAAGGGAAAGTCAAAGTGTTATTGGAGACAGAATAGCAAACGATTTACGTGAACAGATGGACGCTGTCACCCGATTTACATTAGAGAGGTAAAGAGCTCAAACTTCTGCGATGGATAGCCTGTGATAGACATTTTATTCCAGGTACTCTCGGTCAGAGGTTTAAACAATGGATTCCATATGTAATAAGAGCAATATGTTATTAAAGATGGAAGTGTCGGGAATTTCCAGGAGCTGAAAGATCAATATTCACTAAATAACCAGGACCACTTCAGATTTTTTGACAGAGAAATAAAGCAAAAAATAACTTGAGAAAAAATTGGATAAGTAGAACCATAATAATAGGAGCTTACAACTCAAAGAAATATAGAAACATATTAACTTTATATTCAATTAAATTCAGTTTATTTGTATAGCCCAATTTCACAAATTACAAATTTGTCTCAGAGTGCTTTACAATCTGTACACATAGACATCCCAACATTTGATGTCAAACTGAAATGTGAATAGGAACTTGGTGTGGATATTAAAGAGGCTGACTGGTCGAATATTTGGAGGATACAACAATCCTCAACATCTGAATGAACTTGGAGAGAACATTGTTGGAAAAATATAATTAGATTCTCTATTACTCCCAAATTACAAGCAAATGTCTGTCTATTGTTATTCTAATCATGTTGGAGGAAATGTGGAGCAGTAAATGTAGACCATTCCCATATATTTTTGCTAGCCCGAAAATTGTAGAGTTTTGGGGAAATGTCCAAAAGGTTTTTGTCAGAATTCTGGGCTATGACACAACTAAGTCTGTTTCTCTACTTTGGTAATATGACAAACAGATTAAATTAAATTCTGATAGCAGCTAGTAAAGAGGCCATTACGAACAGATGGTACACGATTATAACCACTATCACATCGGATGTTTGATTATTGTGACTGACATATATATATACAGGACTGTCTCAGAAAATTAGAATATTGTGATAAAGTTCTTTATTTTCTGTAATGCAATTAAAAAAACAAAAATGTCATGCATTCTGGATTCATTACAAATCAACTGAAATATTGCAAGCCTTTTATTCTTTTAATATTGCTGATTATGGCTTACAGCTTAAGAAAACTCTAAAATCCTATCTCATAAAATTTGAATATTTCCTCAGACCAAGTTAAAAAAAGATTTATAACAGCAAAACAAAATCAAACATTTGAAAATGTGTTTCCAGGTGTTTCGAGTTAATTAGACGATTCAAGTGATTTGTTTAATACCCTACTAGTATACTTTTTCATGATATTCTAATATTTAGAAATAGGATATTTGAGTTTTCTTAAGCTGTAAGCCATAATCAGCAATATTAAAAGAATAAAAGGCTTGCAATATTTCAGTTGATTTGTAATGAATCCAGAATGCATGACATTTTTGTTTTTTTAATTGCATTACAGAAAATAAAGAACTTTATCACAATATTCTAATTTTCTGAGACAGTCCTGTATATATATATATATATATGATATGGAGGTGTTAACTCACAGAATAAGAGCTCAGGAGGAGCAATGTTGTGAGAAGTGGAAGAAGCGGATGATGTTTACACCACGTCAACGATAACACAAGATAAGAACACTTGCGATGTTTCATGTTATTGAGAGGACAGAGCAAACCAGACCCCCATTTTTATTTTTGTTGTTGTAGTTATTTTTACATTTTATTTATTTCAGAATATACGTTTTCTATTCGTGTTGAAAAGACAACAAAAAAGTGTTAAAAAAACAAGGAAAGAAAAAAACTGATAATGCGTTAGTCCAGCTCTCGATGCTTTCTGACTTTCTGTTGCTCCCGCAAATGTTACACAAACAAGAGTAAACAGTGTGTTAGTTGTGGGGACTATTTTTCCTTCCTTTGAACTCATGACCTTAGCAAGAACAGTAACCATGTCACCTCGCTGCATTCTACTAAAACGCATACCGTTTTATTTGATTCTCCTCTTTTGTCTCGGATTACGTCGTAAAAAACCATTCCCTCAAAAAAGACAAATGACCTGAGTGCCTCTGTGGGGAGCTCTGCGCTGATCACAGGGGGCCTCCAACAGAAGCAGAAGTAGAGCGGCAGCCAGGGCGACGGCATCGCCCGCTGCCATCGCACCACCGCTCCGGGGAACACGGCGTGTGAGGAGGCCCAGAAGGAGCACCGGGACTGGGACTCTCTTGTAAGTGCATGTAACGCGTCATCTTTGTTCCGTGATGAGTAAGAAGGCGCCAAGTTGGTCTCACAGCAGTTTTAAAATGGGACGTCTCAATGTCAGAGGGGAGAGATACTACGACAAGGGGAAATCGTGATGGGAAGGATTTCATTCTTTTAAATGTTTTGACTGTGTCGTTCCTGCTTAACGCCACCGCAGGAACGATACGCGTGCAGGGGGAAGCTGTCTAGCAAGCCTCTTAATTAACCAGAACCACAGAGACCGAACATTAGCTTTAACGATGATTATCCAACGTCGACACACAGCAGAGTGCCCTGCTCTGCTTTGTGTGTGTTTCAGGCTTTCTTGAGGAATAAGTTAAGTCTTTGAAGGGAAACATAGAGGGGGAGGAGGGGGGGGTGGGATGTCTTCTTTAGCTCAGTGATGGATATCTACTACCCAAACATGGCTTCCGAAGAACACATGAAACTGGACTGGACCAAGCAGCCTGCAAAGTAGAGGTGCACAATATTGCTGCCTGATGAGGTTTTATTTTTGTTATTTGTATTACGGCAGATATTCAACATTTCCTTTTCTATGATCAACAAAAAATATAATGACAATTCTTTATGGTCCTGAGTGCAAAGGACCAGCATGCTCTGCAGCTGTGCGAGACAGCAGCGGTTGAGTTTTGGATACGGGGGGAAGTCGGGTTCATCAACAAAACCCGGGACCCCAGACTCTGAGATCCCCTTGCACATCTCTTCTTTTCTCATTAAAATACACTTGTCACTTTTAAGTAATGTTGTCTGTTTGTTGTTTACCATATGTACCTATTATATATATATATATATATTGTGGGACTAATAAAGGAATATATAATCTAATCTATATCTATACATATATCAATATATAGATATATATACAAAAATATATAGATATATATTTATTTGTATTCTATGTTTATTGTTATGCACCTTTCTCCCAGTCAAATTCCTTATATGTGTGATGTACTTGGTCCATAAATAATTCTGATTATTTCACTTAAGAAGAAAATACTAATCCAGCACCAAAAGAAGTCATTCAATCCAAAACTTGACTGAGTAACATCACAGAAGTAATTTCAGATCAATGTACCTAAGATGTCAAAAGTAAAAGCACTCACTATGCAGACAATGTGAGCAACATATTGTATCAAATGACTCTGAAATTAATAACACAAGTATTGTAAGAACGTCAACGTAGTTCTAGTACTGTAATCCATTGAGTGAATGTACCGAGTTAGTTTTTAAATAAATATTATAAACTAAACTACACTTAGAGATATTGGCTCCACTAACATAAATAAATAGCATACGGTGTTCTGCTCCCTCGGCTATACAACTTAACTGGTTAGAGAGAGAGAGAGAGAGAGAGAGAGAGAGAGAGAGAGAGAGAGAGAGAGAGAACCTTCTTTGCGTGTGAAAAGGTGCTTAAACAAGTACTAACACGTTGTGATGGTGTGTGAGATCTTTTCTCAAGCCCACCCCCATTCTCCCTCCCCCCATCCCACCGGCACCCTTCCTCCTTTGTTTTCATGCCAAATAAAGTACAGGATATGATGAGAGGAGGGGGAGGGGGGGGTCTGCACAGAAGCAGTGACGTAATGCTGACAGCAGCATCACACTTGTGAAAGAGCGCGTCCATGTTTCCACACTAACCCACCCGATCGTTTACCCACCACAGATCAATAACCCCCTGGGGTGTTTTTGCCCCTCGAGCACAACAATGAAGACACCGACAGTCTTCATCTATCGCAGCACTTTAGCGGAGCGCCACGGGAGCAGCAGCGAGCACAATAAACACCCCTCCCGGGCGGGTGTGGACATCAGGTCCATAGAGCGCTGCTCTGCTGTGATGTAACGTTGGTGATGCTGGACGCTTTAATGGCGACAGGGACCACCAAACAACTACGAGACCTCCTCACCGACTGCTTCCGACCGATTCGACCGATCTGGCACGCCAACGTGTATTTCCATTCAAACCGCACCGGAGACGCATTGTAGTTTCTCACCTGCGCCGAGCAGAGCGGAGTGGAGCCACAGCAGTCCGAGCAGCAGCTCCGTCGGTCCCGCGGTCCGGCGGGGACTCGCTGCCATCATGTCGGACACACTTTCCGCGCTTCGCTCGACATCGGTGTCCTCCAGCGAGGCTCCCGCATCTGCTTTCAGCTCAGACGCAACGAGAGCTCCTCCGCACGGTGAAAAGGCATTGTGTCCTTCCCAGCGGTAGCAAAGATGCCAGGAGGGTGAAGCGCGTCGGCGAACTGCGCAACTTCCGGTGGACGTCTTCAAAATAAAAGCACAACTAATCGTCATCGTAGCGTTGTAGGAGCTATCCAGGCGGCATCTCATGACCTGAATCTTCACACACATTGGTCATGAATCCGTGTAGTTTGTGAGGGCAACAATGTAACCCGTGACTTAACTAATATGCATCAGGATCCGCTTTGCACATTTGGAAAATGAATAGCAATAAAAGTAAGATATATAATCACAGAGGCAAAATGTCCCAGTGTGTGTATATACAAATCAATAGGTGAGGGAATGTAATAGAGGATGGTATGTTGTAGACTGAACGCTGTCTTAACTGGTGGCTGTGCAGTCGGAACACTTTTATTGATGAACGTGGTTCATCCAGCTGAGATCACAAAAGTGCATGTGAAAATAATTGTTCAACGGTCTTATTTTGAAGACATAATCTAACTTCTGCTCTAATGGTGGGTCCCTCTGTCTTCAGCTTGCCGCATCTGATAGAACAAAGTGGTGCTCATTCTTTGTTTATACGTGTTCCTCCCTTCTCAGTTGCGGTGTTAATGTAACAAACAGTTGGATATGAACACATGTGACTGCAGCACAGACTTCTCCACAGTGGAAATGAAGAGCGAGTCTAAAATACGGTCTCTTCATGATTTTCTTCACCCGATCCCTCCATTGTAGTCTGGCGGATTCTTAGTTCTCACTGCCACCCCCATGTGGTCAGATGGGTGTACTAAGTTTTCGACTAAGCAAATATACATATCATTTACTTAACATTTCGGCATTTTCACACAAGCCACGGAGCGTGTCGAGTAAAAAACACATGTTCAATAGGGATGGAGGTAATCACCTTCCGAATGTCGGTAACTTCTGCGCGAGGAGAAATTGACCAAAAGGCGCCGCTGGGATTTGATACCAGGATCTCCTGTTTACTAGACAGGCGCTTTAACCTTCTAAGCCACGGCGCCAGCAGCGTCCAAAGAAAATTGCCTTCATAAACGCACTCAAGCCGATGACACTGATGGTATGATTTTATTAGGAACAGCTTTAAATCGCATTGAATGAAGCTGCGCCTCGCCATCAAAAATGTGCTCGTACAAGACATTCAGACCGATATTGGTAGCAGAAGCCTAGCGATGGAACATTTTTCCTGCTTGTTAGCATCCAGCAAATCGACTTGTACCTCATATATTGATATGCATATACACAAGTATCAGTGAGTACTACAGCTAACATTAGCTTGAATTGCTTTGCGCAGAATTAGTGTGTATTTAAGTTCATGTCAGGGCCTTTAACGTGGCTGCTGACATCACATTCCCCTCAGCACTTGCCAGGGCTTTAGCTGCATGTCGCGGCTACTCACTGCCTGAAACACACACACCGGTTTAGGGGAAAACCACCGTTCTACAAACAGGCAAAAGAAGCAGGTGCAGTATTTAGTTTGTCTGCATTGGGTTGGAGCGTGACCTCATTCACCTTTTCGAGTGAATGACTGACGATGGAAACTTTGGATGGATTATAAAAAGGAGCATCTAGGCATTCGGTATTTGCAGTCAACTATTCTGCAGCGATCACCGCCGACTAACTGTGGCTGAGCATTGTTGTGGGAGAGCAGATGATCGTTTCCCGGTGTAACACTTTGAAGCTCAGACCGAACAAGGTACAACTAAAAGGGATTTTTATTTTTGGGATTGCGAATGAAGGGACAAAACAACAAACAAACAAAAAAACTAGGCACACGACACAGCAGATGATATTTCAACAATTTATTCGACAACTTCATAGACATTTCCTTAAGAAGTGTGCTGCTTTATTTGATGTTTCATAAGTGCAGGAACCAAAGCTTTTTACATGCACATGGTCTCGGCACAGATACAGACTCTACGTTTCTCAGCTCTTCACTTTTTTAAAAATCACACAGCTTTGAACACAGCAGCTGATGAAGCTTACCAAACAACTAGTCCAATGGTATACACAATAACCAATTTTCTGTTTTAATTAAAATATGAAGAAATGGAAAAAACAAGTAAAAACCTAAAGAAAATAAAGCTGTAAAAATCTGAAACAAATCATACGAATGGCGCAGAGTGGATGAACCCATGAACGCACGAGTCCAAAGATCTGCACATGACATCGCCCAGCTGCTTGTCTTTGTTCGCACGTTGGTTAGTTCTTAAATTAATTATTGTAAATACTATGAAAACAAAATGCAAGTCACTCAGCAAACAAGAAACATTCCTTTCTTCGACTGTTCTGGAGGTCCCAATTGCAGAGGGGAACAAACTTTATAAACCGAGGAGTAGAGGGGCTTCGACTTGAACACCAGATCCTCGTCCCACATGGCATTCACAGGGGCAACCATTTAGTTTTTGATACATCTTAAATACATTATATGACTTCTACCTGAAGCTGCAGGTTAAAGTGTCTAAATCTGTTCCAGGTGCAGTGTAATAAGTCTTTGGCTGCCCCAGTGCGAGTTCTTCAGGCAAAGATCAAAAGTGATCCCCGGCACACAATAACATTAATCGACAACTCCAGGTGCCATGAATCATCATCGATTTGATCCGTATCTGAGGAACTACTCTTTTCAGTCTGACCTACCTCCTTGTTTACTCTGCAACTCGTACATTTTCTCCCCAAGTAGAACGTGGGTCATGTGTCTGTGCGCACGCGTGTATATATATGTGCGTATGTGCGTGAGAGAGTGACTACTGGTGGGCACACTGTACCCCTGGCCCGTGGTGGCCGCCCTCTTCGTCATCGCTGTCGTTGTAGGCCTCTCTGCGGCTTCCCGACGTTGAGCTCTGGCCGACGTCGTAGTCCTGCAGGTCGACCTCCTCCGTGTCTGCGGTGATGATGGGTGGCGCCGACCGTGAGGGCAGCATGTCCTCCAGCTCCTGGAAAACATTCATCGGGATGCAGGAGTTTTTTTATTATTGGTTTAAATCAGCTGCAAAGTAAATGTATCAGTAGGTAAATATCTATAAAAGCTCATTGTTTGGTCTCCCAAATACAAAGCTGCAAAGAAACCCAACAGTGGAGCCGAAAATCCTGAATATATTTAGAACTTCATTGTTGAAGAGATATCACTTACATTTTAACTCTTAATTTAACTCAATAGTTTGAGCAGTTCTGTTTGAATATTCACTGCAATAAACAAAGATGATGATGATGATGATACACAGTCAGTAAAAGGAGCAACATGTCATACCACAAGTTTCTCAGGGCTGATCCAGTTGTTGTCTGGGAACTGGACTTCAAACTTGATGTACAGATCTCCCTTCTCAAAGGGGTTTCGGTACTGTGGCATGCCTTCACCTCGCACCACTCGGACTGAGCCTGGAGAAGACAGCATGTTAAAGGAAAAAAGGTTTTACAGCTGATTCCAACACATCCTAAGCATACAATCTGTACAGCACTAGAGCCTCCACCCCTCCAGAGAAAGGGGCAGACCAAAGTAGGGCTGCAACAACGAATCGATCGAAATCGATTATTAAAATAGTTGGCAACGAATTTCATTATCGATTCGTTGTGTCGCGCGATTATTACGGCGCTCAATAAGTCACGGAGTATAAACAAAGTTGAGTTGAGGGCAGAGCAGCGCAGGAGAAACAAGAGCGGAGCGGAGGGAGAGGACAGACGGAACGCTGCGCTGTGAGAGCCAATCAGCGCTGAGCTGCTCCTCTGTTGATGAATCTAATTGGCTGCTGCTGCTCACGTGGCGCTGGATGCGGAAGTCATTCACGGAGCCAAGTGCGCTTACGGGTGATGTCATGAACCCAGACACCAGGGCGCTACATGTCACGACGTGTGTGGCATTTCCACATGAGTATAACGTAGAAAACGTGGTTATTTATTCCGTGGCGGATAGCGGAAAATATTTTTCCACGGAGAAAGGCAACGGAGATAAGCCACGACGCCACTCGCTGTGAGCGCTGCGCGTGCAGACAACATTTAACGGAGCGGAGCAGCGCGTGCGCTCTGATAATGAAGTATCGATACTAAAAATATGCTAAATCACATCGTTTTTAACGTACGGGTATTTTGTTAGTATCGATACACCGTGCAGCGTGACAGCAGCAGATGTAGCGGACTAACATTCAAGCTAACCTAACTTCCCAAACGCTGTGGACATCTGAATGCTGATTGGCCGAGACGCGACACGTCCCATCAAAGATGTTTTATTGCTTAGAGCACCACTTCACATTTTTTCCGCGTCTCACTGCAATCTCAACGGCAGCGGGCCAGGTGAAAACAATACAGGGCTCCAGACTAACTTTTTTTACTAGGAGCACAGTGGCCCCTAACTTAAAATTTTAGGGGCGTAAGCAGAAAATTTAGGGGCGCACACAGGGTTTTTCCTGGGTCATAATGGGTCTTCGGTGCTCCCCAAAAAAAATGTTTGCGCGCTGCGCGCGCACCATCTAATCAAGCAAGTCGAGCTATTGAGTGTGATCAGCAGCTGGCCGATCTGTCCATTCACGCACCTCACAGTTGTGTATTGATCAGACAAGAAGACACCCTTATCAACTCCAGTGGTTCCCCTACCATTATAACAGGGTGAAATCTCCACCCGCCACTCTGTAATTTTCGTCTACACCCCCACCCCCCCCCGTCAACAATTCTCGGCTCGCGTGACAGAGCGATGCGCGCGCCGACATCGAAGTTCTGCCGTGATGCGCGCACACGGGTGAGCACACTCACCACCCCCCCCACCCATTGATTGAATGCATTCATAGAAAGCAGTTTCTTTTAGGAAACGGAATCAAAAATAAATATTACTATGCAGCACGTTCTCTTTTCAATACCATCTAGGGTTTGATGATGTTATGATTAGAGCTGCACCGATCAGGTTTTTGGTGCCGATCACCGATCACTGAAATCAGTATCTGCCGATCACCGATAATACCGATCACCGAGTCGATTGAAGCATTCTATTTATTGTGTAGCATTATTGCCTAGGACTATGAGGAAATACATATATAAAGCAACTGAAACATTAAAGAAATTACCGATTTCTTTAAACATTTAGGACTTTTACTTTGAAAAATGTCCTAATTGATACATTAAAATTGTTTGATTGCTATTGTAGGGGATTTCAGATATGTATGGAACACATCTGCATCATTCATTTCCTGGAACTCTTGGGGAAATCTATTTACAGGACTTTTCTTAACATACAAAAGACTGACTAATTTTGATAAACTCTTCCTTGGTCCAGTAAAAATGTTTTAATGTTAGCATAATTTAAGCTAAATCTCAGAAATGATCTATAAAGATACAAAATCAGTTCATTGTTTACTTTTATATGTTCGTGTATGATTTGTCGACATCTTATTTTGAAAAACGGATGTTGTTTCACGTGGTTCTTTCCGCTAACTTTGCAAAACCGGATGTTGTCACTTAAATCCTTCCGCTAACTTTATCAAAATCCTCGCGCGCTCCCGATCGAATGCGTTTACCGTCAACATCAGTCTGTAGGGGCAGACATGTGAGTGTCGGCTGAGTTGACCCAGAGATTCAACTCGGGGGACGGGGACGCCGCTCGGTGGTGAGGATCCCCTCTGACCTCTCACTCTGCGGCCCTCGCCCTCGTTGTGTCTCCGCTGCGGTGCGCCTCTTTTCACACATTAGCCCCCCCTCACACACAGGCCAGCCTTCTTCTTCAGTTTTCGTCTCCTTTCTTCTTCTTCTGGAGTTAATGTCGGTTAGCAAACCAGTCATTCAGGCATTACCGCTAACTATAGTGGGCTGAAGTGTAGAACAAGTTTGTAAGCAACAAAAATATTTAATAACAAAAAAAGAAATCTGCTAATTTACTGGTCGCGCATGCGCGAGTTGATGAAACATTTACTCGCACTGTGTCTAATTTTAGGCGCAAAATGCGACCATTTGGTCGCAGTCTGGAGCCCTGCAATAATAAATCGGAACGCGTCTCTGATATTGTTCAGGGGTCCACATGGGGACCACTGCTCAGGAGAGGAAAGCTGTCAGTCTGTTTGTGACAGGGTTCATCCACATGCTGACCAGTGAACAGGTTAATCCACATGCTGACCAGTGGATCTCCAGGACCTTTCCATGACTTTAAACCAAATTTCCATGATTAAACATTTTGTGAAAACTCTGTCTATACGTGACAAAATGAGAAGATATAGTATTTAAACTAACAATGAGAATTCCAAAGCATACCGTATATATACCGTGTAAATTAAAATTTGAATAAAACAAATTTGCATAACTTTTCCAAATATTTTGGGATTTTCTTTTTTTCAATTACTTTTCTAGGCCTGCTAATAGCCATTTAAAAATTCCATGACTTTTCCAGGTTTTCCATGACCGTACAAACCCTGTTTTGAATAAAGGGTTGAAAATTAAAGTTTTTTTAGTTTTTTTATCCGATTAATCGATTATCAAAATAATCGTTAGTTGCAGCCCTAGACCAAAGCATTGGACTGCTAACTTCTGACAGTCTTTCCAGAATGCACTATGAATGTTGACCTCACTCCGTCCTCATTTATCAAGTACCCCTAGACGCGTCCTTGACGAATAAATCGTTTTTACATCATCATCCCTGGTGCCACTTAGTGCCTTCCAAAATGTGCCTCCTTGTGGTATTCAGCTCTCAGCAGAAACAATGATGACACACTCATCATTGTTATCCTAAAATGTGCAAGTAGAGCCCCCTATATGACTTTGCTCTAGAGAGTGTGGCGTGTGCCTTGATGTGAGGGCATGTTCGTGGAGCACATTCAGAGGCCATCAAAGCTTTTACCTTAATACATCACGTGCACATTTGACTGATGAAAGTGTTAACAATACAAAGTATTAAGAGTGTTCACCTGGTTCAATGATTTTGCCAGCAGGGTACTTCACAACAATCTGTCTTTCGTCTAAGTGTTTCACCATAAACTGGAAGCCGCACAGCGCCTCCACCAGCCCGAGCTTGTAGTTCATGAACAGGTCGTTGCCATCTCGCCTGAATGTCTGGAAATAGAGAGGGGTTGATCAACAAAAGTTGATGAACTCTTTCACACCAACATAAAAATAAATTTAAAAAAGAGTCATTGAATTACGTAAGTGTTCACACAGTCAATCAGAGACAGCTCCTGCTGGTGAAAAGCAGAACAGCGAGTGAAATAAGCTACAGGATCAAGCGTCATCATACCTCAGATGAGGACAAACAAACCACGCTCTCCGTCTCTCCCCTTTCACACAGAGGTTATAATACTGTCCTGAAGAGGAGGCGTGGTTATTTCACACTGAACCAAACCGTTGCTCTCATCTAAAGTTGCAACCCAAAGTGTACAGACATAACAGAGTTGTGAATAATCAATGAATATGTAACAATTGGTTTTGCTCAATTTCTAACAATTATATATTTTTTATTATGTATTATTATTGTATTGTTGAAAAAGAGTCATATATTAAATTTGGTACAGTTAAACTTTTATTTTGTGACGGGTTTGGACGATGGTCAAAGATAAGTCCTAGTCCTGCTCACTAGAGTTGAGTCTCAGATTCTTCTCTTACTCAAGAATCAAGGACAGCCCAGACACTCATGAGCCTCTGAAGCATGCTGGGTGCTCTAGTTAGCGAGGCTGGCCCAGACAAAATCCACACCACTTAAATTTGAGGTGTTAAGACGACTCGAGTCTCGGTGCATCGGGAGACCGGCCCTCAGCTGTTGCCCTTTTGTGTTGTTCAAAGTCAAAACAACGTCACAAAAAAAAAGATTTATAAGGGACCAACAACAGCAAGAGAAAAAAAACATGTTGCATCTACTCAAGTGAGCTGAGCTATTATTATTATAGGTATGCCAGTTATCCACTTAAGCTATTCCATGTCCTACGTGTGGACAGCATACAGCTTGCCACCATCACGACACAAACTATACAAACACTACATTAGCGTTCCCTTTAACACTTGATATGAGAGACACTTGGAAGACAGAAGACGTGTCCCATCTGCTGTATTGTCCGAGGCTAGCTTATTTGAGCGGATTTGTACAAGCTGTGAAAGCTCTCCTGAAGGTTCTCCTCCACCTGCTTCCCAGTGTGTAGCCATGCATTATTCTGCAGGACAAACCCTAACCTTCCTCAACTTAAATCACATTTGTATTTCATAAAGAGACAACCCTCTTGACAGATAAGTAGCCTAGTTTTTATTATAAATGCATTGCACTAGAATTTATGAATCTGCCAATTCATAGTTTTTTCTCCACTCTAAAGCTAATGCAGGTCATGCATGCACATCTTAAACTGCTTAAAGCAGGAATGAGGATTAAAACAATTAAACTAAAAAAACAAGCTCAATACATAACAAGGTCAAAGCAAAGACTAAGAACGGCCGGCTGTTGCTCAGTGGGGTATTGGGGATCGTCCAGCAACCCCACGGTCGTCGGTTCGATCCCCGCTCTCCCCATTAGTTGCAAGTCGAAGTGTCCATGAGCAAGGCACTGAACCCCCAGTTGCTTCCCTGGGCGCATCACTGCAGCACACTGCTCCTTAATAACTAAGGATGGGTTAAATGCAGAGAATACATTTTGTTGTACCTGTACAATAGATTGAATCCAATCAGCAGACAAGAGCCGTCAGAAAGCTAGAACTAAGACATATGTGATCAGTCAACTTTCCAAGTTTGGCGTAGCAGCTTTTGAGAATTGCTGAACTATATTCAGATTGCAATAAAGGTTTTACACAAAACTGACTATGTACACAGTTACCTTTTTATGGGCAGGAAATAATTAGTGTCTGACTTAGAAAACTATGAAATAAGCCAAAGAGTGTCCTAAATTGATTTAATTAAATCCCCCTATGCCAAAGAGTGCATATGGGAAATGGAGGGCAGGTTCAAATGTGTGGCTACAATATCGGAATCAGGTCCTCCTACCTCATTCTCTTTTTCCTGCAGGACAAGGACTATATCCCCAGGCTCGACTCCAGGTGCCTGGTCAGCCTCCCCTCCGAAAGTAATTTTCTGGCCGTGCTTCATGCCTTTGTCCACGTGTACCTCCAGAATCTTCACCTCTTTCACGACTTTCTTGCCCTCGCATTTTTTACAGCGGTCTTTCTCGCTGATAACTTCACCTAGAGTTGGATAAATGAGACACGGTGATGGATGTGAGCAGGCCAAGCCACAACATACAGAGCAAATGCTTGATCTTGGTTTAGATCCCTGCGCCCCCTTACCTTCGCCGTTACAATCGGTACACACAGACTGCATCTGCTGGACCATTCCTGGGGCCAGCTGTCTGATCATGATGCGCATGCCACGCCCTCTACATGTGGTACATTTTTGAACAGCGCCCGACTTGCCTCCCTGCCTGCATACACACCCAGAGGTGGATTCATTGTTAGAAGAAACACGTCTACAGACTTAAGCAGACAACAGCAACTATAGCTCCATGTTGGTTGTATGACTTACCCGTTACAAGTGCTACAGAGTACATTCTTGCTAAGTTGAAGTTTAGTTGTCTTCCCATTGTAGACATCCTCCAGTGACACCCTGTAGAACAAGTGGGATTTTAGATACTGTTTAGAGACATGAGACGGCATAATTTAACAAAAATGGACGTTTCATACTAAATCAAATAGATAATAATGTGCACATTACGTACAGTTTACTCAAATTGTCTCTACATAAGTGGACAGACGTGGTCTTACTTGAGTGGATGGACCATGTCCTCTCCTCTCCTCCGACCTCCATTCCTTGAACGACTCCCCTGGCCTCCCATGAATCCAAAAAGTCCACCGCCAAAGATGTGGGAGAAGATGTCGTCCATTCCCGGGCCACCCCCACCTCCTTCCCGCAAGCCTTGTTCCCCATAGCGGTCATAAAGTTCCTTCTTTTCAGGGTTGGTCAGCACCTCATAGGCAAAACTGATTTCTTTGAACTGTGTTATGAGAGAACAGACAACAGATGTAACAAGTTGTAATTTCCCCTCAAAGACTTATTTCTGATAATAGTGGACCTTCTTTTGACGATCATTTACTATTACCCGGCTAGATTAGTGTTATGCATGCAAGGGTGCTGTGGTTGAAGTGCCACCCAGCAGCAAAGACCTAGACGGAGTGTTCAAAGCGTAGCTAGGGTCGGAACAAGAGAGTACGTATGACGATGCGTATGAAAATAGCAGTAACCGTATAACATCAACGCAGTGCGAGTAACTTCACAGGCTATTTGACGGTGAATTAATGCTACAACTCCTTAGCGCTACCTGTTGATTAAAGTGAAGGGGGTACAAACAATCAGCTTAGGCTCAATTAAGGTGGGCTGACATTTAAGGTGGATCAGCTGTTCTCTGACGACACTCCTGAGGCTCTGATACAAAAGAAACGGTTTCTCTTCTTTTAAGCGATAGCATTAATTGGTCAAAATTATAATTGCCCGTTTATGGTTAATCATCAAAATCCTCTCTCAAAGCGGCGGAGCTGTCCGACAGCAAAGTAACCACAGCTCAGGGCATGGAAAGATTTCCTGATTATCGTTCACCTCATCTCTGGTGGAAACCAAAGTGATGTCATTCCCAGGGAAAGCACGCATCAGGTTGCAATATCTGTACACACGGGTCATTCAACACCTACCGCATACCCGGTCGCTCAACATCCCAGAAACTCTCAAAGTTCCCAAGTTAGAAATCAATAAGAATAGTAAATCTGGAAAAGCACGAGTCAGAATTTGAAAACAAAATCAATAAGAGCACACTTTATACATATAACACCACCTAATTTGAACCAGTGATTTCATAAATGATTCAAGTTTCAAATGTAAAGATAGCATTGAATTAACTATTATTCTTGAAAAGGTTTAATAAAACTAAAGAAAATCACTGGGATGCCAATGCCTTCATTCAATAACGTCACTGCAGAGAGGAACTAGAATGGGCACTCGGTAGAGTGCATACCTTCGCATATCACAAGATTGGGCATTGAATTATGAACATTGGCATTAGTTGCATGCCAATTGGACAAAAATGTATCGTGCTATGGTAAAAAAAAGAGTTTGACCTTTCCATGACCTTGACCTTTGACCCGATTGATCCCAAAATCTAATCAAATGGTCCCCGGATAATAACCAATCATCCCACCAAATTTCATGCGATTCAAGAACATTTTGACCTGTTCATGACCTTTGACCTTGACCTTTCACCCGATCGATCCCAAAATCTAGTCAACTGGTCCCCGGATAAGAAACAATCATCCCACCAAATTTCATGCGATTCGGTTCAATACTTTGAGTTCTGCGAAAGATTTTGACCTGTTCATGACCTTTGACCTTTGACCCGATCGATCCCAAAATCTAATCAACTGGTCCCCGGATAATAAAGAATCATCTCACCAAATTTCATGCGATTCGGTTCAATACTTTTTGAGATTTGCGAATAACACGCATACAAATAAATAAATAAATAAATGGCGATCAAAACATAACCTTCCGGCATTTTCAATGCGAAGGTAATCATCATCTCTGATAAACTCCACAATCATCTGGCCATCTCATTGGCACTGGATGGTATAAGATGGATAGCACACTCTACACGTGTTTTCTTTGTAACAAATTCTGCCTCCAGACTAGTTCTCTGATGACAACATGTACTACTGCTAACAATGTGATCCCCTGCAAAAAACATGTCACTCTGTCATATGGGGAAGGCCCTTATTTCTTAATGTAAAGAGTTTACAAAATGCTACATTAGAATGTAATGACGACATGATGTAGAGCGATGGCGGGGTGCTGAGGGAATTCAACGGCATGTTAAAAACCTAATTAAAGCTGCGAGCAGCGTCGAACGGGGTCATCGTTCACCTGCGCCGGCCGGGGGCGCCGGCCCGCTCGGCCGAGGACGCAGGCACGCCGGTCGGACTTGACTCGGGCCGTGACTTGTAACGAGCACGACAAGTTTGGGGCAGATTCGACAAAGTCCAGTTTAGCCACTAGGTGGCGCTTTAACTACGTGAACATATTCATGCATCATGTGTCCCTACGTGAAGTGTAGACCACGTCATGTAAATTCAATGTAAAAAAAAAGTGATGAAAAAAAAGCTGTCTTGTCTTGGAATCGATCACGCATCTCCGGGTGTCCAGTCCAACACTTATCATGCTGAGCTATAGAGCTAGCTGCATTACAGGCAGCCGTAGGCGGTCACATTATTTTGGGCAGGACAAATTTGGGGTGGATTGAAGGAAGTCCAGTTGAGCCAGTAGGTGGCGCTTTGAGTCTGAACATATTCATGCATCATGAAGCAATAGGTGTAGGGACCTACACCTATTGCTCTGCACCACTGATTAGATGTAATTGCATCAGCTGTAGGGGGTAACATTATCGTTAAAGTGAACAAATTATGGTTATGTTACTTTTCAATAGGTGTTCAACAGGTGTTCCTCGAAAAAAAATTGCTTGTTTCTTCGTGTGAATGTGTTCAGGCCTTGACTGGCATCACGCATGATTTTTTGGGAAAGATTGGATGAGTTTAAGCAATAGTTTATAACATAACAATATCAAAGAAAGTGGTCATTTATTAAAGTACTCATAACGACAAGACTACGGTGAAAAGTCTTTTTTCTTCTTCTCAGTGTTCATTGTTCAAGTCTTGAGATTCTAAAAAACAAATGTGGGCCGATTCTGTTGGCGTTTTGTGGTAGAAATCCTTAGATGTAGAAATTTTTAAAAATGGCTAAATAAAGCAAAAAACGCCCAACTTTGGTGAATTATTGTAGCACCCCCTACAGTTCAAATTGCACGAAATTTGCTGTGTATGTTTCAGGATGCATTCTGCACATATCCTGAAAGTTTGTTTCCCCCCCAATAGTGTTGACGTTATGAGCATTACAAAACAGGACACGCCCCTAAAATGTTCGTTGGGCCATAGATGCTTACCACAATGATATATTTGAAAAAAGATGATGATCTTAGATGATATAGCTTCCATAATCATTATCTCCAATAGGTTTGGTATGAATCGGATCCAGCGTTTAGGAGAAATGGCCCCGAGTGTTTTTCACAAAATTCAGAATGGCCAAAAATGTAAGTAGGCGGAGCTTAGGGTCCTGAGAGGCTTTTTTGTAGAGCAGGTCCAAGTGGACTTGGAAGAAAAAAAACTAGTCATTTGAACATACTGGGTGAGGGGCGTCGCCGGTCGAACTTTGAGGCGGCGCAAGAGAGCAATTTTTTAAAGCCGAATTTCGAGGTCCAACGTCTAGTTTCACCAATCCTGACGAGCTTGCCAAATTTGGTGAGTTTTGGGATATGATGCGTACCCCCAATATGCGATCAAAGAGTAGAAATAAAAAGCGGAATAATAATTAAAGCTGCAAGCAGCGATGAACGGGTCCTCGTTCCTGCTTCGTACGTCGGGGGTGCCGGCCGGACGCCGGCCCCCTCGGCCGAGAACGCATGCACGGCGTTCGGGCGTTTGACCGTTCGTCACGCGACACTGATTTTACTTTGCTAGTCGGTGGCGCTTTGACTGAGTGAAAAAAGGCATGTTGATATCCTCAGGCCGTGAATTCTACGAAGCATGAGAAGTTTGGAGCAGATTCGAGCGAGTCCAGGGTTGCCAGCAGGGGGCGCTGTGACAATTTGAACATATACATGCATCATGTGTATCCACGTGAAGTCTAGACCTTGTCATGTAAATTACATGTGAATGTGATGCTTTTTAGGCTGATTTGCTTTGGCCACTCAGTGGCGCTATGACTAGAATTTTAAATTAGCATACGGATGCTTTAACACTAGGGGTGCTCAAACTTTTTTCAGCACGCGAGCTACTTGTAAAATGACCAGGTCAAAATGATCTACCTTCGGGGGGTGGCGGGCGCGTCCCGAGACGGAGAGCAGAGAAGTGTTAACGCGACACGTAGAGACAGAAATGACATGGTGCTGTGTGGAGACGATCAACAACAGACGGCTGTTTAGTTTAATAAAAGAACAAAGACAAGCTATAGAGAAAATTTCAGGGAGGCGGGCCAATTTTTTTTAATGTCATGCGGTCTACCAATACTACGCCGCGATCGACTGGTAGGTCGCCGTGACCGACCGGTAGATCGCGATCGACGTATTGAGCACCCCTGCTTTAACCTTTTAATTGAAAGAGAAAGGTAAAACTAAAATAGAAATGTTTTAATCCACTGTGAGACATTACATGTCATTTAGCAGACGCTTTTATCCAAAGCGACTTACAATAAGTGCATCAACCTAGAGTACAAACTAAGAACAACAATACAGAAAGTAACATTTCCTCAACATAGTCTAACTACAGAAGTACCATAATAAGAGCTAAGTTTTGCATATTTTCTGGTTTCAAAAACGGGGAAGGACAACGCTTTTAGTTCTTCCAAAACGTACCTCTTTGAAACACATTGTGCTCTCAAATTTAAAATGACCAAAACAATCTTACGTTTACTCCCCATTTTGTTTCACATCAACTGATAACGCACCTCTGACGACCAACTTCAGTCAAAATGAGAAGTCACAAACATCTTACCTTGTCACCAGCGTTAGGGTTCTTGTCAGGGTGGTATTCCTTTGCCAGCTTCCGGTATGCCTAGGATTATAAAAGAGGGATGCTTATTGCCAAACACTATTAACATTGGAGACATGCCTCGTTCATTGAAAACAAAAGAGGACATGACACAAACTCCGCTGAAGGAGCGGTATCGACAGCACACGCAATCGCACGTTATGAAAACAGATGTTCCAGCCAATAAAACACGAACCGGCGTTACCCGCCACTGAACATGTAACCAATTACCGTGATGTGTAGGTACGCCCTTGGTTTAATAAGTAACTAGCGTTAGCTATCGATTTCCTTGTATTAAGTCAGTTACTTACTACATTATACCGGTAACTTAATTACTACATTGTGTGGGGGGAGGGAACTTCAAAATGTCTGACTTTTTAATCCCCGACATGGTGTTAATGTAAGCCTGCGTGTGCTAATTGATATATCTAGTTAAAAATAACCTCAAAGTAAGAAGGCGTATGCCCTTTCGTCCCACGTCAATGATGTTGAACAAAAGCCTGGGCATACAAATTAAACACTGAACTCACGTGACAGCGTAAAGAGTTATAAACGTGTTAAGCTCATCCGGAGATGGTTAAAAAATGGCCCACTGTAACGAGCTAGCTGATGCTAGCGGAGGTTTGAAGACACGTGACCAGTATAACTTGATGTTGCGCTGTAATATGAAACACTAGTAGACTGGCTTATGGTTAACACACACACACCCCATCCAGGCCTCACTTCAAGTGGCGTTGCCAGTGATCGATTACCCGTATCGACTCACGTTAACCGCGTACGATCGAGGTGACGTCAAGTACGTTAACCTTACTCTGACGATCGATACTCAAGTCGGCTAATCGGAAGTCAAAGCTGCTAATAACCACTGTTCACCGACGTTACATGTCGTGTGTGCTCCCGGTAGTCGTCGTTTGGGGAACACACCGCTGGTCGCTTGTTGCGACGCCTCCGACAGGCTCAACGTTCGCTCGCTAACCAACATGACACACGCCCGAGCTGAAGCTAGCGTGAGGTCAATCGCTAACGTCTCTCTCTACGTTAGCACAGCGCCGATGTGAATCATGTTCCCCATGTTTAGGTTCCACGCATAATAAAGACCATAATAGAGAAGCTACGAACCACACCGGCTTTACCATAACCCATCATGTTTAAACGTTACAGCCCCATCGTCACATGAGCACCCAGGCCAGTTAGCGTGCGAGCTAACCAGCTAGCTAGCCGCGCATAGCAACACATTTCCTGACTGGGGACATTTTAAAATGTCAGGACTCGAAACACAAACGAAAACGTGACTTCGTAGTTTTGTTTAGCCTTTAGCGGGTAACTTACCTTCTTCAGCTCGTTTTCAGTCGAGGACGGAGACACGCCGAGGATGTCGTATAGTTTCGTGTCTGTAACAGTCGCCATGGTGTTGCTGCGGATGTCGCTTCAGCGGGAGGTGGATGGACAAAGAGACGGAGCCGGTGGGAACGGGTTGACTCGCCTCGTGTCTCGGTTTCCGGGAAGTTGTACGCCGAGGGTACGCTGCTGCCTCCCCGCTGCCGGTGCGATAAATGACGGTTGGTTTACCTGCCGACAAACTAAATGCAGCTTACGTTTTTAATAAAAACTGGCTCCACATAATTTATTAAATACATAAAGTATGTAATCAGAATGACTAATTATTAATCAGTACTTGCTGATTAATAATCTTTAGAAAATGAAGTCTCTTCAAGGTTTTCAACTAAATTTCAATATGTCACTAAAATATTATCATATATATTTACAAGGAAAACAAACAACCTACGATTTGCAGAGATAATCCCTTATTATTAACTAACTGAACTAATGATGAAAAGAAACCACTATTAATTATCTAGCTCGATCAAGAGACCATCTGTCTTTTGCACCCTCTTATAACAATACGATTATTAGTTTGAACAATAAAACTATGGTTGTATAGATATATTTATAGATACAGTATTACAAATTGATCAGGCGAAAAACAGAAACAAAAAACTCTGTTTTGGGATTTTATTTTAACTCACAAAAATCTGCCTTCCAGTGACTTGATGCTTCGGTGAGAACCTCACGCTCGAGGAGGAATATTAAATATATATGAGCAAATGTCTCAATAGACTTAAACAACTATGACACTTGAAATCAGCTTGGCAGGAAACATCACCGTTAACCAGCCTCCCTTCACACCACATAAAGCGTGGTGTGTAACAATTCATCTGCCTGCTTGGCCATGGGACATTTAGCTAGAGAGTTGTGATGCTCTTTTTATGGGTTTGTTTTGTGCATGTGGGGCCCTAAAACAGCTGTTAATTTTAATATGCCTCAGGTGTGTTCTGTGAACCTGCTTCTGTTAATAATTGTGTCGGAGAAATTATGTAATGCTTTTGTTCTGTATTGTTGTATATTCTTTTCTTCTCTTTATTCTAAAATGTAATGTGATATCTTTTGTTTGGAGAGCTGCATGTATCACTGACTAACAAGAAAATATACGCATATTATTATAATGACGAGATTACCACTGTTATTTATTCGTTGCTAACTTTCTAAAAACATTTGGCCACCTCATAACTCTTATACCATCCTGTCACCTCAACATGACACATTCTTAATATTTTAACTCTATCCATGAGGCTTTATGGAGTCTCCAAATTAATATTACATTTTAGATTAAGTTCATGAATTGAACCTAGCAATAGGTGACTTGTATTAAGTCAAAGATAATATATCTCCACTTCTAACTGGTCCTAACTAATTAAGGATGCATTTCATCATCCAAAAAAGATATTTTTTTACGCAGACGCCTTGACTGGACAAAACCAATTGTTTAAATATATAATTTGACACATCTTGTGTATAATTCTGACCTATGGGGAAATGGTTATAGTTAAGATATTATTAATGATCTATCGGACTCATTCTAATGCTCTTAATCTTCATATTGTACAGAAAATCATTGTCCAGACTGTTGATTAGGTCTTCATGAAGGTTTTCACCAGCAGATAGAAACATGTCTGCATGCAGTTGTCCAATATAATATGCTGTGATGACTGTCATCATAGCATATTTTATTGGTTTTTATCATATAGATGACCTTATTGCTACTTCGAGGTTTGAGGTGCAACTAAATCATGTCAACAGGCCACATCTTTTCTTTCTGCGTGTCACTGTCTTACCTTGCTGCATATCCTCAGCCTCTAGGTGGTGCCATTTCCATATTTCTTGGTTATAGTGGACAGAAAAGCTCACACAGGGAGGCGAGTAAAGTCATTTAATTCAACAGAATGAAATTATACAACCAGTGGAAAAACATCATAATTGAGTCCCATATAGGCTACCCGTTTGTCTCTTCAGGTTAACAGGTTGTGCTTGTTTTACACACTCAGTTCATGGGGAAATTCAGAAGTTACATGTTCTCCTGGTAGGAGTAGGCTATGGGAGTGGGATGGTTTCTATTTTGATTCAGTCCAGGTCTCACAACAAACATTTCCTGTTCCATAAATGATCACTAATAGCCTGAATGTCCATATGCTGCAATGCTCAAAGAGCAGAAATATACTTTCCCTCCCTCTATTTCTTACCAAAATAAGACTAGGTCTCTTCATGTGCTCTTCCTGAGGAGAGAGTGAACGGAGCGGGCCCTCTGTGTATGTGCGAGGTAACCATAAAAACTACAGAATTATTATAGCAATATCACATCTTTAACATCATATTTCTGATCATCATTAACAACAACAACAACTTCATCCTCATCATCAAATCTTCATGAAATCATCTGAGCAAAAAGATTAAAGAGTTAAAAGCCAAGCATCATCATGAGGCTGGATATGTACTGGTTTTACCAGTACATTACACTGACAAAAATAAAGACTAAAATTATTAGAAGACGCACTTGATATCATATATCTGTGCATGTCGGGTGAATAAATGTAGAAAGTCAGTCCAGGGCGTCTCTTCATCCGTCTCTGTCCTTGCTGAGTGGCGACCTGGTCTTATAGGCTCCCAAACAGAGAGAGGTCTGGGTCTGCATGCGAGAACTCATTTCCTATATTTGTCTTATGAAAAGGAGAGATTAAAAGAGTGTAAGACTGGAGGAGAGACAAGATGTCTCCGCCTCCTCTGCCCTCCATCGTTCAGTATCCGGAAGGATAGAACCAAACAGTCCTGTTTTATCTGCTTTGTGATCCTTGGTTTGTATCTACCAATTTCCCAAACTATCAGACAAGACTTTGAGTGTAATACTTAAAATACTGCTTTGAAAGCAAAGGCAGAAGAGGGAAGAGGAGTGATCCATTTAAGATTATTGAGACTTTCCCATCTACCCTTCCCCGTCTCTTCTTTCCATGAGTGAAACATGAGATCTGTCTGCGTTCCCTTTCTCCATTCACCATCTAGAAGTCCATGGACATGGAGCGCTGCTGTGGGTCAACTATGGTGGTACTGTTACGAGCGCTGTTGCCACGGACACTGAGGGTTCCGCAGGCTCCTGACATCCCGCCGCCGATCCCTCCAGTGATGCCACTGGGCCCCGCCATACCCATTCCCCCCGCCATCGCCACTCCTCCCGTTATTCCCACCGCTCCTCCGATCCCTCCTCCTGCAATCCCTGATGCTCCTCCACCTCCTCCCATTGCTCCACCCATGGCTCCTCCTCCCACCACTCCTCCTCCTCCACCACGGCCATAGATTTCACACGGGAGCTCCTCAGCGACGCGGTCTTCGATGACCTGCTGGTCGCAGTCGTGAGTCTGTGAGTGCTGCTTGTAGCCGTAGCAGCTCTTCTTGTAGCTGGCAGTGGAGTTGAAAGTCTTCATGGGCGGCGGCTTAGAGAAGTCGTTGTGGTAGGACAGCTCCATGGAGCTCAGGGTGGTGCGGCTGTGCTTCATACTGCCGCCGCCTGTAGCCACCGAGGCCTGCGAGCCGCAGTGGTGCTCGTGGACACAGCGGGACATAGTGGAGGAACGCCGCAGCTTGTGGAAGCTGTCCAGCTCCTCAGACAGGTCAGCTAAATCGGACGACATCTCCTTGTCACGAAGAGAGAAGAGCTCGTAGTGGGGCGGGTCAAAGACCTCCTGGAAGCCCGCCTTGTTGAACACACCGGGCCGGCGGGCTACAACCTTGAAAGGAACGAGATCCATTCAGACAGTTACATTTGAGTGACTAACAGGCCCCTTCTTTACACAACACGCTGCCATTCAAACTCGTCACTAACACTTTGTCAAAGCGCTTGGCGTCCCTTTCTAACGCACAGCTGCACTAAACATCTGGGCAACGTTGTGAATTACAACAAAAACACTGGCTTGGGTTCAGGCAAAAGAAACAATTTGTTTGCGAAGGTATTTCAAGCCCAGCCATAATATTTTCTGTTAACTAAGTACAACGTAAACTAAATAACTTTAAGAAAACTACAATACACACACACACACACACACACACACACACGCACGCACGGTTCAGTGTCAAAAAGCTAGAAGCCATTTTGCACAATATTCGGCAGAGAGAAAAATAAATAAAATTAAATCCCCTTGAAACTCATCTCCTATGATAAACTGAATATATTTGTGATAGGGTGTGTGTGATGGTGTAAAATCTATGGGTGGATTTAGTCTTTCTTCCCCGTATCCAGAGCTACGTGTGGCCCCACTTCGTCTAGAACCCCACCCTCAACCACAAAGGATGAGCTACCTTTTTCCTTGGCTGCTTCATCTGGACCAGGATAGAGATGATAAGAAGAACCAGAACTATGCCTGATGAGACACCAATGATGGTGCCGTGGGTCTTAGTGATCTGATGGAAAAGCCCATTAGAACGCTTCTCTGGAGTGGGAAATAGTGAGGAGGGAAAAGAAAAGACAAATAAATAATAGAAAAAGAAAACGATCATATGTAAAGAATAAATCCCAATTAACCATAATAAAGCTCAATTAGTAAAAGTTGACTAAGAAGATGATCACCTTTGCAGTGGTTTTCGTCCCATGGGTAGACACAGTTCTGAACTCCATTGCACACCAGGGAGTTGTTAATGCACATGTTGCTGTGGCAGAAGAATGAATTGCTTGAACAGGGGGCTGCGGTCAAAGGATAACAAAGAGTTAATGTAATTCAGATAAAAACAGGAAAACAGCTGTCGAACAGTACTGTGAAAAGGACTGGAAGCTATTTTGACGATAATAACAATAAATGATCAATAGGTGGGTCTAAATCGGTTGAAGCATGTAATAAAACACTAGGTCTCAAAACACTTCACACAAGGCCATACATCATCATTTCCTGCAGACACAACATCAGGGCGCAATGAGGGGAGGAGATGGCAGCTTTGCTGCACTGCAGCCTTCATATCGAGGGAGTTTGAGGAACAGGAGAGGGAGGGTGGAGGAGGTTCAAAACTGGGAGTAGGCAGAAAGGAGAAATATGGAAAAGATGAGAAGTTGAAGAGAAAGGCAGGTGGTGGGGTGATGGTAAACAATGGCTTCCTGTGGTGTAAGTAGTCAGGCTAGTGCCGTGAGACATCCCACATTAAAGTGACTGTTGGTGTGTAAAGGCTGCGAAGGCAGAGACAGAGATGACAGGTCATTGATGCTGGCTGCTGGGCTCCAGAGATCAATGCACTGCCAGTCAGGAGGAAGAGCTGCAAGGCTCAGGGGAGATGCAGATGTCTGGGTTTTGGCAGTCAACGTGGGCCTGGATTGGGACTAGAGATGGGTAATGTGGAAGTCGCTTGAAAAGCTGTGGCATAATATTTCTTATGTGTTCGGTAGTTCACCGTCTGGCGCAGGGTGCAAGCACCGGCACTTGCACCGCTCTAGAAGAGTTAATACTGTGTTGTGGTTGTTTTTTGCTTTGATACATTGAGGGCAAAACAAGAATCAAAACACAGATCCCCCAAATAACAGGTCAACATGTTTAGTTTAGTATATTAACTGGATGCCCTTTAGACGCCTTAGCGGCCGCTAAACTTCCTGGAGTCCACAGAAAGGACAAAATGTAATACATACAAACATGCAAAACATGACGAGAAACAGTAAAAAAATAGTACAAACAGAATACTAAAAATAAATATAGAGTAGACGAGGACGATGACGTATATTGTGCAGTACATCAGTAATTTATACAAAGAAACATGTATTAAGACTATTAAATGAGCTGTTGGCCATGTTATTAGTTTAAAGAGAGCCTTCATTAACCTAAATACAAAGCTATATTAGTCCTGAAGATGATACCCAAGAACTAGACTGGTATTGATGTCTATCTGAAGTCCAATGCTTTGGTAGGTGAACACAACATCTTTCTGAAACCTCCCCTGATTAAACAGAGCTGCATGTTTTTGATAGAATAAGATTTTGACGAACTAAATAAGCCTTTTATTATCAAATTATTTTGTTCAAGTGTTGATAAATCGAGCCATACGACAACAAACTAAAGAGTTTTTTTTCTTTACATCTCTTTAATTGAGTGTTCAGACAATTTTACTTGTATGTTCAAAATCCTGAATCACAAATTTCACAAACTCCACCCCAAAACCCCTCAGGGGAAGCAACAGAATAGGGCTCCCTCTTCCAGGAACAACACACATGCAGTAAATGGTGTGTGCGTGTGTAAGAATATATCAAAAGTATCCCATATAGAATAATAAATTGTAAAATTGCAAATGTATGTGAAGAATATAGAGATGACGCCAAAACAGGCAGAATCTGAGCCACACAACCTCCTCGATATCAAAGAAGGACTGACTGATCGGTGTCAAACCAGCAGGTCACCTGTACACACTATTCAACCCATGTCTTACGCCGGTTTCACTCCTCCAAACCGTCCTCAACCAGCCCCTCAGACCACACTATTGGTCACTTTCTGAGTCTGGATCACAGCTGAAACCGACTGTGGTCAACTGCACCGGCTTCACTCACTGCTCCGCGGTCCACTGTGATGAGGACTCTGAGCCTCCACGACTCCTCTGCCTCAGGGTTAAATCATTTTGATAAAGGGACATATATGTGTGGAAGGGTGTGTTTAATATAGTGTGTGTGTGTGTGCTGTGACTGAGTGTCCAATCTATCCATCTCCCAGTGAGCCAGTAGATGGGGTTGCTCCCCTGTCACTGGGATCACTTCCAAATCCATTATACGTGTCCCGCCTTCAAAGTGTAGCATCTCACAGGGTGTCAACAACAACGCTTCACCCACTCACCCCTACCCTCGTTACACACACACACACACACACACACACACACACACACACACACACACACACACACACACACACACACACACACACACACACACACACACACACACACACACACACACACACACACACACACACACACACACACACACACACACACACACACACACACACACAGTGTGTGTGAGTGAGTTTTCAGTAAAGTCCTAATATGTCTGCTTTACATGTCAGAAGATTATAGCACATTAAGGATGATGGACTGCAGAAGCAAAAGTCATCTTGTTCTCTGAGTGACATATTAATGGTTCCCTCTGACCTTCAAGTCAACTTTCAGCCAGCCGCTGGCTCTGACAAAATAAAGTTTGGGAGGTACTCAAGAGACTTCACACTTCCCGGAGATGGATTGTGTGATCAGAATGAACGAGGATCCAAATGGTTTTAAGGTCTCAGAGTGAAACCCCAACCCCTGCTGAATATAGAAGTTCATTAAATTCTGACTGCAATGGTGATGGGTTTGCTGATGAAAACAACATTAGCATTCACCCAGGATTTGGGAAGTGTGCAGGAGAATGTGACAATTAATATCTCAGAGTATTCAAGCATTTAATGAAAATATTACAGTGCGCTAACAGAAAAACTGTTTCCTGCATGCCAATTCATACTTTCTGTGAAACCTTTAAAAGTATCCGTTAGAAAGTTTCTTATCCTTCAAAAAGGATGAAGCTTAACGTATGATTACTTCTAGAATATCCATTAAACCTACTCAGCTTTTCTTTTCACATAAAATGGATACATTCCTATTTTCCTGTGGTAAGTGGCCTATAATAGGCACAGTATCATACTGCGACATGCGTATAAAGATGATTTGATGCTTTCGGTAATTTAAAAATGCCTGAGTAAATAATTGGTTTTCTCATATCTATTCTCTAAACATGGCCCAGTGTAATTAGCTTTCCATGCTGAAATGACACTTGACACACCATGTCTACTGGTGACTACTGATGCAGACATAACGCAGGACCTCATGAATCAAACTGTTCTTGGGTCCGTTTTCTGTGTGTGGGCGGATCAGCCGCCGCGGTTGCAGTAAAGTGATGCGGTGCTTTACAGAGAGTTAGTCACAGGGGCAAAGGAACCAGAGCTCTGTCTAGTAGTGATCTCCATTCTTCTAAACACAATTCGGACCAAACCGCAACAAGGACATGGAATCTGATCGACCTCTTATCAATAGATGCATCGTCTTGTTTGGTCACAATGTCATATTGTGAATGAGATACAGGCCAAACAGATAAACAAAGAAATCAAAATCCATCAGTTTCACACCAAGGAGGCACTCTCTCTTTTGTTATTATTAAATTAAGAAAGAGCTACAGAGAGCCAGAAACAGAGAGGGCATTGAATTATGAACATGTTGGCATTAGTTGCATGCCAATTGGATAAAAATTGACCGCGCTATGGTAAAAAGAAGATTTTGACCTTTTCATGACCTTGACCTTTGACCCGATCGATCCCAAAATCTAATCAAATGGTCCACGGATAATAACCAATCATCCCACCAAATTCCATGCGATTCAGTTAAATACTTTTTGAGTTATGCGAGTAACACGCATACAAATAAATAAATAAATACACGGCGATCAAAACATAACCTTCCGCATTTTCAATGCGAAGGTAATTAAGTGCTGAGCAATAGCACAACATCCAACATGTAACATATGATTCATGAAAATTATACAAGGTATAAGAATGACAATTCAACAGATATGGTGGAAAAAGATGGTCAAACAGGATAAAGGCTGAGATATGCGGTGAAGAAGAGGGGCACTCACGGTCAACAAATGAGGTGAAGAGCATGCGGAAGCGGCTGAGGCGGCTCTTCTCATCCGCCCACATTCGCACGACTCCCACGCCGCTATCCAGCATCACATCATTGGCCACTGTGCTACAGAACTTGGCCTTGAGGTTCTCGATGGCGCTGCTGCCGTCGTACACGGCCACAAAGTTCTTCTTGCACTCGTTGGAGTGTTCCATCTGGTACTCCATGAAGCGCAGGTAGATCTGCAGGTACGACATAAAGAAGTTAATACAACTGTTGGCTACTTCAATACATATGGCAAATTCATCCATCCATCCTTATAAAGTCAGAACTACTCTCTAATGTGATATTCTACTTACTTAAGAAAGAAATATCTCACAACTGACCAAAGTACAGCAGTGTGGAACTAATAGTCGCGATAATCCATTCCAGTTAGCGAGCATGTTCAATAGGAGCTGGCTCACCTTAACGAAATGTGTTGTTGTTAATGTTAATTACAACTGTGAGTTTGTTCCTCTCAAATATCTAAATGTCTTTTGGGAAGATTGAGACACAACTTGTTTAAATAGACTTTTTTCTCACTGCAGAATTTCTTTTGTCAGAGCAGGAAAAGCACAGCTGTTGCTCATGACATGACTGATGAATCTGTTCTATTGTGTCACGAGTGTGACAGCATGCACACAAAACAACAAGACACACAAACTGACGCAACGAAATGGAATTCAGCCATTGTGATTTGTGATTTACACCTGTGCTTTTCCGACCGAGGCATGTCTAACCGCCTTTGTTATTCAGGCCAACTACAGAGCGCGTGGTTTGCACCTGCCTGCCGTTAAGTTATCCTAAACACAGTCGTGTTACATTTCAACCTGCAAAGTGATTATGAAATAATGACTCTAAACTGTTTGAATAAGTCAGCAGTATTTATATGAGATCTCAGCCACAGGGGGGAAGAAGACTTGGATGAAACTTCGTCACATTTAGCACAGAGGCTCCTGTAGCCATGGAGCCGTTAAGGAGCTGCTGCTGTAATGCTGCTGAGTGCGCCGCTCTGCTCCTTCTGCTGCGCCAAGCTAATGTATCTGGCTTGGCAACTCGGTGCTGCATTCAGATCCTCTTCTCTGCTGCCTCACGGCATACGCAGCACTAGTGAAATGAATGGAGACTAATCTGTGTGTGTGCGTGTGTGTATGTGTGTGTTAGAGGGAGAGAAGTCAGGTAGAGCATGTGTGTGTCAGTCATGCGTGAACATTTACCTGTGTATATGGGTGTCAAATGTGTATAGGTAATTGCGCACAGTACTCATGTGAGTATATAATGTCATTTGTGACTGTATGTATCGACAGTTTCATTTTAAAAAGTGCATGAATTTGTGCATGCATGCATGTCAGTATATTGTTGTGGCGAGTATAGGAGTGTGCTGATGACTCATTTAGTCAAGTGGCAGAGCAGCAGTACATCAAAGCTAGGCAGGTTATGGTTTTAATTTGACATGTTCTCAATACAATCTGCCTGCATTGCTTTTTCCCATGATGCCTCTGTGTATTTGCAGCGCTTACACCCATTATGCACTCAATTACAATCACAATACAGACATGGCCACTGGGCGGCTTTCTTCTCATTGACTGGAGAACACAACGGCGTTCATACAGAATGTGGAGCAATGAGAATATGAATTCTCTATTGAAACATGCGCTGACGAGCTGAAAAGGAACAATGATGTTAATAATAATAAATAATAATAATGCATTACATTTAACACTCTGTCAACACAGAACACTGTCAAGTGCTGGAGCAACTCTACCAACAGATAGCTGGTACACAGAGGGATTAGGAGCTGTTCTTCAGAACATCTCCTCAATTCAACTCCATTTACACTACAAGGCTTCATGGTTAATTTACTAATTATTTCTCATCAGATTTTTTTATTTTTGGATGACTATTCATATCTGGGATGGATTGCATGTGCGAGATGATATTTCGTATTACTTTCAATGTGGCCCAGCTTATAGTGGAACAAAATGCGAATTCCCCCCATTTATACTGATGACAATAATAATAAGAACATCAGCAATTTGACCGAAAGCTTTCGAATGCACTCAGAGGGATGTGCAACAACCCATTTCAAGTCTACAAGGGGAGTGAAACTGTAGAAAATAACAGAGCAAAGTTGTTGATGATGAATCAGATGTCCTCAAATATTGATCAGTCTATCAGTGGAGCGAGTGGCAGCGTCTAAAACAAATATCCCTCAAGGTCCTTGAGTACTGAAATATATCATGAGTTTGTGTGTTTTAATATTTGATATCATAACTATGTTGAGAATGTAAAGGCGTGCATTTGTAGCTATTTTGAACTCTGAATTTAAGTAATCCAAACCGAGGCATTGAGCAGACTGTGAATCGTAGCCATTTCAAAATAGAGAATTCTCAAAGTATAAAACATGGGTTGAAGGATAGGACAGAAGCACACATACCGTTATTTCTTATGCTTTTGCTCCTTTATACTGACCTTGGACTGAGGAGGTGCCCTGATGGTCCAGATACAGTCCAGAGCATCACCGGGCTTCACTTTCTCTTCCTCCTCCACCTGACTGGAGCGAATAATCCCATCCCATCCGCCAATTTCAAACTGACAGTCTGTACAGAGACAGAGGAAATGTGGTGGAAAGAAGAAAAAAGGGTAGAAATAAAGAGAGAGGTAAAGGACAGGGAAGGTGAGAAAGGGGTCACACGGAGGTACATGAGAGAAGTAAGACAGAAAAAAAGAGAGGAGAAAGAGCACAGGATAAAGAGGAAAAGGGGTAAGATGAGAAGAGGAGCATGACAGAGACAGACGGAGGATTTATTTTAAGGAGATAAAGGATTTAAGGTGGAATTGAAGTGAGCACAGCCAATTTGGACAAAAGGACAAGAAGTGGACAGAAATAAAAAAAGGTAGAACAACCAGGAGGGAAGATCAGGATGAAAGAGGTGTGTGTTCCTGCATTTGTGTTTAAATTAGTGCATTTGTGTGTATGTACATCATCTCACTTCATGTAAAACCGCATGCTTATCTAGGTAAATTTTCACGTTCAGCATTCACCGCAGCGGCAGAGTTCGCCTCTGGTAAGAGTCTGAGCAAAGATGAGCTCCTCAAAGAGGATCGAACACAAATCGGTGAAAAACTGAAGAGCTTACCTGGAATGGGATTTAGCAGTCCGCCCACGTGCAGATGGAAATCAGGGTCTGAAATGATAAGATTCGGGAGGCACATTACCCTCAATCCACACGGCAGGAAATGGATAAGCAGAGCACACAAGATAAGATCCCATTAACCCTTGTGTTGCCTTAGGGTCATTTTGACTCGAATCAATATTACACCCTCCCCCCGCCTTAGGATTAATTTGACCCCATTCAATGTTTAATGTCGGTGTTCTTTCGGTAGTCAACAAACAAACATAAAGTGCCTCACACTTAAACTTGGAAAACAATATTAATTCTAATAATTTTCTGGAGGTTTTAATTGCTGATATCAAATTGAACCCAAAGGGTAAAATATGTTAGTAAATATAAAGGTAACAGGAGGGTGAAACATTGAATCGAGTCAAAATGACCCAAAGGCAACACAAGGGTTAAGCCAGGCCGGATGAAGTACAGAGGGGTCTGAACCAGATCCCGTGATTAATTAACATCTAAACCAAAATCTTGGATGCATACCTAAGTCAGCGTAAAGAATGTGGACTCTACCTGCAATGAAGGTGTACTTAATGCGGAAGCCCAGGCCTTCCAGCTCCTCGTCGCTGGTGAACTTGATCCACATGAAGCGCCCCGTTGATGTAACCAGGCCCGGGTTCTTTCCGCCACAGAAGCTATCAATGAGCAGCGAGAACCCAAATGGCCCATCGCGGATTTCGATGTGATCGAAGCGACACTCGAATGATGGCTCGATGTAGTAATTCTTATCAAAAGCTAGCTGAATCCTTTGTCTAGGAAGAGCTTTGGACCAACAAGGGAGTGGAGAGAGAAGGGGAACAAAAGGGGATAAATCCACGGCAGGAACAACATTTAATCTAGCCTTTGCAGGGCAGAGAAAAATCTGGATGGTATTTGAAAGGCATAAAGTAGAGTCAGATATGAGTTAATCTGGATTCTGAAGTTGAACACTCTGGCTGTTACTTCTAACCCCGTAGTTGACTTTGTGAAGAGAAAACATTTTAGAAGATGGCTAAGACTGAGGCAAAGGGTATTATAGTAGAGCCCCTCTTCAAACATGGACTTCATCAAATTGCTGATCTTAAAATTCTGTCTTTTACTAAGGCTGACTTTTGTATGTAAACAATCCCTATGGCTTTAATCAGCCATTTACTGAAGAAACAAACAGCATTAAGTTAAATAGGTGTCAATAGAAAGGAGGGAGAGTTCACAGTGAATATTTAAACGTTTCTTGACGTTGCGGTGACTAATGACCGGTGTAAGCACAGGGGACCTCGCCACACTTACATGTGTACCTGCTCTGCCTTTCCTTCAAAGAAAGACTTTGGCCTCGATGCTTTCCCAAACACAGCCCAACAAACCATCAGTATAACAGATGTTTTACCTAATTAGATCACCCTGACATTACTTAGACTTTGGTTTGTGCTTTCCAATTGTGGTTGACATCTTTGCATCTATGAACTTTGCATGCAGAACGCATTAGAGAGCAGAACAAGATAACAATCATTTTCTTTACATTTAACAAACACAATGGTACATATCCACATATGCATCGGCAGTTGCATGCACAGTGCAAACAAGTATATCTGTAGACAAACATACACAAACCGAGACAGTCTGACCTATCAGCACTGCTCTCTGAGTGAGTGAATCCAGAACATTGCAACCACCTCAGGAACTGCAGTTCACCTGTCATGCAAATCCACAGTCTGTATACACTGCATGGCCCCGGCTCTTCAGTAACATCTCTCCCACACACAGGAGAGACGTTATGCTGAGGGTGGGGCTTTGAATCATCTCTGGTATGAAGAAGCCGAGCATGCCCAGTCAGAGATAATAAATAAGAGGACAGCCCACGTGTACGGTACAGTGTGCGACTGGATTTGTGTCTCTGAGACAGAATGTGCTCCCTTTCTGCTTGAGCGAGCAGCTCGTACGTCTGCACTTCCTGCTATCACACACACACACAGACAGACAGAGACACAGACACACACACACACACACAATCTATTGAGCTCATGAACCGGGGGACATGACATGATCAATATGAATCTCACGAACCACTAATTATGATTACAAAGCTATTTGATTACAAAGCTATTTGATTAGCACGTATGCCAAACGTGATTGTCTCTCCGTCTGTGAGAGGAAGAAAGAAAGGCTGAATGCTGGCGCTCGGATACGGATATGACCAAAGCCATTCAGACCAAATTATGGCAAATGATGGGTTCCGTCTGTCGCCTTGCAGACCCACTGTGATGTACTCTTGCACACACCAGCCCGGAATGGAGTCACTTCTTATTCATCAACAACAGGTCAGAGCTTTATTTGTCCACAGGGGGAGCCCTTGAGCCATGTGTGAAATATCTCCTCCACCACCACAAGCCAGTACCTTTACTGTCAGTAACACACACGTCTCATGAATGACTACTTTTAACATCATGGGCCGCAAATGGAAAACACTAAAGTGTCGACAAGGACACACACCGGTTATTCAGTTCTATGCCATCAAAGCTTAGCAGATGTTCATCTGGATTAGGTTCCATTCATTAGTGGAGTCTGCTGGCACACCCTGCCAATAGAAATGAACATAGCGCTACACTGATTAAGCCAAAAGTCTGGGGCAACCCACATTGTGCCACTCTCCATCATTTTCAAAGGGTTATTATCTGTGGGGTGAAATAAACTCAGGATGGCTCCTTCGGAAAAATGTCTAGCTGATTGCCCGCCGGCGAAGAAACAGAAAATTGGAAAATCAGATCGGGGCGAGGTTATATAAAACAATGTCAGTCAGACTAATGACATTCACTGAAGAAGGGAATATGCTGAAAGGCGGGGAACTGTGTCTGCGGTTCTGACGACAACAGCAATCGAGTGGAAGATAAAGTGCTCAAAAGAAAAGAAGGAGCCTGCTTTACCTTCCAGGATATAAACGCACTCCTTGTTGGGCGGATAGGTGTTGGGGTAGTTTGGCGACGTGAACACCCCGCCATTGATGTTGCGGACCCACGTGCCACAGTCGTTCTGGTTGGGGCTCTGGCCACCATGATCGCTCGGGGAGTCTTGAAGCAGAAAGGCAGAGAACAGACGGACAGATGGGTTATTGAGTCAGGGGCTCAATGAGGGAACGATTGGAAGGCAGGGAGACTGGAGGGGGTTGGCAGGCACAACAACAAAAAAGAAGAAAAAAAGGCGAAAAGCCGGCGGGGAATAAATAGGGAAGAATGGCAGGACTGAATTTAGTCTTATGATTCAAGGAGAGATAATGCCCCGTATTTGTGTGAGACAACATTAATGGAACAGATGAGCGTTTGAGCTGTGGCTTACCTTCAGTTCTCTGTGCCAGAGCGAAAGCGTCTTCTATTAGAAAGAAGAGTATCCACGCTGCAAAACGGAGATACAACACATTAGTCACACGTGACATAATACTGCATCTATATCCCCGTGTTCAGAAACGATAACATGTGAATAAATTTAACTGCTGCATAATAAGGAGGCCTACGTGTGTTATCAGCTGCAATATTCATTTCACCTGGTCTTGACAAATAAGTTAAATATAGATCTATCTTTCAAGTGAATTACTGGTTGAATTGGTACATTTAATAAATGCCGTGCCGAGGAAGAGCGAGGGAAGCTGTGAGGGAAAACATTATACCATGCATACGTGCATGCATGGTATAATTATATCATTAAAAAAATATTTCTAGGATAATTAATATAATCTAATGTAATAGTTTCTGAAACATAATATGTAGGTGCTGGAGAACTGCAGAGACACTTGCAATAGTAGTAGTTTAGTCATAGCTGACAGAATGAGCACGCACAGAAGCATCAGCACTACTACTATATATACATAGCAGGATTATAGCAGGATTATTGAAGGTAGTCAAAGCATTAGAAGTAATAGAACAGCAGCTGTGCAGAGGTAATTGGTTATCTGTAATAGCAGTCGTAGCTGGTGCAGCTTAGTAGTAGTTCAATAAAGAGCGTTTTTTTAAACCATCAACCTTCATCTAAACCACAAGACTCCAACCTGCTAATCGGCAGCCTCTAGGCACCAGATAAATGACGCATTAGCAGGAAGAAAACAGGAATACAGGCTCCAAGGTTTACAGCACCAGCTAGGAGAAACGTCTAAAAACACTAGGTGAAATATGTTGTGTTACAATGATATCTGCACTGGGGGTGAGAATGCGTTACAGCTCCTGACACTGTCTTGCTCTGATAAGCCACTGTAGTCCTGATCCCCTCTGAGTTCATAATAGGTTGGCTCACATCGAATTAGAGAGCGAGCAATGGCCTGGCACATTGCATAATGGCACCCAGGAAGGAGGGATGAAAAAGAAAAAGAGGGAGAGAGCAGGAAACAGAGAGAGAGAGAGAAGGGTGAGGTGGGAGGGGGTCTAATGAAGAACAATCTATGGTTAACATAAGCAGTGAACACAACCGCACCAATGAACATGCACGTTATAATGGACTCGTTTTGAAATGCACACGCACATGACCTCCACCCCTCCCCTAGGCTCCGGGTTCCTCATTACTTGCATCTCCATTATCTTGCGATGAAGAATCCGAGGTGGGAGGAGGAACTACCACAGGCACTGATAGAGAACAGACCACCCAAACGCCCTCAAGAATAAAATAGATACGACTCTCACTGACGCCGTTTTTGTTGGTTCCGTTTTTACATCGTAAGCCAGCCATTAAATGGTGTAGATGTAAACGTCTGTTGCCCTCAACAGAGCTGAGATTCTTGTCATCCTCTCAAATGCTTTAACAAAATAAGACTATGTAAGAATTCACCTGTAGGCCCAAGAGGTTTATACCGAATAAGTGCTGCCTCGAGCTGCAGTTGAAGAAATGTGTATATGCATATCAATATGTAAATCAACTTATTAGACAAAAGTTGTATAATTTAAGCAGGCATTTGTAAAATATTTTTGTATTCTAAATAAATCACGAGCTAAATAAGAGCCACAGCAAATTGTGACGCCAAGATAACAACTTGTGAATGCCAAAAACAGATGAAATATGTACAAACAACGTCAATGAAGCATCTTTGCACTCCCCTGTGTCAACTGTTCATTTACTGTAGGTTCGGTTATTCATGTGCAGCTAAATTCATTAAAAGAAATGTCAATGCAATTTAAATGCATCCTCACTGAATATCCCACTGAAAGCACTTTAATCTGACATGTGGTTCCTTTACAGAAGGAGAAGGGAAACATGTCCACGGGTTGAACCCCACGGTTCTAGGTCATGTTGTTTCATTTTTACATCATTCCTCACTTCCTCTCACGAGCCAAATTGAGGCTGTAGTCTGTTGTTGTTTTTTAAGCACAGCCTTCTGTAACACAGGATTAAAGAGGGGTTGGACATGATATGATGGAGCTGATAATGTGGGCTTTTGCTTTATCCCATCTGCCTTAATTCTCAATGACGTAGCTGTACATTAATAGGATACGGCTACCAACCAGCCACCGTAGACATGTTTAGAAGGCTATAAACTACCCGCGTAATGAGGCAAAGAATGAGTTCAAAGTGCAAGAGTAAAAGTAACTGATAAAGCTTCATGTTTAAAGTCCATAGAAAGATGACTTGATTTTCTCCTTAGGGCATCACGCTCTCTCACAGCTCAAATTATGAATGACGCCATTGTGGTACGTGACAAAGGGGCCACACCTGTGTCCACTTGAGAGCTAATTAGGCTATCACAAGACAGGACGTTACATATATTAATAGTTAGGGGAACTCTGACGTTTAGGCCCTAAACAGTGGATCAGCTAACGAACACACTGTTTACAATTATTTACCCCGAGATAGCTGCTGCAGTAAACTGTCCACAACAGGCAGCGGGAGCGCGTCACTGAACGCATCAAGACAAGAGGTGTTGCCAGCCGTGTCCCGCCTATAGATGCTGAAAGCGCGAGACAGCTGTGGCTGCAGCCGGACAGCACGCAGTACGCGCGCACACGGGGTCTGGCTCAGAACTCGGGGAGTTTCCTTCGCCACGGAGGAGAAACCAATCTATTGCAGGATGCTGAGTATCGAGTAGCTTAGTTTGAAGGGACATGATGAGCCGCTGTTTATGTTATTCAACATATTCGAGGTGTCATTGTGGCACCGACTTGGAACCAACAACTGCAAACGCGCTTCCTTCCATGGCGACATATCTGGGATGACACGACGGTCCAACTGTCCGCTTGTAGGAAACACTGAATGCTCCCTGCAGAAATTCACATCGTATTTGACCTTTGCTGTCCATTTATGTTATCACAAATAATCAGCTTGCACACACAAAGGCTGCTATTGGCAGAGACACACCTCGCAGTGCATAAACGGCTCTCTAGTCCTGGTCCCTTTTACCAGTATACGCGCAAATGGCTCAGCATACAGCACCATGAGAATGATGGATCCTGTACGCAATTCTCCAATTGATGATATGCTCAAAACTAACACGCGACGTTTTAGGAGCCATTTGGCGTGGGGCTATTTTAGTTTATTTCATATTGTTCAAACCAGCCAGACCTGACCCAACTCACACGAATTTCTCTCGCTTTTTGCTGAATCTTAGAAAATTGGAAGCTGACTAAAAGATGCTGTGACTAGAAATGGGCGGCCAGGAGTTAATGGCGATGTCGATAAGTGCAGGTGCAATACAACAACCTATTTAAACAGTCACGAGAGGGCAACTTAATACAACAAAGACAAATAAATAGGCAGATAGAGGTGTAGCAATTAGCGGTGGAAGATGAGTCAGTTTACATGTATTCTTCTTATAATTAGCGCTCTAATCTTCAGAGAAATACAAATGAGTAAATATTATGCAAATCCATAGTGAGGATTTTAGTAATGCCCTAATTGCTCTGCACATCACCTGCAAACAAAACATAGGCCTACTGCGTGCTAAAAAAATATATAAGGAAAAAAAAGAAGAAACGGTAAAGAGGTAGATACATGTAATCAAAGCATAAAAACAAACTGTCGGTTCTTTCTGCCCAATGGACCTTGACGCGCATCGTGTCCAACTCACCTCTGTGCATTTCCTCTCACGATGTGATTCCAACCCAGAAACACCTTTTTATAAATCTTTTGTTGGGAGTATTACAAACGCCCTCCTATTCTGTCCATGTTAGGGTTCCACGGGGCTCTTCACGAAATCCAACTTTTCTCTAACAGCCGTAAATCCATTGCGCAGAGAGCCACGATCCAAGGAGGGAAGCCGCACCGAGGCGTGTGGCTGGAGGATGAAGGCTGCTGCGAGAATCTCAGCCAGCCATCATCACCGCGGACGCGAGCTTGCAGCGGGACTCCGGTGGAGATGGCATGTGGGTGGATGGACTGATCCAGGCGGGCTTGACGCGCTCTAGGAGAGGCATGTATCCAAAAGACGCATATGGATGGATGGTGTATGGGAAGAGAGAGAAAAAGAGAGAGACAGTAAAAAAAGAGAGAGAGAGTGACGGTGGAAGAGGGGGAGGAGGAGAGTCCGCCGCTGTATGCTCTCGGTCCGTGTCTGAACTAAGAAATGCTCCTGAACGAGCTCATTAAGCGGTGGGCGCTGCTTACATCAATGAGTGGCTTGTCATGAGCAAATAGTGAATGTGCACGTGAAGAAGAAATCCAGTTTCCGGTCGTCTCTTTCAAAGTAAAGCATACTGGCAAACTTGTTGCAACAACATGATGTGGATTTAAGAAATAACGTAGGCCCTCAACGAAAGATAAAACAAATACAGGATGGCACGGCAGTACAACATGGTGATGATCCACTTTGTCTTGTATTAAGTGAACTATTTGTACTATCTATAATTTTAGGATATTCCTGGAAGAAATTGACAGGTGGCAAATGAAGACTGTTGGATAATCCATGAAGGAAAATCTCTGGATAATTAGTATTTTATTAAAATAAAACAAAACATATTGTATCTATGAAGTGCGCACACTGTAGCCATGTGTTGTGATGAATCTGTCACGGTTTGTCACAGAGAGAGAGAGAGAACCCAAACGCCGACACTACTTAAACCCATATTTAATTCTGGATTACAGGTAACACAGGATGACAAACACGAACCAAACGGTATGAAGCCACACTGGGAATGAGACGAACAGGGTTTAGATACACAGGCAAGGTGAAGGTGATTGGACACTGGGGAACGAGACACAGGTGGGCACAATGAGGGCGGGGCCAGCAATCACACAGAAGGAAACAATCAGGACCAGGGCAGACAATCACAGGGAGACAGACGACACAAGGACTTCAAAACAAGACACAAACACCGGGTCACAGTACATCGGGGACTGGAACAACGGGGACTGGAGCCGGCGCAGAGGCAAGGGCCCGGAGGGCCTCCAACACGTTGTGGACAGGAACTTTGCTGCGGAAACTGGAGCTACTGGGCAGTACTGGACTGCGGTCAACTCAGCCGACACTCGGATCTCCTTGGTCAACTCAGCCGACACTTAAATTTCTGTGCACCTATAGACTGATGTTGACGGTAAACGCATTCGATCGGGAGCGCGCAAGGGTTTTGATAAAGTTAGCGGCAGGATTCACATGACACAACATCCGGTTTTACAAAGTTAGCGGAAAGAACTACGTGAAACAACATCCGTTTTTCAAAATAAGATGTCGACAAATCATACACTAGCATATACAAGTAAACAATTAACTGATTTTGAATCTTTATAGATCGTTCCTGAGATTTAGCTTAAATTATGCTAACATTAAAACGTTTTACTGTACCAAGGAAGAGATTATAAAAATAAAACTCACTTTTGTATGTTAAAAAATTCCTGTATATAGATTTCCCCAACAGTTCCAGGAAATGAATGATGCAGCTATGTTCAAGACAGTCCTGACTTCCATTATCCTGGGAATCAGACATATCTACGGTCCCAATTGGGAGATATTTCAAATTAAAAGTCCTAAATGTTTAAAGAAATCGGTCATTTCTTTCATGTTTGAAGTGCTTTATATATGTTTTTCCTCATAAGTGTGCTCACCTGTGTGCGCGGATGTGTCGGCGCGTATCACGGCAGAGTGATGCGCGTTATGGGAGCGGTAGCCCAGAAGAGTGAAGCAGCGAAATGTGTAGACATAGAAATAGAAACACTCTCAGACAGAAGCTTGCTGTTACGTGCGCCTGCTGCCAGTCTGACTCCGCTGTTTTGGGTGAATGACGTCACGTGCGACCTGGAAGTGTTAACCACTTGTGTGCTAAATCTTTTTTTTGTTTTTTGTTGTTGTTGAAATTAACATTCGGGGCTTTAGCCCCGGGTTTTTTAGCCTAGGGACGCCACTGACGTGCACCACCTTCTCCTTGCTTGAAATCCGCCACCTCTGTCTCCCTCCCATCAAACACACACACACTGAAAGGTATTGCCAGATAATACTATGTATTGATCCCCCCCCCCCCGGATCAGTTGTGATCATCTTAAAGGCTTCCAGACTCCTCTGCCATGCAGGGAAGGTTTACTCTCTCCATGCATTATTAAGCAAGGTGGCTCCTGACTAGGGGTGGTCCTCTAATGGGCCCTTTGGAAAATTAAAAGCAGCTTAATTTCACTGCTGCTTCAACTCACTAGGCATTTAGATAATAAAATCATATGAAAATGATTATTTTCAGTGTAAATGTCCCTCGAGCTTCCCAGCTACAAAATATACAAGGAGTCTTCCCAGAAAGGAATTTCAGGGAGATAATTATTAGAAGCAATGAATAATGTTTGTGACAAAATCTTATTATTCCACACATGAAACAAATACAACGGGTCGAGTAATACACAAAGTAATCCACACAGAGTTCATTTAAGCAGAAGAAACCTTTATTCTGAACCTCATTAAGTAAACACATTTAGTAGCTTGAACATTCATTTGTAAAACAAATCGTCAAAATGAAATAAATTACACAAACCCGCAATTAATTAATAGTTTAAAAGTGCAAACAGCTTGCAAAGGCATGGGCTCATTCTAGTGAAAGAGATATCTGCAGCACTTTGCCGGATTAAAAAAAGACAACGGAATATAAAACCACGTCTCGACACAAGCTGGAATCGACCGCCAACTTCAGCAGTTCAACAGGAAAACGTGTTTTGAGACCGTTTGCCGAGCCTCGATGCAGTAGCATTAGACATTTTGCAGGATGCAACACAGAAACTCTTGTTTGGCACTCCCACGATGCACTGTGATACGATCAACTGAGAAAAAAAGAAAGAATTTGCACTCCGCAGACCTGAAGGCCGTTCTTCATTTTAGTTTCGGGTGAGATTGTTAGCAGAGACGTGTTCCACAGAATCATGACGTGAGTCCGTATTGTGTTCACTTTGCAACCAACAGCAGCTGCTGCAAGGCGGAGATTGATATCACAGAATATTGTTCAATGTAATTTTACAGCTCATAAAATCAGAAGAATTTATTTACTATATTTCAATAAAATGAAAAATGACAGAAATGAATCAACTGGACTAAAGACAATGGGCAGGAACACAAACACACATGGATTTCAAGTAACATTAAACATTTTTAACACCCGGTCCCCAAGGTGTTTCCCTTCCAGTGAATAAACAAAAAATGGACAATATTGGACTCAATTGTCGGACTTTTCAACGGAATTTAGTGTCATTTTTATTCCTGAAATGATCCTATAATAATCCCTGCCCATTAGGACTTGTTGGAGCTCTTGAACATCTAACACCAGAATGAATAAATAAAATGGAACATAAATATATCATGTCTGACTGAAGGACTACGAAATATAAAAAAGAAACGTTTTGGGTCAAACGAGGATCCGTTTATTGGCCCTTAAAACGAGGCAGAGTGAAATGTGTGTGTGTGACGGGAGAAGAAGGGCGAGGCCGATTTGGAGAGGACGTTCTCCCAGAATGCAGTTCTCCTCCTTCACATGGCATCGAAATGGAAACGGTGGGCTTCCTGCCTCTTCTCCCGGTCGTCCGCTTTCTGCACACACAGACAGACAGAGTCAAGGATTTGTGGTCTAACTTCATTCAACAATATCTCCTCTTCCTGATATAGCCGCTTCATCTGTTGCACATTTAAAAAGCAGCATCCTGCATTTCAGGAACGCTTGGCCTCGGCTCGCAACGTTAGCTCACGTTCCCGGTTCTTGGAGAGGATATAAACTCATTCACCACAAAACATGAACACATGGAGGCCAGCACATGTTCACTGAAAGGTAAGCTAATGCCAACGTAACAAGATCCAGGACTGTGGAGCTCAAGTTTAGGGCTGTCCTTGGCCAAAGATATTTCTTAGTCCACCAACACGATTTTGTCGACTTATCAGTTGATTTAATCGACAGATGTGTAAATCTTCCTCCCCAAAGGAATCACACAAAACAATCACCGAGTGGTAAAGTCTTATTTTCTCTGTCTAAATCTCTCCCTCGTCACTTATGGACCAGTTTTTCATTCATCTCTCCAACATGTTGTAAATATTTCACAGACAAACATTAAAAAAGCGCAACAAAAAAGAAACTGACGTATTATTGACAAAAGCGAGACTAAACTAATAAGTCAAACGACCAAAGTGTGACTAAAACTCATTAAGTTCTTTTGACACGGCAGGGATGAAATCAAATTAAATCCAGGCGCCAAAACGAACCGTGGTGTGTACATCCACGTGTTTGTGCCAGCAGCGATCTCTTCAGGCTGGAACAGCAGCATCTTCATCAGCAGCATCTTCATCAGCAGCACCAATCGGCACTAAAGTGAAGAGCGCTAACGTGTGATGTTCACTCATCCAGCATGGCCGCAGTGCTTCAATGGACCCACTGGCCGATTAGTGCAGTGGCGAGTTCCTTTTGCATGAGTAACGACATCAACTCATTCATTGGTTGTAAATGAAAAAAAACAAAAAACTTTTAACTCAAGTCTGTTTCAACACATACTTAGATTGTGTGAGTACAAATGACTCAGTCCTCGTTCGGCTCTTTTAGTGCAAATTTCCCTCTACCACAAAAATTGGGCCTCATGGGGCAACATTCCCTCAAATGTCTCTTATATTTTCTCTTCATTTAAAAATATATATAACAGAAGTCAACTTCAGATTCACCAAATGTGCTCCCATTCAAATCTGCACTTGAAAGATCAGTTGAACGGAGGCGTGATTGTGTGTTATTAGCAGGTGCAAACACTGAGAAGACAACATGCTTTTTAAAAATGTCTTTCTCATCTCGGTCAGACTGCTCTCGATCACTCGCAAAACATTTTCTCTCGCCAAGAGAAGAGAAAAAACAGGAAAACAGTGTCGAATCCCAGAGATCAGCGGGTCCTAAAAAGATAAGAACAAGTCGTGCTACAAAGAATAATGAGGAGATTTATTCTCGTGCCGCTTCCTGCACGAGGCCCAATGTGTCCTCGCTGAGCCTCATATTCGCTTTTGCTGAGCTTTGCATTATTCCCAAAGAAAGAGGACAGAGTAGTTTGTTCCCCATCTCTTGTATTGTAATTTAAAGAGAGTCTCTTTTCACAGCCAGCGGGGCTCTTTCTACACGAGAGCATGTGAAGACGGTTTTAAGGCAGACCCATCTGGAGGTGGCCCAGTTGGAGCTCTCCTATTTTGTAACCTCAGTGGATTCACCTGCATCATATTTCATAGACGACATGTTTTTTATTCAGTAGGATATACAGAACAGTAAACACGCAGAGGAACTTGTAACTATGGCTGTCAAAGTGGGAACAAAATGAATTGTGAGAGGAGAAAAAAAGTATCCAGGAAGCAATGTACAAGTTGTACACAACTGTACTTAAATACATTATTAACTTTCAAAAAGATTGATTTAACGTTTCCTTTAGTGTCTCACAGGACTAAAGCAGTGAAGCACGCCATCGCACGGTTCTTCCCGTTTGACCAATAAAGAGTCCACATCATCTGGACGGGTGACGGTGTCGTCAATACTGCGTTCACACCTGTTGACATCAGTGAAGAACCGAGGACGGGGGAGAAAGAGGGCATCAAAGTGTCTGAATGGAACGATCTTCTTCTTTGGATTCATTCGCTCAGCATTTCCTGTCGCAGCAGAGCAGCTTGAGCTGCGTTGAGAAATGCCTGAACCCAAGCGGAGCACATGAGTCAAAGACTTTTGAAGGACAGCCGATCCTTCTCCGATGTTGACTAATTTGCTGCAACCAAAAGATGGACACATTTGAAAAATATAGATTTTGTATCCTGTCAAATTGGATTTGTAATAAAGTCTTCATCCATCTTCCAACATCCCCGCGGCTCATATTGATTGATGTTGTGCTCTTTTTTTCTCTGCTTCTTGTTTAAGGCAACATATTTCTAAGGAGCAGATGGATTGAAGTGATGTTCGTTCCTTTGGGCAGTGCTGCTGATGAAGGCCGGTCGAAGTGACTATCAAGGGGATACGACACCAAACTGTCCCCCTGAGGCCGGACTCACCATGAAGCAGCAGAGCATTGATTTGTCTCCATCTCACGGTGTTAATGACGGTGCGGCGCGACTGTCTGAAAGCGGGTGGAAAGCTACTGTGAGGTACGACGTGCGTCGTCTCTCTGGGCTCTGATATCTGCGAATTAAGTCTAACATACACGTCCTGCATGAAGACGACGACTCGTAGGCGGGTAGACTGATAACATTCTGCTTTAAAGCCCCATAATGGAATTTTCCCCTTTTAGCGCCCCCTTCAGTTTTGGAGGTATTTAAGGTTTACTTCAGTGTCGTAAATACCCAGTTACGATAGATGCAGCCTCGCATGCACTTGTATTGATGACCAGACGAAGTCAGAAACCAAGAAATGATGTCAACCGATAAGGTAAGAATATTCAAAGATTTTACATAAATATGACTGCATAGTTTTATTCATTGTGATATCGGAGATGAATGCTAACATAACCAAAAGAATGACAACATTTAGTTTAGATGAAATACCGATCGCGTTTTCAGCCTATATACGTTGTTTTCTAAATGTTTGAATGTGGAGTACATGTGATCGAATACAATATTGTTGACAACACCAAAAAGCTACATATTCATAATTTACATTGGAACGTGTAATTCATTACAAGAGACTTCGCTTGCTTCGCCCTTATACTGTAGCTGCCAGCGTGGAGTGGCACTATATGACATTGCGTAATCACTGCCAGAAAGCGGCTCCAGAATCCTACATAGCGGAGTTATTTCCCCACAGACCCCCGATGGCAATAGCGGAGCCGCAAATCTCCATATTAAAAGTTATTGTAGCGGCACTTTAATACGGGTTTTTAACACTCATACAGTATCTCTCAATACTACCCGGTCCAACATGGTCTGTAACCGAAGTTCTCGGGAAATGTGTAAAAGCCCCGTTAGCTTGTTGGGCAGGTCGGCACGCCCTCCACCCGACTTTGTTATGAGAAGAGCAGATACCGGAGGGGGCGGCGCAGAAATGCCAATCAGCGGGTTCGCCCTGACCTTAGCGGACGCCCCGCCGTAAAATAGGTGTGAGAAGATGAGATATCGGGGGAGGATGTTGGCGACACCACACCACAGCACACCCCCCTCTGGATGGTGCTGACGGTTTTGCCCGTCGGTCCAGATGTGCGTCTTTCGGTGATTAATCAAATGAAGCGCCGTCAGTCTCGTCTGTCCTTCCCCAGATGGAGACGAAGCTGCTGCAGCAGTTTTAGACCGACGGCGCTCGACTGGAAGCGGCAACGTTTTGATGGATGGCTGTTATGTTTCGGGTGGAGAGGCCGGTTTATATCTCACGTCTGTACGGCTAAGAAGAGATGCGGAGTCATGGATTCCATGAACTAAACTGGAGTTATTATCATGGTGATGAGGTGTGATAAAATATGCGGAGGTGATCACAGCACTCGAAAGGAATCATTTAAAGAACTCCCCGTTGTTGTTTTTATAGGCATTAAATTAAAGTGCTCATCTCTCTTATTTATGTGTTTTTAATGCGTCTCATTGCTGGTTCTCTTTTTTCATCAGAGCCTTAAAGCCTTTTATTCACTTCCAAAGAGTACATATAGCACTTTGTTTTCATGGTGTGCCTTGATGACACACTTTGGGTAAAGACGTCCCCTTTACCAGCTGATGCGTTTGTTCTGGATTAAATATGATGTCACTCATATCCAGAGGAACAACCGTTGCCTCTCTCCTGGTTTATATGATTGACCTGACACCACATGACCCCATCCCAAGCTCATCATCATTCATCCATGTGTGAATGCATGTACTACAGGTACACGACTGGCTGTATTTTATATCCTTTTCATAGTGTTGGGCAGTCCAACAAATTGAATATAATCGACAAATTAAAAATGGATTATTCTGCACAGGCAACGAGAGGCGACGAGCGGTGAGGTTGGCGAACTTCCACCACTCTTGGACGAGCAGGAGACGAAAAGATGAGGAATTGTGTTGGAGAATTTAGATAATTTCATATAAAGCTACGAGTGTGCAACAACAAACGTGAAGAGAGAAGTTAATTATGAATTCTAATGAGCATTTCAATGTGAAACATCCAAAACAGCATTAAATTCTGTTGTGTGAACGGCTAACGGGAACAGATGCTCAAGATTATGTTTGGTAGAAAACGCATCATCCATTCAGCAGTCTGAAGTCAGTGTTACACGTGTATTCACTGTCACATGTTTTCTTCCCCCCATTAAGAATCAGCTTCATGCTTACGACCAGCTTCTGTTCCAGAGCAGCAGCTGAAACGGGGGCTCCTGAGTACTTTATACAAACACATTAAGATAAACAAACAGCCACAATAAAGTATCCAGAAGACTCCTGGGTTTCTATTTTTAACATAGAACATACAACTAAAATAAAACACTCCCAGAACCAGCTGTCTGTATCGGAGAGGAAGTGAACAAGACATTATTTTATGACTGACTGGTCAGCCGAAGTACATTAGAGCGATCAAAGACAAAGACGTGGCTTCAAACCATCATCCTGCCGCTGTGAACATGACAGATTTGGTTTCATGTGAAGTACGCTGCCAGCTGCTGCCAGAGAAGTTATCTTTTTTCCAATTCGCATTTTATTCTACTTTCTTCCTCTCACTTTCTCTTGAGTGGGAGGGAAGAAGACAGACAGACAGACACACACACACAAACAGACACACACACACTCACACACACACAAAAAGAGGGCAATTAGAGCGTGTCTGTGTGTGTGACCATGCACACACGCCATCCTGCGTGAACGACACACATAAACGCACACAGGCACACATGAAACGCTCACACACTCGTGCGGCAGATGGCGTGGGGCGGATGCCAGCACCGTACTGCACCGCTCAGCCCAGCAGACAGCGGTACAGCAGTGTGTCAACGGGAAAAAGGGGAAAAGTACATTCGCGAGAATTATTGTAAAACACTATTTGTGTGTGTGGGTGGGTGTCTGTTTGTGTGTGTGTGTCTCTGTGTGTGTCTGAAACAACAACCGGACCAGCAGGAAGCACAGAACGCTGGTGAAAGCAGGCATTGACCGCCTGGAGGGCGTAATTACAGCAATAATGAACAGAAGATCCTCCATGCTGAAAGGACAGAAGCAGGCAATTCCAGCTGAACGTCCTCCCAGGTCGAGGCCAAGGGAGAGAGACGACGGCGGATGGAGGGAGAAGGGTGTGTATGTCTCTCAGTGGGAGGCTCGAGGACGACAGGACAGGGACAGTGAGACCCATCTGCTGTTGGTTGCCCAATCTGCTCTCTCTCTCTTGCATACTTGCACTCTAAAGCAGTAAATCGGCAGAAAGAAGGCCGGCGTTAACCACACCATTGTGTGTGAACATGTCTGCGTGTGTCCTGACCTTCTCTTGCCAGTGGAGGATGCCAATAATGCCGAGGATGAAGACGCACACTCCGATCAGCGCGATGGCCGTCAGCAACACACTGTTGCTAGGGGTCAGGTACAACTTAGCGCTCCAACTGGAGAGAGAATAGGAGAGAGAGAGAGAGAGAGAGAGAAAGAAAGAGAGGGAGACAAAACGCTTGCCATATGCCCTTTTATCTGACAGAAAAAACAAAGTCATTTCCAAATGGCACACATTAGTTGAAATTATGTCCTCATTACGCAAAAAATAAATAAATGAACATTTCGTTCACTTTCTTGCCGCAGCCGAACAGGATGAAGCGCTGGTGCTCTCTTTCCACCGCTTTGACATATCAAATTCATCATCTCACAACCTGCCAGCTTGAGACTGCGCGTGACAAGGATGCAGAGGCACCTGCTTTTTCGCGTTGAACCGCACTGGCGGCGCGTTTGTAGGTGTGTGTCTGTGCTGGCAAATGCAGTGTTGTGTGGTTATATGTGGGAGGGTGCTCACATGTGGGTGCGTGTGTTTGCGTGTGTTGAATAGCCATCTGGAGCTCCTCCCGGGGTTTGAGCTACATGTGAACAACGACATGAAAGCATGAGAACACATGCTGTGTGTGTGTGTGTCAACAGATTATTTTGTAAAGACAACACCACGAAGACACTATCCATGTCGCGTAACATTAACTTGAATATGTCGTTTAGTGCCTTCGAGATGAGGCGCTTAAATCGCTGAATGGTATCCTTAGCAACAAGCGTCAACGGGGCTCCCAGCAAATTACACTGCTGTGAACAAGCAAAAGAGCATTTGTGAGCCATCTTTGCCGCGCTGGATCCGCGAGTTCAAACTGTTTGCGTACCGGCGGGGCTGGTCGTGTGGGAGGGGGATGACGATGAGCTGAGAGTTGGGAATGATGGCCGTCCACTCCTTCTTCCGGATTTCCTGAAAAGACACATGAAACGCTTGAACTGGGTCGCACATATACGGTAACACACTGTGTGCAAGCTAGCCAGAGGGAGGAAATCGGGACAAACCATAACAACAGAATTTCAACCAGTGGCACTGAGAGAAAGTCGGTGTGTATATAGAGCAGAAACACACCAGCACAAAAATGTGCCATAAACAATTTCATCAAAAACAACTTAACAGTTCAACGTTTGCCCCTACAGTATATTACAAAAAGTATTTCTGTATCTGATGCTCCTAAATTTAATTTAAATAAATTCAATAGTAACTTGAATAGTGGATGGCTTCATTTCCAGCTGAAATATTGTAAACTGTGTGTGTTAATCTGTAGATAAGTCAAATTAAAACCAACAGAAACCTCTGCTCATGGTCTCAGAGCACATTTAACAGAACAGGTGGGTATGGTAAGATAGTAGTTTCAAAAGTTAGTCAACATCTACAGTTTAAAAATTCTGTACATATTCTACAATTTATGAGAAATGTGCTCAGGCCATATTGTAATTTATGTAAAATATGTAGGCCATTCCGCGCATGCATTCATTTGGCCACCATTGAGACACAGATTCCCAGAGACAGACGCACTCTCAAGATGCATGTCAGGTCCTCTGGGTCCCATGGTTTTCCTGAGCTGCTGTGGAGCAGCTATTTTAAGCTGTGCGTTAAATACACAGACAACCTGCTACATGTAATAGATGACTGTGGGGAGCAACACCGGTTTCTTTCCCAGCGTGTGCGTGTCTGCGTGGACATCGGCAGCGTGATTACGTATTTCTAATGCCGGGCGCTCTTGCGAGAGACTTCGTCCGTCTGCAGAACAACACGCCATGACCCCAGTGTCCGTCAACATGCTTCGTCTTTTCTCGTCCTGTGGCTTCACTCTTTGGGCTGCATGTGTCTGACTCGCGTCCCGTTTGTGTCTGTCCAGGTACAGCTCGACAATGTGAGAGGACGTCGGGGGGGTCGGCGTGCAGCGGCTCTTCAGACGAGGAGTTCACCATCAGTTCTCAAGTTGCAGTGAGCCGAAAAACATTTGACGGCAGGGCTGTGTTTGACAGCGATTTGACTTTGCCCAAGTTCTGAGTTTCATTTTGAGTACTTTGCCGCCTTGAGGCACAACACCCAACGAGGACGTCTGACCTCAGACTGTATGAACCAGGAAGCGTCATCAACACTTTCTGTTGTCTCTCTTTTTCCCTGCCTGCTAAGTCCTATTTTGTCTCGCGTCCTGTTGTAGCTCAGGCTCATTAGGAGTGAAGTGTTCAGCCAGATAAACAAGGGAAGGGGCAGCTCATTAATGAAGTCAAAGCTCTAATCCCACTTGTAGCATTGAGGAATTCCCATTCCTGCATTTGGCAGAATCTGGAAATGCCGCTGCTCTTTAATTGCGGCTCTCCGTTTCTTCATCAGTAGAGAGGAGCTACATCTCACAGCTATGTTGAATACGCGCGCAACAAACGGCGGCGTTCTTCACATAACGAGGACATTCTCGCCATCAGGCATTGTCGCTTAGCTCTTGGAAAGCGCCCCCATCGGGGGAGCAGAGCTGGAGACGAGTCAGCCTCCGCCTCCGCCTGGGAGCGGATCCGAACTGGCTGTTTGGAAGAGAAAAGTGATCCCAAGTCTTCAGAGAGAGTCACTCAGGGGAGACAACTACAGAGATGGAGGGTGAGGGAGACAGAGAGAGAGAGAGAGAGAGAGAGAGAGAGAGAGAGAGAGAGAGAGAGAGAGAGAGGGGGGGGGGGGGACAAGTAGGGGACTGATTAGAGAAGTAAACTACTTTGAGCAGCAAAGGGAGTCCCTGGTGGAAGATAAGTGAATGGGAGGAGATAGACTCACAGAGAGAGAAAGGAAGAGGAGGTGTGGGGTAATAAAAGAGAGGAATGATTGGACGGAAGATGGAAGATATCCGAGTAGATCTAACAAAACCTCTGTGAAACAGCAGGCAGAAACTCTCATTGTTAGAGGAGAGAATTGTAAAGGGCACAGCGAGGGAGACAAAGATAATGGCAGCAGGATACATGCAAAGACCAGAGAAAACAACAATGAGAGAGAGAGAGAGAGAGAGAGTCGACAGACAGAAAGATCCAAACCTGCAGACTGAGCAGGGAGGTCAGAATGTATGCTCTTTCCCAAAGAGCTTTCCAAAGCTTCTGCTCCTCATTAAATGTAGATGTGAGTTACTCCACACCCTAGCCCCTCTGGGTATAAAAAAAAAAAAAACCTACCCGGCATTTTGGGCCGCATCTTATAGAATTCATTAATTCAGTTTGTAGATGGAATGGGCGAGGAGGAAGAGGAGGGAAACAAAAGGCGTAGGGAAAAGGAGTAAGCGGAAAAGGGGACAACAAAGCAGCTTGTTTGAGACGAGTGTTCTCGGAGCACGACAGCTTCTGAGTCGCGGACCGGCCCATCTGAAAGTCTAATCAGCTGCTTGACGAAGATCTTGCTACCACATGGGAGGAAGGGGGGGAAAAGGGCCCTGTCGTGCCTAAAATTCAGTTTGACAAATGCAACGTGAGACAGTGTGAAAACACAGAGAGGGAGCTGAACGCAGAGACAGAGAGAGCCAAACTCACATAAGTAATGTCGTTTAGAAATGTGGCTAACGAATAGATAAAAAACAAAATCAATTATTTACTCTATGAATATAACACTGGCGTGTAGTGTGACAGGAGGCACACACTGGCCTCATGCAGAGAGTCACTCAGACGGTCCATCCTGTTGATGCTTCTGTTCAAGGGGAGTTCGCTGCACCTTCATTAAGACCCGTGTGAGATCACCCCACATAGGATTTAGAATCTTTCTGCCCCCAAAAAATATCTGCCCTTAAATATCCATTCAACCTCTTTTTTCCTCATCAAAGCTACTAAGAGGAGTTTTACTCTGCGGTGAATGTGGCGGTCCCTGTGGACATAATTGGTCGTGTTTTTGAGCACCAGATTCGCATTAGAACTCTTTTCCTTTTGCTGCTGCAGGGGTGTGACAGCCCGCTCCACAGAGTCCTAGTTTCGGTTCTCCCGTGTCTCTCTTCCCTCTAACGGGCCTAGCAATATGGCCTGGGTCTCTGGCAGCATGGTGCCGGTGTTGGCTCCAAGTGGGGACCGGAGGAGCAGCGAGGAAAAGCTCTGCTCCTGGCCCCAGTCCATTTTAGGCTGGTGGCCCTCGGAGGCTCCGCGGGATTCTGAGCTGGAGGAGTTTCTGGTGAACAGACAAGATTTTCTACCGTTTGCCGGTGGCACAAACGACAAGCAGTAAGAATAACGAGATAAATAGACATATAGTGACCTCACTATTACACTTAGACTGTTTCATCAACAGTCAAAAGAGCTTTTCCCTCAGCGCCATTTCACTGCCCAATCTGGCCTCGAGTGCCTCTGGAAGCCGTTGTGTTCATCTCGCCCAAATTGGAGTCTTTTGAGGGCTGACGCAAACGAAAAGAAATCTGCAACTAGAATGCAAAACAACTTGGTTGTGGATAGGATCCACATACACACACACACACACCTGCAAACCAAAGACTTGCAATTAAAGATTGGAGAGAGTGAAGAACCTATTAGATTTTTATCAATCATTTCATAAATAAAATAAGAAAAGAAAAACTTGTTGTGGATAATAGGTTGTCCCATACTCTTGTGCTTCCCTCATTTACATTTTGAATTGATATAAATACTAGTTATCACATGTGCTAAAAATAAATAAATAAAAACCCTCAAACATGCATTTTAAATGCTTTTGCAGGATTAGGGAGAGAAAGATGCTCCCACAATTGAAAAGACAAGACAATACATGGAGAGACAATCCCTCTTCCGAATCTTCGCGCAATGTCCTTCAAACTAGTTTCACAATCCTCAGAGCACATGTGTAACATCCAGCGTGACAATTAATTAGCCCATCATTTCATATTTGTTCCTAGAAGGCGTTCTTAGTTCTTAACATCATGACCCCGAGGATTATACTGGTCAGATGTGTAAGACTTTTTAAATCACACACATTTTGATGCATGTTACACAGGGTTGTAGTTTTTTGGAAATTCCCTTTATCTGCTGCAGGTCTCAACGACACCTCTATGAATGCGTCCCTCTCAAATGTTCCGTGAGACTGAACAGCCGGTGGTTGTTCCCACAGGAGCAGTGAGTAGAGCGCAGATAACAAAACCCTCGTATTGTTCCTCACCGTCACTCCGGATGGTCGGGGGATGCCGACGTAGAGGTGATCCAGGAAGTTGGCGCTCCGTCCGAGGCCCAGCACAGTGTAGGGCAGCTGGAGGGAGAAGTGGGCCGACTGGCTCAACTGACCGGCTGCAGGAGGGGAGAGACAGAGAGAGAGAGAGTTAAAGAGAGAGAGCGTTAAATGAGATACATATCTTCCCCGCTTCAGTGTGTGTGTTCAGAACTCGATTAAAATGGGAAAATTCACTCACACAGGATTTCATTTGGAGGGGGATTGAACCTTTAAGCCAGTCTTGGTTTGATGTTATTTTGACAGACTGCTGCTGTCTGTAGACAAGAGTGGGCAGGCTCAGCAGGATGTGTGTGTGTGTGTGTCTGATGGAGGATCAAGGAAGGTTAGGTTACAGGCAGGGAGCCCGAGTGCTGTATGTGTGAGTGTGTGAGTGAATGAGTGAGTGAGTGAGTGAGTGAGTGAGAGAGTGAGGGAAAGTCGCCTGGCTAGGAAATGTGGCCAACGGCTGGAGCAAAGTCATTTCACAACATGGGAAGGCTGGCAAAGAGTGCTATGGTGAGCAGTGTGTATCGGAGGGGCCGTGTTTTGTGTGTCTTTGTCCCATCGCCCCGGGCAGAGCCAGTGGAGGCTTTGGTAGGGAACACGTGTGTGTGTGTGTGTGTGTGTGTGGGCTGCCGGTGGCGGCGGTGGGGGTCACGGCAGCGTGGAGTCCGCCGCCCGCATGCGGTGCTGTTTTTAGACAGCGTGGAGAAAGTGAACACGGTGTTGGTGAGAGACACGTTGGTGCCGGTGTTGCCGCTGATTACACCGGCGGTCAGAGTCACCGTGGCCAACGTGCCTCCATTTATTAAGGAGGAGGCTCTGGTGAAGGAGCTGGTGAGGCACGGGAAGGTGGTGTCGCAGGTGAGGATGGTCCCCTCTGGGATGAAGTCCCCGCTGCTGCAGCACGTGGCGTCTCACAGGAGGCAGCTCCTCATGGTCGTGAGTAACAGGGGTGAGGAGCTCAACCTCAAGGTGAACATTAAGGTGGAGGGGTATGATTACCCCGTGTCTGTAACTTCTGGGAATATGAAATGTTTTGTTTGTGGGTGAAAGGGACACCAGGCCAGGGACTGCCACAAGAAAAGAGCTGCTGAGCAAAACACCAGCGAAGCAGCTTCTGAGGGGCAGAACCAGGAGGGTTCGGAGGGGACTGGTGGTGTCCAGCAGGGTGAGTTGGGGGAGCAGACAGGGACAGGTGGTGTCCAGTAGGACGATGAGGAGAAGGAAGGGACAAGTGGTGTCCGGCAGGATGGGGAAGAAGAGGAGGAGGAGACGGGTTGTGCAGTGAGCGAGGAGAAGGAGACAGGTGTCAGGGATGTGGGTTTGACGGGGAGCGAGGCGGATAGTGAGAGGAATCAGAGAGGACAGTGAGAGGAATCAGAGAGGACAGTGAGAGGAATCAGAGAGGACAGTGAGCGGAATCAGAGAGGATAGTGAGAGGAATCAGAGAGGACAGTGAGCGGAATCAGAGAGGACAGTGAGAGGAATCAGAGAGGACAGTGAGCGGAATCAGAGAGGATAGTGAGAGGAATCAGAGAGGACAGTGAGAGGAATCAGAGAGGATAGTGAGAGGAATCAGAGAGGACAGTGAGAGGAATCAGAGAGGACAGTGAGAGGAATCAGAGAGGACAGTGAGAGGAATCAGAGAGGACAGTGAGAGGAATCAGAGAGGACAGTGAGAGGAATCAGAGAGGATAGTGAGAGGAATCAGAGAGGACAGTGAGAGGAATCAGAGAGGACAGTGAGAGGAATCAGAGAGGACAGTGAGAGCTCTCAGGCTAAACAAGTAACGACAGGCAGGAGGAAGGCAAGAACAAGGCGAGCAGAGTCCAAGTCCAGTAGGGAGGAGGACTCGGCATCTATTACTGAATCCCCTAAGTCCAGGGCCGAGTCCAGGGCTGAACTCAAAGTTGGGCCTCGAATATTTGCATGGGGCTCATCTAGAGCTACCTACGGGGGGGGTGCAAGTGACTTTTTGTTTTGCTCCGTCCCGATGCACGCAGACACGCCGGCAGAGCTCCGATGCCGGCGTGTGTTAACGCGACACGTGGAGACAGAAATGACATGCTGTTGGTGAGATACAATCAATAACAGACGTTTAGTTTAATAAAAGAACAAAGACGTGCTCTTTAAGAAAAGGGACCTTAAATTACTTCTATAGAGAAAATTACAGGGTGACGGGCGGAGATTTCAGGGGGGGCGGGCCAATTTTTTTTAATGTCATGCGATCTACCAATACTACGCCGCGATCGACGTATTGAGCACCCCTGGTCCAGAGGAAATTCAAGATTTTCTCCAGAAAACGAAGAACATGAGGGATGTGAAGGTGGAGGATCACTTCCCAGACAAAGAGAAGTTCTATTCCGCTACTCGACTCCACCTGGCCAGTAAAGGCAAAGGCATGGGAGGAGAGTTCAAACAAGTAGAGATATACAGGCTGAGGAAGGTTCTACTGAAGATCAGCAAAGAGATCCATGATGACCGTGATGATGTCACTTTGTGAACTGTGGAACTCGTCTCAGTGGAAGAGACTGGAGCCAACAGAGGAACCTCTGGAGAACGGGGCCAGGATGGCGACGCCGGGGCTCAGCAGCACGTCCTGCCTTCACGTCCCTGGTCGAAGCTGTCTGAGTCCGGATTAACTTTTGAATGTTTTTAGAGCATGAGCAACACGGACAATTTCATTCAGGAATGTTGCTATAATGACGTGGTATGTTGTGTCTTATTGAGTAAATGAAGATAATGTGTTTTGTTAAAAGTGTTTTTGTTCTGTTATGCTAAATGATCAAATAAAGGTGGCTACTTTGTTTGTTAGAGATTGTAAAGATTCCATTAAGTTACCACAAGAAACCTCAGTTTGCGTTGAAGGAAACACAAAAGCACTGCAGCATTGGCTGAGGTTTACACTGTGTTCATCTTTGCAAAGCCACTTGTCAATGCTCCACATCGGGAATCTTCCCCGCTCTGACTAAGCCCTATAATGATAGTAATAACAAATATAGATTGTCATTATATATAATACGGTTAAATTCATTCATAAACCAACTTCCTTTTTTTTGGCCTGAACAGTCCTCAAGGACTTTTCCTTGAGTCTGTTCTGCCTCTACCTGGTTGTCACGATACTAACATTATAACTTCAATACGATACCTGCCATAAATATCATGATACCCGATACGATACCATAAAAACAATATGATACCATAAATAAGAGACTGGTATATTTATCTATAATAGTAATAAATAAAACATCTGTATGGTTCACTTCTTACCAACTTTTTCAACACTTAACAAATGTCAGTAATATTAGTATTAGCCGACAGCAAGATATTAATGAAACTGCATGGTGCCATCATAGCATTGACTATACACTATGAGGCCTTTAGTATTTGACCAGATGATTCAGAGTTCATCAGGATGAGCAGCTGTAGAGTTACAGAACTTTACAGACTGTCTGCATTGGAGACAAAGAACTTAAACATTTCACTTTTGGCATGTTTTTTTTATTTTTTAAAGCTGAAGACGGTCTCTAAAGATCCGTCACTTTACGCCACTCGCTGTGAGCGCAGTGCATGCAGACAGCATTTAACGGAGCGGGGCAGCGCGTGCGCTCTGATCGCTCTTATAATGAAGTATCGATACAAAAAATATGCAAAATCACAGTTTTTAACGTACGGGTACTTTGTTAGTATCGATACACGGTGCAGCGTGACAGCAGCAGATGTAGCGGGCTAACATTCAAGCTAACCTAAACCACCAAACACTGAAGACATCTTCACGCTGATTGGCCGAGACGCGACACGTCCCATCAAAGATGTTTTATTGCAAAGAGCACCACTTCGGATTTTCTCCGCGTTTCACTGCAATCTCAACAGTAGCGGGCCAGTTGACCCCCCCCAAAACAAAAACTATTCGGATCTACACAAAACGGTGAATTTCACCGAAAAGTGACAAGTTTGCAGGTATGAATAGGGTAACGCTCACTTTTGAACTCACAAGGTTTTGGAAAAACAAAAAGGGTCGACCGCCAGCCGAGGACCGGTGGGACGTCATGCGCAATGAGCTGGCCTTTACGACACTGCTCGAGGCAACAGCATGATGCGCCGAGAACAATAATAAACTAAAAGAATCAACTTGAACGGCTTTGGAGTGAATGTAGAGGTCAACACAGGTCACCTTTTGAATTTGCATCTGACTTGTTTTGGATCTCCTAAATGTTTGAAAGATTACGGTATGATAAATATGTTTGTGGGTAAGTTGCTGCAGGTCGACGTGTGTTGTTTTGAAAGATTGTGTGTGTGTGTGTGTGTGTGTGAGAGCTATCATTTGCGAATCCCCTGAACTCATTAGCCTAATTGGACGGTGTGCGAAGTGCTCCACATTGATCTGGGCCTGTTGGCGTTCTCCTCCTCATGAGCGCTCACTCTTTTCCGTTTCGGCCGTTCTCTCCCTCGCTTCCCTTCTCCTCTGTGTGTTATAATCTTCGGCGCCAGAGAAACAAACCAACTACTTGTGACAATTCTCTCTTCATGCCGGCTGGTGTTTATTTCATCTATCAAGGTGCAGCTCAGTGGATAGCACTGTCGCCTCACAGCTAGAGGGGCTCGGTTTTGGATCCCGGTCTGGTTGGTCCTTCTGTGTGGAGTTTGCAGGTTCTCCCCATGTCAGCGTGGGTTCCCTCCGGGTTCTCTAGCTTCCTCCCACAGTCCATAGACATGCAGCTCAGGTTAAATGGACTCTGAATTGCCCGTAGGTGTGATTGGTTGTCTGCCTCTATACGTGCCCTGTGATAGACCGGCGACCTGTCCAGGGTGAAGCCCGCCAGCTTGGATCCAGCGCCCCGCGACCCGAAATAGCATAAGCGGTTTGAATAATGCAATGGAATGAAACTTAACATCATTTTACACACTAAACTAACAAACGTAGAGCTAATCTCCCATTCTGCAGCTGCAAACACACAATACTTTGGGAGCCAAGTTGTGGCCGCATGCTCCAGGACCTCTCGCGGTTACGGTGACTCACATTTCCTCAAAAAAACTTTTTTATTGCCAGTTTTTTACACTGACATTGACTGCCTGCTGACTCTTCACTCATGAGTTTGATTTCGTCTACTGGCAACATTTTGATGACTATACACTCCATCTATGGTCTTATGCCACGACTTTGAGCTGATGGCCTGCAAACAACGACTCTCCTTTGAATGAAGTGCGTTTCATGACGCTTTCGAGGGCGGTAGGGTCAACGCGGAGGGGGTGAGCCAATCGTGGGTTGTGTTCATTCAATCACACAATACAGCAGTGCTGGTTGCAGACACACCTGCCGGAGTTCTGCACTCTGACTGAGTGCATCGTTCTAGTTTTAATAATGACCGTCCCCCTGAAAGTTACTTGTACTGGAACCCAGAGGGCAAAGCAATACGGTGTGTTTTCAGTGCCGGAGTGAGGGAGTAATAAAAAGGTTGTTAATGAATAACTATTCATCTCCACCACCCCGCCGGTCTCTCCCCCTCTATCTCGCCCTGTCTCAGCAGGAGTTACTTGATAATGAGGTGTGGAGTTGTCAGAATCACAGCCCATACTCATCCATCCTCCCTGCTTAGTAAGGGGCATGGCACATCGCTGCCTGGCACACACACGTTCACGCGAGTACACAGAAGGTCAAGAGACGGAATTCAGGGAAACACGGGCGCACGCACACATGCAGAACACGTGTGGCCAAAGATGATTGTGCGCAAGCTTATGAAAAGGTACATGGACACACACAGTGTAAACATACTGTACGAAGGCCCTGCACACAGAAAACGAGTTAGAAAGAAAACCTGTCAGTGTTGCTGTTGACCTTCACTTGCCAGATGCCCCCCCCCCCTCTTGTTCTACAGTAATTCCATTCATAATACTGTGCTTTCTCGGGCCCTTGTCTCCACCCCCAGCATATTATAATCTCTGTCTCCTTTCCTCTCCGCGAAATTCCCTTTCAGGAGGGTGAAGGGGAAGTGAAGATCGTTGGGCCCCAGTGGAGTGGCCCAGACATTGTGTGTGTTTGGACCCCATCATTGCTCATCTCTGGCAGCCTCCCTGGCTGTTCCCAGAGCTACCAGCTACAGAATAAATACACTTTAAATCAACCACACACACACACACACACGCACGCGCACGCACACACACACAAACACACACACACACACACACAAACTCGGCAAAGCTTTTGGCTTCTTCTCCTCTCTCCGTGCACTCCAGTGAAACACGCAGTGGGAACACAATAAGCGAAAGTTATGATGGGCAGGCTAATACACCAGGAGATTATAATATTAAATGTCATTCTGCTTTCTGAACAGCAGGATCATAACAGCCACTGACTGGAGAGACAAAGACTGGGAGACTTTTTACAGAAAGAAACATCCTGAAGTAGACGAAAAATAGAATCGCTTTAATCAAAATCTTTGTGTGTGGCATCTTTGAGTTAGTATGACCTTACTAATAATAAAAATAGAAATAGCTTCTTCTCTACGAATTAAAAAAACTAAAAACAAAACTAAAAAATAGACAATTATTACTGGACCCTTTTCAGCATTTCACTTGAGTATGATTTAAAAAATCGCCTCCACATCCAGTGTGATTCTGTGACTCTCCATCTTCTCTGCAGGTGGTGATCGCCTTCCCCCGTCCTCCCCTCTCTTTCTCTGTATGCCTGTTTCTGTATGCCTATGCAACGCTTTAGGACAACTAAATACGGGTCGGCTTGTTGCATTATTTTTGCCGTGCTCGTGTTATAATATTGGACTTGGACCAGAGCACTTTCAGCTGTCTAATGGTGGCGAAATAAGGATGATGTTGGACTGGGATTTGTCTCTCTGTTCCTTATGTATGTATAGACTCCAACTTAGCCAACAGATATCACACACACACACACACACACACACACACACACACACACACACACACACACACACACACACACACACACACACACACACACACACACACACACACACACACACACACACACACACACACACACACACACACACAATATATATCCCTGACCCCAGGCTGTCGGTGCATCTCGTCCTCATCCGGCTTTGTATCCTTCCTCCGATGTAACGTCAACTGGGTTAGCTTTGGCTAATACGGCACAACATCGCTGTCCTAAATGTCTTCTCTCATCTTTCTATGCATACATTTCTCCCTCTGTACATCTCTCTGTCCTCATTAGTCTGACATAGAAGAGTAGCGCAGTGTTCATTAGCTCCAGGATTGCAGGAGCTTGTCCCCCCTTGCGGAGACCCAGCGACGCTGCACGTTACGGCATCTCACTCAAAGCTGTGGCCGCTGATGTTAAGGAAATACTTGCCACTACTCATGAGAGAGGGCGGTGATTTGTGACCAAAACATTGGCGTGGTACCTTTTGGATGCCAGTACAGAACACAAAACTGATTTATTCTCCTTCAGTTACAACAGTCTTTTCTTTCACTTCAGCCTTTGAGGCATAAAGGCTATTTTTACTTTTATGAAGAAAAAAAAGAGAAAGAAAATAAGCTGTTGTGTTCAGCTAGACTGACAAGATATTAATAAATCTGCTGTGGATTTTAAAAAGCTCAGGCAGTGAAAAGCAACAACAACAAAATGCATCTGAAACTTCTGAAAAGTCATTTTCTCAAAGACTTCTATACAACCAGAAGTCTTTTTGAAACAGAGGAGTCGCCCCCTGATGGCCATTAGATAAAATGCAAGTTGAAGATACTTTGGCATTGGCTTCACTTCAGAACTGGTGGCTGCCGTCTGGTTATAGAACACTCACAGCCACACACCCTATTGCCAATAGGCATGAACACAAACACACAGCTTCACACCCGCACACTTGACCGCCATGTCAAATTTCAGCCACCTTGGGCAATTGGAACATTTTTGTGGACCAACCGGCCTACATGCAGAACTATATATAAATATATATATATATAAACTTATTATAATGAATATATAGACCTTACCTGAGGCGTTCTTCAGGTTGCCGTTAGAATCCGTTGTGGTGTACATGACATAGGGACCAGGCTGATTGACACCAAAAGGCTGCAAAAAACAGACAAAACACTCATTAAAACTGACATGTTGACACTTTCTTTTCACATTTTCACGTTTCTCAGGGACGGCAAAAGAGGACAGGGGGAAACAAGCTTGGAGGGGTGAAAGAGAAGAACAGAAAGACAAGAGCGAGTGGGCAGAAAGACATGTTGTTACCACACTGACCTTTGTCGTTTCTCAGTTTTATTTTCACGAGGTGGCGTGTCTGGCTTAGCGTATCGAGTGTGCCGGCAAAGAGGACTTGTGTCATCCATTCATCATGAAAGGTTGGTGACTAATGAATAAGATGTGCCGAGCCATCCCTCGCTTTACCGCGGCTTATCACGCGCAAACATACACAATGGTGAGGAAGGAATGAAAAAACGTGGACAAAAACAACAACAAAGAGAGAGAGAGATGAGAGAGCCACGATGGAGCAGATCAGTGGGCTAAAAGAAAGACGACGAGAGGTATGACTAAGAAGAAGAGGAGCAGGAGAGAGAAATGAAAAGATAGAGGGTGTGATGGATGGCAGAGGAGAAACAGCCACAAGCTCCACCCGTCTAATGCGTTCATCGTACAGTTAGACAACAAGCAGGTGGAAGAGCAGATGGACAGAAAACCAAAACAACTCTCATACCAGCAGCCTTGTGTCGATGTCAAGACTAATGTGTTTTGCGAAGGGCTTTCCACTCGTGAAAGGTTATACAAGGAGCGATGCTATTGGCTGTCTATTTCTGTCAGACTTCTTTGTCCATCTACACATGATCATCATGCCACTGGCTCTTTGGGACGAACAAAAGGGGCGGGAAGCCAACTGCTCCATAAATCGATGGCCATGTTTGACTCTCCCTTCGGACCCGGTCGTGTGTCATGGGGGTCTTGTCTGCATGGCTCAATGCGATTCAGCCGTCCCTCTATTATGGCCGGCTCGAGTTGGAAGCAGGTCAGAGGCAGTCCAGCTTTGGTCGGGCTGAATATCTTTACTCGATTCCTTGAAAAGGTATCGACCTAAATACACCAGTGCCAAGAATTATCTCGAGTCAAACGACCCCTGCATCCGATCCATTTGTGAATTAACTTATTCTAGAGTCCTAGAAGGAGCTTAAGGCCAAACTGGGACCACTGTGAAAGTTAACCTCGTCACAGTTTATATGTATCGAATCGACAACCACCGTCTGGCCTCGCCGAGCAGCATAACTGTTTTGATAAAATCACGGGACCCCAAAATGTATTTACTAAGGACATGAGTTGGAAAACAGGCACACGTGGCATGTATTTCCCCCTGTATTTAAAATGCAAAAGATAAATCATATTTTTATCCTGAAATGCCAACAACACGGATACAATGCAGTAAGCCTGGGCTACTGACATGTATTTGGAAGGTCTGTTCCTTGTCTCCATAAACATTTTTTGTAAAGAATTTGGGGAGGTATTTGGAAAGGTGGGAATCAAGGGCTATTTTATGCATTTTCCATTTTGTTCTCGCTGCAGGTAAGGACGGGCACTTTACATAGAACGAGACGCATATTCTTCTTATTCTGATGGCTGAAAAACACATCACCAATTCAAATCCCCTTCTCTATTTTGCTGAATATAAAGTTCCTCCTCCCTATAGACATGAAGTTTGACCAGCAGTCAGGATATTACAGCACAAGTCTCTCTGTCCCTGCTGAAGAACTGTTGATTCTGGAAGAAGATAAAGACGCGAGGATAGTTCACCCAGAGAGAGACACACCTGGTCAGTGATCAGACAGATTTCTTACCTTGACATCGTCTGGACAGTTGTTGAAGCAGAGGCCGCTGAGCACTGGGGAGAACAGAGATGCCAGAGTTACACATGTTGCTCAGCGTGTCTTACGTGTCCAACAGCGCGATGGAGCCGCTGTATCAACATGCATGAAGCAGGGCCAACTGGCACACAGGGAAACAAACTTTTCTCACACGACGACTCGAGTTCCACGGTCGAGACAAAGAAAAATAAATTTATATCGACCGTGTTTAAGCGTCCCTCACATTCACATTACATGAATTAATCGCATCATGTTTTCTGTGTGCTAGGTGAACGTGATGGACAACCAAAGAAAGGGTGGGGGCGGGGGGGGTTATAAATGAATTGCCGGCGATGAGACGCATCAAAAAATTAAAAAACATGCATGCTAAGAGAGTATTTTGCTTATTTGTGTGTAGCAGAGGAGTGAGAACAGAATCTGCTGAATTGCTAATCAGTCACTAAACAAGTGACTTTATTAGCATACTAATGGGGTCCTGGGTCTAGGTTGCCTTGATTTGCCTGATGGAGTCACGCCGAAGCCCAATTCCCCGTTAATAAGGTCGGCACCCGGTGGTGTGCTGAGCAGCAGCCAAACTCAGTGCACCGACTCAAAGGGGACGACACAGAGGCCCGGACTCACTCGTGGGAGGATGAAGCCTCGCTATCGGATTGTTCGCTGCTAATTTGCCACACACATGTTAATCACAAACCTTTACAATCAAGTGGGCACTGTCATTATTATTTCATGGAGGACTTTCAGTGATGTAAAGGTTCTTTGAAAAGTGTTTCCTGATGCGCAGCAACGACAGGTGACCCCGACGTCGCTCCGATGGACACAAGGTCCCCGGTCACGGTCACGGTCCGTGGTCCCCTCATCGTGTTTTCCCCCACATTCATGGTACTTGATTCATTCTCCTGCACCGTTTGGAGTATTTATAGAAGTGTGCAGGCCATCCATTTAACATTAATGACTGGTGACTGTTCAGAGAGGCCTGAATAAGGTGGGTCTAAAGGGCAGTCCACACCATCAGCAGTCAGTGTTTCATTATACACTTCTGGAGTGTTGTCGAAGGGAGCACACATACTTCAGTTCCGACGAGTGTGTCCGTACACAACCCACTTTGTTTTTTTACTCGCACGCCTTGTGAAGCAAAGGGAGCCGTTCAAAATCCCACAAACGTTCTCCTTGGCGTGCACACTCGATAACGATCGACTTCCAGTTCCCCTTTTCTATTATTTGGCCATTTTGTTGGTTCACCACTTCAGTCCAGAGTGAAATATCTCAACATACACTACCGTTCAAAAGTTTGGGGTCACTTAGAAATGTCTTTATTTTTCAAAGAAAAGCACTGTTTTTCCAATAAAGATAACATTAATCAAAAATACACACTATACATTGTTAATGTGGTAAATGACTATTCTAGGTGGAAACGTCTGGTTTCTAATGAAATATCTCCATAGGTGTATAGAGGCCCATTTCCATCAACTATCACTCCAGTGTTTTAATGGTACATTGTGTTTGTTAATCGCCTAAGAAGACTAATATCTGATTAGAAAACCCTTGTGCAATTATGTTAGCACAGCTGAAAACAGTTATGCTGGTGATATAAACTATACAACTTTAAGTCAGACTCATTTGGGATTATCCGGGCCGAGGACATGGGACATGCAGCGGGACTCAAAGTTCAGACTGCTGCATTCACTCACTATGCATGCCTGGCAACCATCGACTGCATGTTGTCATGGGACATAGTTACTGTGACGTCACCCGTTGGTTTGTGGACCGCGTTCTGAAGCTTTGAGTTTGGCGCTTTGACCGTCGACCATAAGTGATCATATCTGGACTGACGTAGGGACCCGATATACGGCTCTGGTAATAATAATATTAATACATTTTATTTGTATAAAGCTTAAAGAAGGTTCTCTAGGCACTTTCCATGGTGAAGACAAACAACAGAAGCAACAACCAAACAACAAAGATGACAAAAACAACTAGTATCAAGGGCTAAATGCAGATTTAAATAAATTAGTTTTAAGTGCCGCTTTGAATGTGGCGAGTGACGGAGAATGTCTGAGGTGATGGGGGAGAGAGTTCCAGTAGGAGGGGGCAGCAGGGGAAAAGGCCCTGTACCCCCAGGTCCGATGCTTGGACAGTACGGGGGGTAAGGAGGTTGCCGTCTGCAGATTTGAGGTTGCGGGTGGGAGCGTGTTGGTGCAGGAGGTCAGAAAGGTATGAAGGGCCGAGGATGTTAAGGGCTTTGTATGTGATGAGGAGAATCTTGAACTGGTTTCTGTGCTGTATGGGGAGCCAGTGGAGCTTTTGAAGGACTGGGGTGATGTGGTCTCTGGTGCGCGTGTGGGAGAAGAGACGGGCAGCTGAATTCTGGATGTATTGCAGTTAGTTGATGGTGGCGACCTGTCACTCACAAGGTGCCTAAAGCCTACACTACATTATTGTCTATTGTACTGTATCATCTATATGGACCATCATGTTCTAAATGGACTTCATGCTGTATTGAAGAAGACCTACATTTACCAATTGAGACCATAAACTCATGTTTACCATGGTCACTGATATAATAAAGTGAGAAAGTCATTTTCTCAAAGACGTGCTAACAATCAGCCAAGTCATGCCGAGTCAGACTGTTGTGAAATGCATCTTTAAAGAGAGGGATGAAAGACGATGATTGTGATAAAGGACCAAGAGGAGGAAACGGCATCGCGCAGCGTGAATACAAAATGTACGGTGCGACAGAAATCTCACTGGGGAAACAGGTGGGACGATGTGATTATTGTCAATTATTCATGTGAGATCTGTGTTTGAGTGATGGGAAACAAAACCTCACATTTTCGTGATATTTCAATTCCCGATGTGGATGTAATGAAGCTAAATCGCAGTGAAAATAACACTGTCGAAGCGGAATGGCCTCGAGTCAAACCGTTTCTCTCCGCATTGTTTCCTGTCGAACATAAAATCCAAAAACCCGATTAAGTCTGAGTACTTTCAGTCGGAGGTCTTCATTTATCCACTGAAAACTCTTGAATGTAACAGCGGCGTGGCATTGGGAGAAATGAACACATTCAGTCGGTGGGAGGGGACATGCACATGCTACAATAAGAATGTCTTGACAAGAAGTCACTGATGTATAAAGAGAAAGAGGGAGAGAAAGATAGACATAAACTGCAGAAGTGCTTCACAACCCAGTGGGCACGCCGTCGCTCCAGGAGGTAGAAGAGTCTGTGTCGGGGGGGGGGGGGGAGTGTTTAACTGCACTCAATTTAGTGCTTCTTCTGCTAGGCCGCTTGGTCCATACTTCAATCTCTAGCTAAGCCATGACCTCTGGAATAGATCTCACACCCCCACCCCCACACACTATGTTCTACTATAACATGAATACTGATGGCAGCTCTTTTGTAGGACTAAACTAATCAAGTGGAGGATGAACCGATCTGAGCATTGTGTGTGTGTGTTTTCATCATATTGACAGAGTGAGACATTGAGCAGCACTTTGTGGGTTTTAAGAGTGCTCTGTCCTCTCAATCTGTGCTGCCAGTTCGTGACCTGGTACACAAAAAACCAGTTCATTTCGCACCAGTAAGAACCAACTCATTGGTGAAGAGCCCTTCAGTGGTATTACTCCTTCTGGATGTCGTGCTGTTTCAAGGATTCAGACATTTAGGGACCATTTTAAATCTACTTCTTGATGAATAGTCATATATTAAATGCAGAGTTAGAGTCTCTATTTGTACAACATGAAAGAATAGTTCAAGATAACGTCAGATCTTGCCTTCAAAATAAGAGTAACATCTCAGGTTTCAAATGACATCCATTTCATTCAACATCTCTAAACAATATAATGCCCTTCATTTTCATGCATGGTACAAAAATTATCAAATTTTTTCATTACATACAGTTACAACAATAAAACAGTGTCCTTCTCTTATGCTTCACAATACATCCATCTTTATATTCTCCCTAATATTCCCTATTTATAATATCTTTATTTTTGTATTAATTTAAGACATAAGACTTCCTTATTACCTTCGCATTGAAAATGCGGAAGGTTATGTTTTGATCGCCGTGTATTTATTTATTTATTTGTATGCGTGTTACTCGCATAACAAAAAAAGTTTTTAACCGAATCGCATGAAATTTGGTGGGATGATTGGTTATTATCCGGGGACTATTTGATTAGATTTTGGGATTGATCGGGTCAAAGGTCAAGAAAAGGTCAACATCTTCTTTTTACCGTAGCACGGTCAATTTTTATCCAATTGGCATGCAACTAATGCCAACATGTTCATAATTCAATGCCCAATCTTGTGATAAGCGAAGGTATGCACTCTACCGAGTGCCCATTCTAGTTTACATGTGCAAGTGTACATAAAATCCACTACAACTCAACAAACACCTTTAGCTAGAAAAGCCAGCTGGGTTTGAATGAATGCATTTCGTGACATTTGAGGTGTTGTTTTGGGCTGAAGGGTTGACATCAAATATGAATGAGTTGCTCGGTGTGATTTGAAGCAATCAATCACAAGTAAGAATGTACTCTTATGCTCGTTGCAAATGTTGACCTTTATGGGCAATTCATTTATGTCAGTGCACTTAAGTCTTTTCCCTCAAAGGCTTCTGTTTATGTAATAGTACATGCTCAAATCAGTATTGCAGTATACTGATGAGTTAAGCCCGACTTGACTATTGAATGTGTGACAGAGGTTACCTTTCTCTGGTTAGCAGCCCCACCTGTAGTTGTGTCCTCATTTGCACTCTATAAAAATAAACTACAGGGAGCCATGGTAACCTCCTGCACACGTCACAACACAGTCCTGAGCTGACGTCTCACACACACACAGACACACACACACAGGCGCACACACACATGCATAAAGAGCGAAATGCGATGAGCAGACCTTGACGGGGGAACATGACGTGCCGTGTCAGCGCTAGTGGCTACAAGTGCGAGTCAGCGAGAGCCAAGCTGACCCACGCCGCACACTCACACGCTGCAATCTGACAGCTGAGCGCCATTTGCTCCGAGATGCTCATCACTTCTCGTTGTCCTCAGGCTGCTTTTGCTGACTGCTGGGCTTCTTACAGACATGCATGGGCCAAACACATCCCCCCCCCCCCCTCCGCACACTCCAACAGACAAACAAACACACACTCAGTGCGTTTACATGATGGTATAATTCGAATCTTGCTTTAGTCGGACTATGCTATCTTTTGGGGGATCAGCTGTTATCCCAATATACATGGCAGTGAGTAATTCGAATCATTGGCCGAAAGCATGTCATATCCGATACGATAGGTGGCGCTGTTTTCATTACAACTCGTGGTGATACAGCCATTTCCGCTTGACCTCTTCACCACCACCAACAACAACATTTCGAGAAAGATGGCGAACAGAGAGCAAGGCGAAGCTACATCCCTCTACTATTCTTCCATGGTGTTAATAGGAGTACAGCGAATGCAAATGGCGCTATTGGCTGAGTTGATAACGGAGAGAAGACGCCGTCGCCGAAGGTACACGGAGAATTTAATTAATCGTCTCTTTCGACTTCCGGGTCACGACATGGGAGGGGGGGAGGGAGGGAGGAGGGCGGCGGGATCTCGAGCATGCGCAAAGACGCAAAGTCCAGTTCCGAATCGAATTCAGAGTTACATGCCGCGAGAGTCGAATTATCAACTGGATCGGACCGAGCTATCCAGGGGTGTTAATCGGATCGAAGTCGGACCGCACATAGTCCGACAAAGGTGTTTACATTAAACGGATCATTCGATTTCAGTCCGACTAAACCAATAATTCGATTGCATGTAAACGCACTGACTGTGATTAACAATGAGCTGACCCATGTCACAGGGCCGATACACACAGCATTGTTACATGTGAGTATGTGTCTGGTAAATAAACCGCTTATATAGTGCTCAAAATGTGGATATTATGAAAGTAATTATTTATTTTACAAAAAAAGGACATTTAACTGTTTCTGAACAAATGTCCCCTGTGTGCCTGACAGAAAAATTATTATTTTTTCTTCCTTTGACAGCTATCGTCTCCTCTGGCCGAAGTGTAAGTAAGACAAGGCACTGCTTTGCCGTGAGGGTTGAAATCCCAGCGCCCCTGCTCACTTTGGGTTACATCATGACAGTGTTGTTGTAACTCACGGTCCCTGAACAGCTGGCAGTGGCTTCCACATTGTTTCACTTTTGGATGAACTCCACAAATACAACGTGACCACCACTTCAATCAGTCATATCAATTAGAATACAAGTTGAACATCCTCAGAGACGGCTAACTGACTTCCTCTCTTCACCGAGGCTGGATTTGGTTGGCAGCACGTTACAATCAAATTACAGCAGTTTTTATTATTATTGTATAATACATTCTGCTTTTCAAAAACTTGCACAGGAAAATTGCACATAAAATGAAATTCCCGCAAAAACTAAATTGCATAATCTGCAATTGCATAAAGAGCCAAAAGACCGATGACCCTTTCCAAAAAAAACAACCTCTAAATGGTAGAAAAGTTGGATACATACATTTCACATTTATTTTGACACCACGGTCAAGCTCCCAAAGCTGTAAAAGAGAACTGATTCGCCTACAGTACCGGGTTACAGAGGTTAATGTTAGCCTTGCTAACGCAGCCCACTAACTTTCCCTCTCTGTGGTAAGGCTAAGTAGGACTGTACGTGGGTGAGGAGAGTTACCAATGGCCACAGAGCAACATTGATTTTAGGCATTGGATCTGCTTTCAGATAAACTGCCCAACTTTAATTCCAAATGAGGTGTTTGTGTTGTTTTCATGCTCATTTTCAGGTTCATACATTTTTAAAGGGGGGGAGGGGTTCTACTACAAGATGTCTAAATTCTATATTGTTAATTTTCCCTTACACTGTCGGTTTGATTATACACCTGTATTCACCTGCATGTGACATAGGAAGGGGATTCTAATCTGGATGACTTGTCTCATCTCCAGACACCCAAACGTGTACGGCACTGAAAAAGGGAGATTATCACGACATGTCTCCTTTTAAATGGATTGATATTCCGGTGGTCTCCTTTCTGGTAGTCTCACTTTTATACAGGGCGTGCAATGGCTGATATGATTGGCAACAAGAAGTGCCTGAGTTGATGAATATCTGCTATTTAGAGGTGGGAACATGACAAATCTTCCAGGGAGATGGATGATGAGACAAGAGATTTAAAAAAGTGAACTCCTGCTCCCTGTAGGCAATGAATAACATGTCTGTAAGATGTAGTGTACTGTGCTGTATAGCCAGCTCGCAGTCATATTTTCAGGCAGAGCCATTACGACTTCCACTGTCAACATAAGCTGGTGCAGCACGCTATTTTGACAAACACGGGAGCAGGTGTTCCCACTCAGCCGCATTTGTGTGCCGCGACAGACACTGACAAAAAATTCACACCGTTCTGAATACACAGCCTCCAGTCAAATCCTCCTCCGGACGACAGAGCCACACAGAGAGACTTCATGTAAATCTCCTTGTTGTCATTTGAATGGTATGAAAGGAGGGAATAAAAGGCAGCACTGACTGACAGGCCGAGAGCGGCGGAGATGGGGAGGGGACAGGAAGCGAGACATTTGCCAAAGAGAGGGGTGAGGGCAGGGTGAGGGTGAGGTGAAAAAAGACTGGAGAGAGGTTAGAGGGGAGGAAATGAAAGAGGCCAGGAATGAGGAGAACACGGGCAGACGAGAGGAGAGGGGAGGAGAGCTCAGTAGAGGAGATGAGGAAATGTTGAAAGAGGAAAAAGGAGGACTGGATTTGGTAGAGGAGGAAGAGGAGGAGGAGAAAGAGGAGGAGGAGGGGGTATTTGGGCCTGAGAAAAGCTCCCAGATGTTTCTCAATGCAGCTAATCTGCATCCTAATAAACGAGCAGGAAACTAATCAACTCATACAGTTCTGCTTGTCACTCTCTCCTCCTTCCCCCCACCCCTCCAAATACACACACAATCACAGTCTGCAATGCTTATGCAGAGATACCCCCTCCCACTCTCCATTTTATCTTTCTTTCTAATTTTGGAGTTCACGGTTTCTCTCGTCTCAGCAGAAATCCTTCAACCATCTGCCCACCCTGCAAACACTGTTTGCAGGGCCTTTGGATTTGGCTCTCGACGAAGGCGGTCGCATTTTTCTCTCCCTCTCCTCCCCATGACCTTCCCCTCCCTGCTTGGCTTCTCTCGTCATGTCTTGTCTGTCTCTATACTTGAGAGACTCTCTCCGCATCGCTCTTCGAACTAAAAACCATGGACGTAATCAACTGGTCCTTAAACGCAATTGACACCATCTTCTCGACGAGAAGCTCGGGTTCGGGGGAACCTGCCTGTCCTGCCGGGACGTTGCAGCTGGTTACACGATGGACGTGTCGTGTGCCTAGCAGCCCTTTCCGTGGAGGACGTAGAAGACATCTACCTATTCGGAACTTTGATTACAGGATTTCTGCTGTTTGGATTTGGCGCTGCCCTGGTTTATCGGAAAATTAAGGAAACGGTGACAGCCGTTAAAAGCCCCCTAAGGCTGCCCGACATGATTGACGCGTTGGGCAGAGTTGTTGGCACTCAGACTTTGGCATTAAACCGTCAGAATGATAACATCGTGGAGAAGCTGACGGCTCTGCAAATGAAATTGGATCGATTTGAAATCCTATTGGCAAACGGGAGGAAAATGGAGGAATAGTGGGTGCGCAAAATTGAATTGCAGCTACTGGAAGACCAAACAATCCCAATCTTATCTGCTTTCGGCTCCCTCTACCAGGACGGGCCTTGGCCAAGGCCGTGACTGGAACAACAACTCCCCCGAAGATCACTGAAGCGAGACTCTCTCATTCCCTTCCCCCTATCCACAGACACCTGTGGTTGTTTTCTCCCCAGGACCCTTCAAGGCCATCTCCATGGCAACGACCATCTTGTGGACTGAGAACTTTGTCTGTTGTGGACTGGGGGAGGACGATACACCGGGCCACTCACACACGAACTTCAACAAACTGAAATGCACTCACTACCCCCCCCCCCCCATCCCACGCCTTCGCCTGCTTTGCCCCCCCAGTAAGACAGGACGGGGTCTGCGTCCGGCGCCGTGACGGCGAAGGACCGGGCTGGCTGCTTGTCGGTGCTGGTTACCTTCTGCCCCCAATGGCGGGGCTATCGCCCAGTCTTTGGATTACCTCCCCTCCCCCCTTCCTACTCGTTGCAAGTCATGTCTAAGATGTATGTGCTTATGTGCAATGGTGTTTTTTGTTTCTCCTGCTCCCACACTGTACCCCTCTAGGGGCATAGTCGGGGGGTGGCTTTTTCTTTTTCTCGCCTCTCTTCCCTCATGTTATGCTGTCATCTTTCATCCACCTTTTCCTAGATGGCGCCGCGGACGGCGCCTCGGTGTCTTGGTGCGCGATTCTTGCACCTTCCGCCAAAAAAAGTTCCTCGTTTGTTTGTGAAAACATTCTTTGGCAATAAACCTGTTTCTGATTCTGATTTCTGATTCTGATTCTTCTTCTATATTGTGCTATATTGTCTCTTCCAGCTTCAGGTGGAAGCACTTTGCTTTGTGTTCGACTTGACAGGGATGCATGTCCTTTCTATGATCCTTGACAATCCAAAATAATAATAAAAGCATGTTGTATGTCCCTTCAATGACAAAGAAAACATGAACCAGAATTTTCGACGATTCAATGTTGTTTTAAACATCGTCCAAACTCACTTGGGCATTAATATATATACTAGATTTAAATGTGGTCGGCCCTAACAAATTATAATCCCAACACTAGCGGCGTGATTAGTGATCAATGAGCAGCCACGTTCAAAGAGAGTCGCAGCATCTCAGCAATTTATAGTTCACACGGTCTCTGCTTGAAAACAAAAATGTGCGTTGTACTTAAGATGATTATAAAAACTACTTTGCAGATGACGGCGCGTTTGCTACATTCAGGACCCACTTGGGTATGAGACGTATCGACTGACCCGAGACCATATCAATTGGACTCGACATCCCTAAAACCAGACATATGAAGCACTCAAACACTTGTAATAACTTGTCAATAAGCTAAATAAAAACCAAAAGCAACATGTCAGCATTGCACTGCAGCCATCACAAAAACAGAGTATCTAATGTGGAACATAAATGTAGTCAAATTTAGTGAATGTTGGAGATTAGCACACCTGAGCCCATGCAAACTTTGTAATATATACTATAAATGAAGCGGCATTCAACAAACCACTTTGAGAAGAATCTTACATGGAGTATATCTATTTATATATATATAATATATATAAATATATCTCTATTATATATAGCTAAATAAATAAATATCAATAAATACATATATGTATATATAAATATAAATACATGCATATATAAATATATAAATATAAAATAAAGATTTCTTTCTAGCTGCCAATTATTGGCCTGCAGCTGAAAAACAGAAACTCTCTAGCCTGCTCCCTAAATAATATATGCACCTATGGCAACAGAGGCACGGGCCTTCAAGGTTTATCCTAGTGTACGTACGTGGTTCAGGTCATCTCCATGCTAAAAGCCCAGCAAGAGTCCAGGCCTCTGGCCAAGAAGCGAGGCTGCTGTCCGAGGCCAACCTGTGATTGATCCATCACGGGAAGCCCGCGGGCATCACAGAACCTTACCTTTCGCACGCACGCACACATTTTATAATATATAGTAACGTTGGCTTCTTTTTCTTCTAAACATCGTTGTTTCTGCTTCCCAGTTTGTGCCACAGTGCTTGTTGCCGTTGAGCAGAATCGAGTCAACAATGAGCCTCCTCTGACAGGCCAAACCGAGAACGTTCTTGTGTCAGCAGCTCAGCGTGACACGACTGATCCTAATCCTGCTCTCCAGTCCCGTCACCAAAAGCATCGTAGCATCATCCATCAGAGTCCGGCATTGAAAACGCAATCCTCACTAAATGCTACCAAAATACACAAGGAATCTATATACCAAGTGAGGCTGTTTTGCCATTGATTGAAATTTGAATAAATACAATATAATGATTACATCTGTCAGTGTGCTTTAGAAGGGCATGGTGGTGATTTATCAGCATTTTCTTATGATTCTGAAAGTAGGGCAGCAGTTGTAGCCCCTCCCTTCCAAAAAAGACAAAACAATCTATTCACCAACAGAAAGGGGCTGAACGTTGCTCCTTTTCTTACTAATGAGCAGAGCAGAGTGACAGATTAAATTGTGCACAGGCCCACCCTTGAGTGAAACTATTTTTGCTTTCCTCAAATGTCAGCAGGTACTAACGCTGTACCAACATTTTGACTTCAAAAGACAGTGTCTTTTACAATAAAAAATAGTACAAAAAAACAATCTCTGAGCACCGCACACGGACATTGAAGCTAGAGTTGCCTCTAGTCGCACACCATTTGTGAAACGGTGTGTGTTATTTCTTCTGGATCTGTGAACATGTAGTCATCTGTCTGTCGTAAAAACAGACATATTAAAGGTTATTCTTCTGGCATTTCTGGCACCTTCATCAGGCAGTCGAAAGTGGAAAGCGACGGGTTACATGGGGAGAGAGGGAGGAGCCTGACATGCAATAAGGGCGCCAGTCTGACTTCACATCCAGGATTTGACACAGTGTGAAACAGTAGTACAACTGTGCATCATTAACTTCATTTATAGCTTTACATTCAGCTATCAACTCAAATTCATAAATACATTTATGTGCTGAAAAACATGTACTAGTGCACAATGTCACACAGACAGAGGTTTCAATTGTACAATGAGTTCATCTCTTCACAATAATAACATTGAAGTGCACGTAATCCATTAAAACAAACAAAACCGAGACAAACGAGTCAGTCTGACTGCAAACGGCAACGAGGTTCATGGTCTCTTAATGGAAACCTCCAGTACAATATATATTATATTGACTTAAATCGTGCCCTTTTTTAAACAAGTAAAACATAATCAATTTAAATTTGCAGCCCATTACTCTGCTTCTGCCATTGTGTCATGAACGAGGCAAGCAGCCTGGGAGTTACCGTACTGTATTTACAGTACGTCTTTGTTCAACGTAATATACAAGCTTCAAGTGGAGACGCTGGGAAAGAGTACTGAGGGACAGGGGCCGTTTTAATGAAGGTTGAAATGGAACAAAAAACATCAGACAAGACCCCCCCCGATCCCCCCTATCCCCCTTTCTCCTCCACCGACTGACTAGCTTGAGGCTAGAAATGGAAATACCATGACAGATAACAGTCGTGACCATCTGGTTTCGAGGTCCGGGGAAAGAGCTGCTCATGTTCAATTATTCTAATTGGTCTCAGGGGGACAGGTATGGTAACAAAATAAAAGAATATAGACGGAACCATAAAATATTAAAATGTCAGTTGTGTTTCTCGAAATGTAATTGGGGAAGAGGAAGAAGACGGAAAGAGGCTTTGTCTTCATCAAATAGTTTCGGCATGGAGAGAGGAACGGGGACCCGCTGAATCAGTCACTTACCCATCACTTTAACGAAGTAGGCATCAGCTTCATAATTGTTCTTCAAAGCGTGGATGATCAAGTCGCCTTCGCCCTCTGCCTGGCTTAGAACCAGCATGTCTAATATACCCTGCAAATGAAGACAGGCATAGAGATAAGGGACAATGAAAGCCTGGTGTGTGTGTCTTCTGATGTACATTTTTATCCCTCTAACGCACTGATTCGCCATTATCTTATCATCTCTTTATTCTTCCCTTTTTCCTCACTTTGTCTCGCTGTCCCATTTTACACATTCTCTCACTGAGCGGGTGGGAGACAAGAAGAGAGAGGAGCTGAATCTAACAGACAGACCGCACTAGCAGTAATAATTACATCTGATAAGACGGGAACGCCGCGGCGGGCTGCAATGCGGCTTCTGTGCAGACGGCGTGCAGACGGCGTGCTCGCACCAGACGCAAGGACAATTTCTTGCCCGGCGTGAGACCTTGTCACAAGTTCACGTTAATAAACAATATCTTTGCTGCTTTATTTATGTTAAGATGACACTGTTTTCACTCTCGATGCAGGAGCTACAATATTAGCGTCGCACATTCCTGAAAATAAGCATTTTAAACCTTGTTTTTTTTGTCTTGCGGACAGACTTGACCGAGTATGAATACGGATTTTTTTCACAAAGTGTCTTGTAAATACAAAGCTGGCAGTGACGGAACAAAGTAGGCTCGATCACGAGCACCCAAATGTGCTTTAAACTGCATTACCCTGAATTGAACAGCGCATTGTTCTGTCCTGTGTCCAATTCTGGAATATTACTTCTGAGCATGAATGGAAAAGCATGAACTTAAATCAGGTTGTTGACGTCAAAGCTTTACATTATCCACTTTTATGCATTAGAGAAAATAAATGTTCCTGTGTGCTCTGTGAGATGTATTTATTTTCTTCTGCAATTGGCCTCAACTTCTTTAATACTGCAGAGATTCTCAACAAAGGGATATCACTCTCAGTGGCACATCTAACTCTCTGATACTCGTGTCATGGAGATGCAGCGCAGCACCGTGACAGAAAAATCGTGACGGACAAAAGCCGGTGGGCATTTAGAGGAGAGACAGATGAAGTACAAAGTGTAGGGAAATGGAAGAACGGGAGAACGGTCGGTGTCGGATGATCAACACAAGTTTTGAACACCAACTCGACACATAAACTACTCACGTCCTCATAGATGTCAAAGAATGTTGCCATGACGGCATTTTGGATGGCTCCCAAATCTGCCTGGTCCCAGAGGATGTGGAACATCCTCCCAACACTGTGGCAGCTGGCGTTGTTACAGGGCACGTTCTCCAACAGAAAGGCCTGCTGACCACTGGGGGGGGGAATAAAAAGGAGTTCAGTTTATCAGTTCAATATTTATCTCTTCAGTCACATTTAAACACACCGGCGTGGTGGTAATAGTCCACTATCAACGTTGTTTAATGGAAGTGACTGACTGAACTTGACCTTGTAGTATTTGTGGGATTTTACTAATAAAACAATATGACATTTGTTATTATTCACCGCGTGCAGCTTTGAACGAGAAAAAGATGCAAATGTGTAGCCATTACCTCAACACACTCAGCTCGGTGACACACACTCTGTCCGTGACTTACTTCACCGTCAAAGGTACTTGTGTCATGTAGCTCCCACCAGTGTTTCCTGCCAATGAATATTATGTGTTCATCCTCTCTAATGTACAATTGTAAAACTGTTAATAAAGAAGCTCAACCCCCAACAACTAGCAGTTAACGGTGATCTACACCTGACTGTCAATCACAGGAAGAACATTTGTCAATCAGCACACTGGCCAATGATTCACACAGCGACTCTCTGGGGAGTGGCTTCTGGCTTGGGATGAGGTAATGGCTACACATTTGCATTCTGGAACATATTTTTGGATTTGGTCTTTTCAAAATAAGAGCATAGCTGTTAACGACAATGTGAGCGGATAAGTTTGTGTTGTTGATGTTTAATCATGTTCTCCTTGATTGGATATCCAGCAAACTTTGCATTGTGCTGACCCCACCCTGTATAGCGGCAGGACGAGAGTCATTAAAGCCCAGTCGCTCTGGAGCTACATTTTATTTGTTCTCAATTTTTCTACCTGTACCTGTGTGCTCGGTATCTGTCACCATCTCCCTTTGATTCTCAGGGGGAAATGAATCCCCTTCTTTCTCTATATGCGTCTCTCTGTCTTGGAGACAGCTCTCTGTACCTGATCTTAGATCTTCGTGACAAAAAAATAAATAAAAATGGCTCTAAAAATAGACAAAGCGTAAACGTCCTCCCTCGCTCAAAATTTTAGACGACTCCCCACTATATCCCAACGGATGTGTCATGGGAGGGGAGGTAAAAGAGCTGAGAGCCTGGTGCGACATCTGTCATTTAGGATGCTTTTAAAAACTTGAAAGACTGTGTGAGGCGGTGTGGAAAAAGATAAAATGTGTCGTACTCGCAGCGAAAATACCCCTCTGTCACAATATTGGAGAAAGGAAATGCTAGGATGCGTAGAGTGCATCGACTACTGTTGTCAACGTGATGCTGTAACCCACCCTGACAGGGGGTTGACTTTGCATGGGCCAAATGCACATCTGTGCTGAATTTTCATCAAAAGGATGTGTGATACGCTGTGTGACGGAGACGTTACGTGTATCTAATATGCGACAGCGCAAATTATCTTTACTATTATGACTTCCACAGAACGAGACGGAGGTTCTGCATGAAAACAGCATGTTACAATAAAACGGTAAATGGTAGAAGTAGTGAAGCAGCAACGGGAATGGGATACAAAAGAGCTCGCTTTGCCGCTGCTGTTTCACAAAGTATCCGATGGCGGCTTTGAGTCATGTTTTTAGAAGAGCGCATGCAGGCAGAGTTCATCAGGTCAGCTGAAGTTTGGCAGTGCTGACGGTTCGATGCAGAGATGTCGTACCATCAACCTCCGTACGTGAACGCTGGGTTTTACATAGAAGAAAAAATATATATTATTTTAATATCACACACGTTTTAAGACGTTTATTTTCATAAATACAGTATAAACCGCAATTGGATTTCACATTATGAAATAAGCCGTAAATTACTGGACTGGTCTGCTGAAAACATTTTTTCCAACTGCCAGTAAACCTGCTGCCTCTCCCGTAGGCGTCACGGTGTTCGCTGGAGGCAAACACTGGTCGCCTAAGTCGCACATCAAAAAGTGTCACCTCACTGTGTTCTTGGGTGCCAGAAGTGATGCAGCATGGCTCCAACTTACAATTATTAAAATACAATGTCAGCAAAGCGTTTCACAGATGGAGAGACGATGTGCGCTCAAGGTTTAGTCGTCTGCTAACTTCAGCCGCAGCTAAACATTTTCTCTCCATCTATCAAACCCGTGGCGGATACGCTAACTCTTTTTGACATATTATTTTTTATTATTTTTGGAGTATAAGCAGTCGTTGTTTGTTCAATTCTGTCCAGTCTGGTCCCGCCGGTCAACAGTTGACTTTCTTGAGTAGTGAGGTCGGGACTCAGGACAAGCATCTGTATTTAGTACAGGGAAGTGCAATAATTTATTTAATTCCTGAAGCGCACACACAATGCCTCGAGCACACAGATTAAAAATAGCGTCAAGTGGTGTTTCAGGATGTCAGCATCTTTATGTGTGTGCTGGGAGGAGAGGAGGGGCGGGGCCAGGATTAACAGACTTCGGCTGTGATTACACATATACTAGCCAGAGGCTTGGTGAAAGGTCATTCGGTGTAATCCATCAATACAGCTGTAACAGCTTCCGGGCCGTTACGCGTGGGTTTCCCCCACCAGCACCAAGGATACTCAGACCACGACAAGGTTCCGTTCGATAACATGTTTAATTGTCGGCACACAACACTCAGCAGACCGCAAACCTGCGCCTCGGCTCACTCTGCCCCCTACCTCCAGCTCTGCTGCCATTTTTATATGAGCAGCATCGGCTGCTGACTGATTAGCAACCAGCCAGCAGCCGAGGCCAGATTGGAGACAGCTGCCACAACAGCATATGCACTCGACCCGTCTTCCCTTCTCATTAGGCTTAACTCAGCACCCACGGAATAAGACCTGCCACTGAGGACCTGCCACTGGAGCACCTATTGGTCAAGACACAATCCTAATGGTGAGCCCCAATTGGCTCACTGGCAAATAATCAGGTCTCCAGCTGCGGGAAATGGTCGCAGTTCTCCAGGGACAGCCAATGTGTGTATATACAGGACTGTCTCAGAAAATTAGAATATTGTGATAAAGTTCTTTATTTTCTGTAATGCAATTAAAAAAACAAAAATGTCATGCATTCTGGATTCATTACAAATCAACTGAAATATTGGAAGCCTTTTATTCTTTTAATATTGCTGATTATGGCTTACAGCTTAAGAAAACTCTAAAATCCTATCTCATAAAATTTTAATATTTCCTCAGACCAAGTAAAAAAAAAGATTTATAACAGCTGAGTGTTTGTCAAGGCTCAGGAAACCCTTGCAGGTGTTTCGAGTTAATTAGACAATTCAAGTGATTTGTTTAATACCCTACTAGTATACTTTTTCATGATATTCTAATATTTAGAGATAGGATATTTGAGTTTTCTTAAGCTGTAAGCCATAATCAGCAATAAATCAGAATAAAAGGCTTGCAATATTTCAGTTGATTTGTAATGAATCCAGAATGCATGACATTTTTGTTTTTTTAATTGCATTACAGAAAATAAAGAACTTCATCACAATATTCTAATTTTCTGAGACAGTCCTGTATTTCACCTGTCTTATGTGGACATATATCTCATTGCACATTGAGGGCACTCACCTTCATTTCTATGCATGTGTGTGTGTGTGTGTGTGTGTGTGTGTGTGTGTGTGTGTGTAGAATGTAGATAGAACTGTAGCCATTTAAAAGTTTTGGGCTGAACTTGAGGAAGCATGATTGTTATTCACCAGTGTGTGTGTGTGCCTGTCCTTTCTGCGATTTTTGTACTTAAAAAGAATCTCTTTCCTGCACTGCAGGGGTAGTGATAAACTCAAAGTTATGAACCACTGAAACACACACACAGACAGAGACACACACACACACACACACACAAAGTATCTTGGGTGTGCACTGGGCAGCCGTGTCATTAATATCAGATGAGATATCAGTAGGTACCCGATGTCAAAGGACTCAGATAGGGCCCCAAATAACTTAATTTGGCAAATAATAGATAGATAAATAAATACAAACATAAAAAATTAAGATAGATATGTGAGCTTAATTCAAGCTCGCCATCACAAGACAAGTTAAAGACCAAATGTCCTCAACAGTCAGCAACGTCACTTCATTTTAAAAATGTTGTGATGAAAAATATCTATACAATGACAAACCACACACACCTGACTAAAAAGTGTCTTTAAATGCAGAAGGAATGTGCACCTTCAGCCCGTGCCTGCACTGGTGTGTGCGTGTGAGAAGTTGTGTGCCTCGGGGGCTTTGATTATTGTGTGAACCCAGTGTCAGGGCTGATGATGGATCTGTGTGTGCGCCTGCAGGGACTACTCGACTGTTCCTACCTCCACCCGCCTCCCTTCTAATTGGCCTCCAGAGGGGCTGTCGGCTGGCAGTCGGCTGACCACTGATCACATCGATGACCCTCTCTCCCCTCCACCTCGGACGCGTCCAGAGTTTCCTGGCTACCGGTCTATCTTTGGAGCTCTCTATCCAGGCACTCCTCCCTCCCATCTCTCTGCTCATCTCCCTCCAGCTGAGAGGCTACGCTGACATGGCCGCCACCTTTGTGATGTCCTTCTTTTCTCTTATCCACTCATCTGTGCCCCCTCCATCCCACTTTCCTAAATTGTTGGCCTTTTATGCCGACCAATCAGGACACAGAGGACTCTATTAAAATGCCTTCTAGTACTGTGTTATTTCTGCACAGTGCGATGAGGAGCAGATTCGATCTTGCGCTTTTGAGTTTGAATGATGGAAGCAACACAACGGCAGACTCGTCTCTTTTTTCTTTGACAAGATGACCTACCGACCCTCTCCTAACTCTCTCCTCCATCCTCCTACACCACTTCACAAACCCCCACGTCTCTTGATGAAAAAGTATTTTAGGTTGGTCCGCTTTAGTCTTTAAGTTTTTTATTTAATCTAGTTTACCTGGAGTTAATTGATTTGATTTCTGTCAAAAGAAGTGCCTTTGTTTCCTGATTGGTCGGCAAAAAAGGCAAAAGGTTGATGAAGTGGAGGGGGAGAGCAGAGGAGTGTATAAGAGGAAGTCAAAAGGGATTAGGGCTGCAAATAATTATTATTTTAATAATCGATTAATTTTTCGATTAATCATTGAATCGATGAAAAAAACAAGAACATTAGTTTCCAACCTTTTAAATTCAAAACAGAACAGACAACTCTTTACTCGCATGAGTTTGCTCACCCGACTATTTGTGGTTCATCCACACCTGAAAAGGGGCGTGGCTTATCTCTGTTGCTTGGCTCCGTGGAAACGGTTATCATTTCCTTCATCAACCATGGAAGAACTCGCCACTAGTTCTGCTTTATACTTGTTGTGGACATCCCACACACGTCGGAACATCACCGCCCTCGTGTCTGAGTTCATAACATCACCCCTAGGCTCACACAGCTCGGTCACTCACACAGACTAACGTTACGTCTGGATACCTTCCGCTTCCAGCGCCACTAGAGCAGCAGCCAGTTAGATTCACCAACGGTGGAACGTCTCCGCGCTGAGTGTCTTTCACAACGCAGCATTCTGGTCTGCCCTCTACCTCCGCTCTGCTTTTATTTGTTGCTCCGCTCTGCGCTCAACTCAACTTTTTTTCTACTCAAACATCTGTGACTTGTTAAGTGGCGTAATAATCGCGTGACACAAGAAAATGATAATGAAATTCGTTGCCAACTATTCTAATAATCGATTTCTATCGATTCGTTGTTGCAACCCTAGATTTTACTCACACAGAAGGTTGAACCACTTTACACATAGGTCAACTTTGATGAATACTCTTTATAACTCAAAAGGAGGAGCTTTCAAAAGTTTGAGACGGATACAAAATAAATAAAATACGAAATCATTCTCTTTTAGCGGTTCAATTAAGAACTTTAGATTACATTATTACTTTATGTTAATGTAGTTGTTTTATATATATATATATTATTTATATAGTTTGTATATTTGTGTGTTGTTATGTCTTAATGCTTTGGCAATACTAACAGAGAGAGAGAAAGAGAGAGAAGAGAAAAGAGAGAGAAGAGAAGAGAAGAGAGAGAGAGAGAGAGAGAAGAGAAGAGAAGAGAGAAGAAGAGAGAGAGAGAGAGAGAGAGAGCAAACAAGGTGTGGACAGTGGATGACTGAAAAGAAGGAGTGGGAGGGTCCACTCAAGATGAAGTGACAGTGGTAGGTTGTCCAGGTGCTGGTAAAGCCGTGGCTTTGCTTTCTCTGGTGATGGACAGAGGCGGTGAGACAAAGTCAAAGTACATCCTTTGGAAGTGTCACCGGCAAGCCGCCTGCCATCACCCAGAACCCCCCACCTCCCTCTCACTTTGTCAGCTGTCTTCGTGAGCCTGTCCTCATTTTTACTTTTTTCACAAGATTGCAAAACAACATTGCAGAAAATGAGTTTCACAGTGATGCAAAACAAGATTTCCATTAGAAAAGACAATCTCGAGTCAAGTATCCATTCCATCACTTTTCTTAAGAACTGCCACCAGCTGTGAATTCACATGTATTGCAATTCAGATTAAGGTTACATTACTGTTATCAGCCTGCTAATGAACTGAAAACAATACGAGCTTGCATAATCTCTGAATGCTAGAGTAGCTGAGCTAGTGGGCGGAAGTGTGGGAGAGATCAATGCTTAAATCTCGGTGTGAATTTGGGCGCTGGGCTTCAAGTCCTCATCTGTCTCTGCTGTTCAGCATCCCCAGAGGCCCAAACACCGGCTCTGTAAATGTTTTTAAAGGAATAATTTTACGAAATGACTGACAGAGCTGCGGATACAGTAACAGACAGCATGTTGCCCACCACGGAGGGGGGGGGGGGGATAACATGTTTTCAATTGGATTATGTTGGATAATCTATCTTTTAAAGAATCAAAGATGATTGCACATTTGGTCACCGATGTGAACCGTCAGTACAAAGTGCTGCCAGACCGACTTTGACACATTTAGAGTTGAGAAGCTGGTCCGCCACTTTTGGGCTGACTTTCATGGAATTTTGTACAGACGTTTGGTCACCAGGATGAATTGTACTAATTTGAGCAATCGGTCAACTTTTCTTCTGGCGTCACCTCCAGGTCCAATTTGCACTTTTCTTTTTCAAATGCTTTTATTTATTACTAAATCTCTGAAAAACAAAGTGCAGCTGTTCCTGCGCACAGCCTTGTTGCACTTTTGTTCCTTTTGTACACATGACATCTATTGCTTCTGTCCATCCGGGGAGAGGGATCTGAACTGACTGGTTACATTTATTCCAAATAACATAACATGGAGGGAAAAAAAATACATGTGCAGGATTCATTCCAAAAGTGGTGAATGAAAGACATTGCAGGACCGGGATATCGATTGATTAACTGCTGTGTTACATCAACCATGACAGAAACACCGCAAACCATGACAGAAAGACCGCAAACCAGAGCGGCATTCGTGTGCTGGAGATTATAACTTCAATTGCATTGGTTTAGGAAGTCACCTGAGGCCAAACCAGCCGCCCACCAACAAAGCCACGCGTCGGAGGGGAAAACACGGTGCGGGGCACGGGGTTTGGATACAACTCGTTTCCAAACCCCGGTATTAGCAACAAAACCGGGAGACACACGCAGCTACCCAACACACAGAGAAGGATAGATTTTTAAAGGCATTGCCTAGCAACAGCCTGCTAAGCTCTTGGCAGCTGCTCGGTCGGGTTGCATTCTGATGGATGGAGACTCGCACGCACACACGCACACATGCACACACGCGCACATGCACGCTCTCAAGTGGAGATGAAGACGTCGCAAAGTTCCCTACAAGGACTTCCTACTACCACATCTGCAGTTGATTACAAAGAAGACTAAAGAGGCCATATTGTGTACTTGATCTTCTGCTTATTGATGCAAACCACCACTTAGATCAGTGCAAACACTCATTGAATTCCAAAGAGGTGTCTCACAATTAGTAGACCACTCTTCTATTGTTGATTTCAAAAACTAAGACGTCTTTGACACCTTGCGTTGAAATGTGTTTCCCATGCGGAAGGTATCTCGATAGGATTGAACCCAATTTTACATGTACAACTGGTATTAGCGTCTCCTCCGCATTGAGATGTCCCGCAAACGTGACGCTGGACATCGCTTTCATCACGACACAGAGAGGGATGAGGAGACGCAGAGCGCTGGCCTCTCACAGAGGTCCAGTGACCGCAGTAGCGCTGACGGTGAAAGTGGGATATTTAGATGGCGCTCAAATCAATGGCAGCATTATTTGTCCACTGCAGTGACAGCTGTATATAAATTACAATAACATTACTGATGAGAAACACTTTACAATTACACACTTTGCCCAAACATTTTCTACTCAAAGGTTGATCAACCTGAACTGCCAGTTTCACCTGCTACAGAATACGTGTCCACTGAACTTCATGAGACAGACGGAGGAGACGAGGACAGATAGGCAGCGACCTTCAAGCAGAGGTCAACTACAATATGCTGTTCCTGTCAGCCTGACCTGCAGCCTGGAGAGTTCTGCACATTGATGTGTGTATGTGCGTGTGTTCACGCTAGTGTGAGTGTGTGTGTTCCCATGGCTGTTCCTGTCTTGTTGATTCGGACACCTTCCCAAAGACACTTGTGACAGCCTACGGTGCACTTCGATGGACAACGATAGTTCCGGGTGCCGGTATCCGTAATCACCAGTAATGCGTGCTGTCGTCGGGACATGGCTGAGCGCCGCCATGTAGCGGTGTGAGATAAACAGAAGAGAAATCACTCAAGTTCAGACGTTTTTCATCCGTGACCTTATTTTGTATTCCAGAAATAGCTCCCTCTCACCACTTACTGCTACATGCATGGCTACATGTCACATGTACACTCTTGCGCACACACAGACGCACAGTAGCCAGGTGGAGTGTGACATTTAGACCATTTCTCTTGCGATAGGGGGCTTATGAAGCTGGGGTGGACCATTTCAACATCAAACACGCACAGCCAGCAGGACGCTCTGTCTCCCTGAGGGTAGTCGATGAATGGAGTGTGTGTGTGTGTGTGTGTGTGCGTGGAGCAGCATTGGAGCCGGAGACACCAACCGACTCCCTAAACTGGAGGAAGGTCGGCTCCATCACTGGCTGCAAACAGGACTATCAGAACAGGTGGTGGAGAGAAGGACACTGAGAAATGATTGTCCATTATGGATAACCCGGACCACCCTCTGCACCACCTACTGCAGGGACAGCGGAGCAGGTCCTCCAACAGACTGCTTCAGGACAGAAAGGGGAGAACATTCCTGCCAACTGCTATAAGACTTTAGAATAAATCTCTCTATTGTGCTGCTGCGTCTCAATCTCCCCCTGGGGATGAATGAAGTAAAATCAGATCTAATCTACCTAACGACTCGTTGCGTTACCTGCATGCAGTGCTTCATCAGCGCTACAGTCATAGAAGACTTCGCACGGACCACTTGATTGCGCTAAAGCACTTCTCCAATGAAAATTAATATTGCTGCTGCTGGGAAAGAGAGATCCTTACATTGGTTTCATTGTACAAACCAAGAGTGGGCTGCTGCTCGTCATGTCTGTCGTTGAGTCAGAAGCATGCATATTTCCTTGTGCAAACTTTAGACTTTATTCGCTTTCAATTGACAATTTAAACAAAAGTAAAACGGGACAGAAACATTGTCAAACTTCTCCTGAACTCTGCAGCAAAAATCTGCTCCCGATGTACCGGTCAATGCTTGATGAGAACTATACGCTTCGTTTTCCTCCCATACGCCCAGCTTAATGGTCGTTATCCACATTGAGGAGTTTGGAGAGACAGCGAGCGACATTTCACCATTTATGTCTTGCTGTCCACTTACTGATCCAGACTGAACAGATACAATTATTTAGTGGGTATTTTTCAGAGTTAATACACCTTGAATGATGGGAAACTCTGGCAAAAGAACTGTGTGCGATAAGTATGAAGCATTTGTTGGAAGAGCAACACTTGAAACAGTTAAAGCGGCCCCACACAGTCTAACTGCTTTAGGACATAGTCACATCATCATAGTACGGACACAGCACGTCTGGCACGAGTTTGACAGCGAAGATAGGAACATTTGCCTTCACACACATTCCTAGGTTTGAAGTTTTTTAATTTAATCAGCTGATTTGAGGTAAAAAAGCAAAAACTAAATTTAAGATTTGATTAATTTGCTGATCTATATAAATGTTACTCACGCGCTAAGGTATCTGTTTGACAGCTTAGTTGCTCCCGCTGTCGAGTCATTCCCACTCTTGGTTGGTCTGTTCTGAGCAGTGTCACGGACCATTAAACAAAACATGTACTTAGCATCAGCGGCGAGGAGAGGACGCCATGCAGCCTCACCAAAGGGTTAACTGCACTTTTCCTTCTGGACACGTGTTCACGGCGAGCTCTTCATTAACGGCCAGCGATGACGCCCCCCCGCCAAATACTAAGATGGCGCGGCTGTGTCCAGTCGCCGTCGCGGCAGCTCCGCGGAGATTGTGCGCTCTTTTAGTTTTTGTGTTTATTTTTAATATTTTCTTTGCCACAAACACATCGGCACTAACAACATATGACCGCAGCACACTTTTGGACATAAACTTTTGCGCAAAACAAGGGTTTTTGTCCACTTTTTCCATCGATCCAGCGTGGCCGGCAGAGATCGTGCGGCGAACCACAACAACAGCAGTGGAGCCGCTACTACGGGAGGCAGCGAAAACATCGAGGGAAGCGGGCGGAATTCGGAACAGACTGAGAGTTCAAGCCCACCGTCCACCTTTGCCCAGCATCCTTCTTGCTAACGTCCAGTCTCTGGAAAATAAGATGGATGATTTTAGGGCAAGGATCAGATTCAACGGGACATGCGGGACTGTAACATCTTTTGTCTGGCGGAAACTTGGCTGACCCGCTGGTGCGGATCGAGTCATATGTCCAACCGAGTCCTTCTCTGTTTTCCGTGCAGACAGAGCGGAAGAGTCTGGTAAATCTAAGGGTGGAGGGTCTGCTTCATGACAAACAACATGTGGTGCGACCCCAAGAACATTAAGACTCTTTCGTTCCTGCTCGCGAACCTGGAACATCTGGCGATCTCATGCCGTCCATTCTACCTTCCCGGGAGTTCAGCTCGGTCATCACCACAGCCGTCTACATTCCACCACAAGCGGACACCGGCGTAGCACTATCGGACCTACACGATGTGTTATGTCGGCATCAGAACAAGTATCCCGGCGGCTGTGGTGGTGGCTGGGGACTTTAACAAGGCAAACCTAAAAAGTCATGCCGAACTTTCACCAGCACATTACGTGTGCTACCAGAGGAAAGAACGTTGGACCACTGCTATCGCCATTCAAGAGAGGCTACAAGGCTGTCTCTCTCCCTCCGTTAGGAAATCAGACCATGCCGCCATTTTCTGCTTCCGGAGTATAAACAAAGGATCGCGGGAAGCGGTAGTGACGAGCGTAATGCGGTGGTCTGACCAATCAGAGGCTGAGCTACAGGACGCTCTGAGTATATCGACTGGGACATGATCCAATCCAGTTCCAGTGGCGTCAGCGAGTTTTGGAAGTAGCAATGAGCCTCATAGCAACGCTTAACGGACACCATCGTCCCCACGGTAAAGTTAGGGTCTTTCCTAATCAAAAGCCGTGGGTTGATAGATCCATCCGTGAAGCTGTGAGCGCCCGTACTGCTGCCTATAACTCCGGTCTTGTATCCGGCAACATGGGCGAGTACAAGGCAGCGGTCTATGGACTGAGGAGGCGGTGAAGGGCGCCAAAAGGAGGTACCGAGACAGAGTGGAATCACAGATGGAGCAGCGCGACACCAGGCGCCTATGGCAGGGGCTACGGACTATCACAAACTACCAGAGCAGACCCGCGCAATGGTGAGTGCCGGCGCATCCCTAGCGGACGACCTGAACTCATTTTATGCACGGTTTGAGGCTAGCAACAACAGCGCTAGCTCGCCGCTAACAACAACACCGTTAAGCGTAGCCGAGGTGAGTTCTACCGCTGGGGATGAACACACACTCTCTGTGACCGAGCACAGTGTGAGGAGGGCTCTGTTGAGGGTGAACACCAGGAAAGCTGCAGGTCCAGATGGCATATCTGGGCGAGTACTGAAGACCTGTGCTAACCAGCTAGCTCCAGTGTTCACCACAATATTCAACCTCTCCTGGCTGAGTCCGTGGTCCCCGCCTGCTTCAAGAGATCCACTATTGTCCCTGTGCCCAAGAATGCTTCTCCAGCATGTATGAATGACTACCGACCGGTGGCCCTCACCTCGGTGGTCATGAAATGCTGAGAGGCTGATAAAGGACTACATCTGCGCCTTCCTCCCTTCCTCCATGGACCCGCTGCAGTTTGCTTATCGCCCAAACAGATCCACGGATGATGCTGTCTCCCAGGTACTGCACACCACACTCTCTCATCTGGACCGCCTGAGGCCTGGGTATGTGAGCCTACTGTGCATTGAATATAGTTCAGCTTTGAACACCGTTGTCCCCTCCAGACTGGCGGCAAGCTGATTGAGCTGGGACTGAACACCCCTCTGTGTGCTTGGATCCTGGACTTCCTGACCGCCAGGCCACAGGTGGTCAGGGTGGGCAGACACACCTCCAAATCCCTCACCCTGAACACAGGATCGCCCAGGGTTGCGTCCTCAGCCCCTACTGTACTCCCTGTACACACATGACTGTGTGGCCAGGTTCAACTCAATACCATCATCAAGTTTGCGGATGACACAGTGGTGGTGGGCCTGATCTCCGACAACGGCGAGAAGGCCTACCTGGAGGAAGTTGCTGATCTGTCACTCTGGTGCCAGGACAACAGCCTCATCATGAATGTCACCAAAACTAAGGAGCTGATTGTGGACTTTAGGAAGGTACAACAACAGAGGACGTACTCACCACTGGGGATTAACGGACTACTGTGGAGAGGGTGAGCGGGTATAAATACCTGGGAGTCCACATCACCGAGGATCTGACATGGTCAACAAACACAGACACTCTGGTGAGAAAGGCAAGGCAGCGCCTCTACCACCTCAGGCAGCTGAGGAAATTTAAAGTTTCCCAGAGGATCCTTCAGTCCTTCTACTCTGGAGCTGTAGAGGCGTCCTGACAGGAAGCATCACAGCCTGGTTTGGCAACTGCTCCGCTCAGGACAGGAAGGCTCTGCAGAGAGTAGTGCGTTCGGCTGAGCGCACTATTGGAACTACACTCCCACCCTGCAGGACTTGTACACCAGGAGGTGCAGAACCAGAGCCGGCAGGATCATGAAGGATCCTCACCACCCCAACAACAGACTGTTTCAGCTGCTGCGGTCAGGCAGGCGCCTCCGTAGTCACGCTGCAAGAACAGAGAGACTGAGACGGAGTTTCTTTCCTCAGGCCATCAGGATTGTGAACTCCGACCTCACCAGGACCCCCACATAGACCCACACAACTGCCCCTCTTAGGCACACACACACACACACACACACACACACACACACACACACTTACTGTAAATATTGTGTTGTTTTTTATTTGTAAATAGTGTGTACTTGTTGCCCTTGCACATTCCTGCTGAGCATTGCCACTTTCATTTCACTGCACACCCTGTGTGTGTATGTGACAAATAAAACATCTTGAATCTTGAATCTTGAATCTTGAATCTTACCACGTTCACTACAATAGATTACGACCAACTGGTGGAAATCATGTCATTTCTTGTTCCATTGCCTCCATGTGGGGGGATTCCCTGTTGTGCGGCCACACACTCGAAAAAGTCGAACCTGGAACATCTGACGATCTCATGCCGTCCATTCTACCTTCCCCGGGAGTTCAGCTCGGTCATCACCACAGCCGTCTACATTCCACCACAAGCGGACACCGACGTAGCACTATCGGACCTACATGATGTGTTATGTCGGCATCAGAACAAGTATCCCGACGCGGCTGTGGTGGTGGCTGGGGACTTTAACAAGGCAAACCTAAAAAAAGTCATGCCGAACTTTCACCAGCACATTACGTGTGCTACCAGAGGGGAAAGAACGTTGGACCACTGCTATACGCCATTCAAGAGAGGCTATAAGGCTGTCTCTCTCCTCCGTTAGGAAATCAGACCATGCCGCCATTTTTCTGCTTCGGAGTATAAACAAAGGATCGCGGGAAGCGGTAGTGACGAGGAACGTAATGCGGTGGTCTGACCAATCAGAGGCTGAGCTACAGGACGCTCTGAGTATTGTCGACTGGGACATGATCCAATCCAGTTCCAGTGTCGTCAGCGAGTTCTTGAAGTAGCAATGAGCCTCATAGCAACGCTTAACGGACACCATCGTCCCCACGGTAAAAGTTAGGGTCTTTCCTAATCAAAAGCCGTGGGTTGATAGATCCATCCGTGAAGCTGTGAACGCCCGTACTGCTGCCTATAACTCCGGTCTTGTATCCGGCAACATGGACGAGTACAAGGCAGCGGTCTATGGACTGAGGAGGGCGGTGAAGAACGCCAAAAGGAGGTACCGAGACAGAGTGGAATCACAGATGGAGCAGCGCGACACCAGGCGCCTATGGCAGGGGCTACGGACTATTACAAACTACCAGAGCAGACCCCGCGCAATGGTGAGTGCCGACGCATCCCTAGCGGACGACCTGAACTCATTTTATGCACGGTTTGAGACAAGCAACAACAGCGCTAGCTCGCCGCTAACAACAACACCGTTAAGCGTGGCGGTGAGTTCTACCGCTGGGGATGAACACACACTCTCTGTGACCGAGCACAGTGTGAGGAGGGCTCTGTTGAGGGTGAACACCAGGAAAGCTGCAGGTCCAGATGGCATATCTGGGCGAGTACTGAAGACCTGTGCTAACCAGCTAGCTCCAGTGTTCACCACAATATTCAACCTCTCCTGGCTGAGTCCGTGGTCCCCGCCTGCTTCAAGAGATCCACTATTGTCCCTGTGCCCAAGAATGCTTCTCCAGCATGTATGAATGACTACCGACCGGTGGCCCTCACCTCGGTGGTCATGAAATGCTTTGAGAGGCTGATAAAGGACTACATCTGCGCCTTCCTCCCTTCCTCCATGGACCCGCTGCAGTTTGCTTATCGCCCAAACAGATCCACGGATGATGCTGTCTCCCAGGTACTGCACACCACACTCTCTCATCTGGACAGCCAGAGGGGGGCTATGTGAGACTACTGTTCATTGATTATAGTTCAGCTTTCAACACCATAGTCCACTCCAGACTGGCCGGCAAGCTGATTGAGCTGGGACTGAACACCCCCTGTGTGCTTGGATCCTGGACTTCCTGACCGCCAGGCCACAGGTGGTCAGGGTGGGCAGACACACCTCAAATCCCTCACCCTCAAGACAGGATCCACCCAGGGTTGCGTCCTCAGGCCCCTACTGTACTCCCTGTACACACATGACTGTGTGGCCAGGTTCAGCTCAACACCATCATCAAGTTTGCGGATGACACAGTGGTGGTGGGCCTGATCTCCGACAACGACGAGAAGGCCTACCTGGAGGAAGTTGCTGATCTGTCACTCTGGTGCCAGGACAACAGCCTCATCATGAATGTCACCAAAACTAAGGAGCTGATTGTGGACTTTAGGAAGGTACAACAACAGAGGACGTACTCACCACTGGGGATCAACGGACTACTGTGGAGAGGGTGAGCGGTATAAATACCTGGGAGTCCACATCACCGAGGATCTGACATGGTCAACAAACACAGACACTCTGGTGAGAAAGGCAAGGCAGCGCCCCTACCACCACAGGCAGCTGATGAAATTTAAAGTTGCCCAGAGGACCCTGCAGTCCTCCTACTCTGGAGCTGTAGAGAGCGGCCTGACAGGAAGCATCACAGCCTGGGCAACTGCCTCCGCTCAGGACAGGAAGGCTCTGCAGAGAGTAGTGCGAGTCGGCTGAGCTACACCTGAACCACCCCCCACCCTTGGACTTGTACACCAGGAGGTGCAGAACCAGAGCCGGCAGGATGATGAAGGATCCTCACCACCCCAACAACAGACTGTTTCAGCTGCTGCGGTCAGGCAGGCGCCTCCGTAGTCACGCTGCAAGAACAGAGAGACTGAGACGGAGTTTTTTTCAGGCCATCAGGATTGTGAACTCCGACCTCACCAGGACCCCCCATAGACCCCACACAACTGCCCACACGCGCACACACACACACACACACACACACACTTACTGTAAATATTGTGTTGTTTTTTATTTGTAAATAGTGTGTACTTGTTGCCCTTGCACATTCCTGCTGAGCATTGCCACTTTCATTTCACTGCACACCCTGTGTGTGTATGTGACAAATAAAACATCTTGAATCTTGAATCTTGAATCTTGAAATAAAGGAAGGAAGGAAGAAAGGAAGCAATTATGAAACAAAGAAGGCACCAAAGCCCCGTTATACTAATATCTTGGGATTTTGAAGTTACTGACTATTCCTTAGTGCTGATGGAGGTTGAAGAGCAACCGATAAAGTTGGACGACTGATCCCCTCCCCCCCAAATCACTACGTGGCATGTTACATCAGTCTGGACTGTAAGAGAGGAGAGGTGTTCATCCACTGAGGGAGCTCTCCCCTCTGTTTCAGCCACACACATACACACACAACACACACAACACACACACTCACACACACTCATAAAACCTTAACAAGACCGATTGTATAATTTTTTATCAAAGCAAATTGTTGAGCAAAGAAGGGCCATTATCTTTATGCTGCGTGTTCCCGTGAAGAAAGCCTTTCTTGTGGCATTTGGGAAAACACGAGGGCTTTGATGTACAAAACGAAGGGGAGAGGGAGAGAGAAAGGGAACGTGCCCGTGCTGATTCCTCTCCCGTGTGTCCCTAGACTCACAATGAGAGGACAGGCACATCGATATATATTATGAAAAGACTTCTTGCTACTGTGCCTCTGTGTAGTGTACGTGAATCCCACAGAGAAAATATTATCAGAGGTGTCAAGGTGTTGAAAAATAATTAGAATTCATGACAGCAAATCTCATAGAAAGAGCTGTTGATGGGGCATTGTACATTTGTGGGCCCCTTGCGTGACTTGGTGGTGAATCATGTTTCTAATTCTCATAAATGTCGAATATAACAGAAACGCAATGAACCAGTTGAAAAAGTTGTCAAATTGCGTCACAACTAAACATGCAAAAGCATCCTTGATGATTCTGCACGGATCATGGTGCGTGGAGAAATCGAGACAAGAGACAAACTGTCGCCTCATACACCAAACTCCCGGATGCCTTCTTCAACAAATATCAAGATTCATATGCGCGTGTGCCAGAGAGCATTTAGGTGCGAAAGCCGAGCGATCTCATCATCATTTTTGCTCGGAGCTAAAAGAGCAGGAGGAAGGCAGCGCCGCTATCTGCTGCCCACACCCCACTCTTCGCTGAAATGAAAAACGCTAAACAAAAACACTCCACACACCTCATTATCAGACATTAGCACTTCCACACCACTGCAACAAAGAGGACAGCTCAGAGAGACGACTGGCGTAACCATATCCACACCACATCAATTATTGTTGATCTCTCAACAAAGAGCACGCAAACTCAGCTCCTTTTCATGTATGAAGCCACAGATTTGATCATTTATTATGATAGCAGTTGAGCATGTGTGAAATATGTGATATTGTCGTAGATTATTATAATATTATATATATAATAAGTCTTTGGGATGTGTGCGAAGCAAAGTGTCCTCGACTCAATCTCAGGTTTCTGTTAACCAGCGACAGAGGTGGAGCTCCCTGACACACAGCGGGAGACTCCGCCCCCCATGTTTTACATTTCAGCCAGCAATACAGGCCCAAACCGAAATATGTGTGCTTACGTTTGGATAGGATATTATCTTATTTTTATTACGTTTAAAAAAGAAATAAATGATTGGACGTTGGGGGAAACAAATATCACGGTTGAAACTAAAAGTCAACGTTGACATGTTGTTGCGTCGGGCGTTAGTCATGTGAACAGATAGTTTCATTAGACTGGTTCGTCTCATCTCACAGGTAATGGGAGGCCCTATTTAGCCCTAGGGACTGTGGCGGTAACAAATAACACTATAGACAGGGGTGCACATAACTGGTACGCATGGGCGAAAATAATCAACAATGCATAATGCCACTTGTGTTACTTCGCGCCTTTGCGTACTTGACCGATGTGATATTGATCGTCTCTAACCAACAGCATGTCACTCTGTCTCTAGGTGTCGCGTTAGCTATTCTCGGCTCTCCGTCTCGTGCGCCGCAGAGTTCCGAAGCCGGCGAGCGCAGCGCTCAGCCGTGATGCGCGCACACACACACTCCCGGTACTCACCTGAGTAACTCACTGAAAAAGTAAAGTTATGTGCACCCCTGACTATAGTATTAAGAAGCCAGTGAATCCATACCACATATATGTCCACAAATATCCAACATTATCTATGGACCAAATGGCCAAAATATTTCCCACCTTGTTAATCAAAAATATTTTTTTCTTGGAATATTAGAGGCAAATATAGAAATAAATCCTTCACTAAAGTGATTCCTACATTATTGAATCACATTAATTATTCATCCCTTACGAGACAACAAAGCAGTCCTGGAAACAAGTAAAGCAACCATTACAATGATTACATTAATGAAGTTTTCTTTCCACAATGACACTTGTAAGTGACAAAAATCAACTGCAGCTGCCAGGAAGCCGACGTCCTCCTTTGTGTCCGTATTCTATCTGCTTGATTTATGGCCATAAGGAAACAACATGTACTAATCTCAAGATTCTCGAATGAATCCGTCCCATCTGCGGTGAGATGACCGTGATGCCTCTGAAGAAGGGCAGCAGCAGCTCATTGCCATGCTGTGTTGATGCTCACTGACTCGAACACTTTGAAAATGGTCAGCTTAAAAGTTTCATATGGTGGGAGGGACAGACCACTGACATATTTCCTGGAAGCAGGTTGCCTCCTGCTGTTGTAGCCTCCAGGCAAAAGCAAGAAATGCACCTTTTACAGGAGGCAAACATTATTCTCTCTAAAAATGTATAATATGTAACATTTCCCGATGTATCAATAACCCATTGTAATCTGATGTTCTCATCTGGCCAGTGGCCATCTGTTCAGGTTTGAAGTCACTGTGGATGATGACGACTTAGAAGAAGCAGCAGATCTGTGCTGATTCGGCTCAAAGGGAGAACGACAAAAAGCCTGGAAGGTTGTTTTTTTAGATTGCTTGATGAACACATTCACATGTGTACGCTAGATTTACACACATGTAATTCTATCGAAGTCGCTTAAAGCAGATCACACAATGACCCATGTGCTTTTTCAATCAGTGCACGGGTGTGATAAAGTGCAGTTAGAAAAGCATGATGAGTGCTGAGCAGAGAGCTATTCTCTCAAGGCCTGCTGGGAAACACACACACTCCTTCACCTCAAACACAGGCAGTGTGTGTGAAGAGCAGTCAATGTTATTCCCATAAAGTACTGTTGTATCGACAAGACACTGGAACAGCACATGATCCATTGTATATTCTATAATTACAGCTGAATGTCATTCACATCTGAAGCTTTGACACTTTTTCAAAGCATCAACGTTGTACGCTGTCGAAGGAAAATAAAAGGAAGAGTATGACGGGAGGAATCCAGCTTCACTGTAGATGCCGTTGTACTTTTGTGGTCTCTGCAGCAATATTTATACAAAATAATAATTCCACATCACGCCATCACATAACACTTCTATAATTTCGAATGACAGCACCTTTTTATAATATGACCTGAAACCTACAAATAATGACTCGAGAACAAAGACAATTACAGAGATAACCATCACAATTAAATCAATGATTAAAGGATAAATTCTACCCTGTATAAGTTAGCTGGCCCAATGTAATACTGGTAATATTACAATTGTACAGCTGTGGCACCTGCAGGAGAACACAGGAGGAACATTTCCTGAAGTGCTTTGAAGTTCAAATAATATCAAATGCCGTCACATATAACATATATAACACCTTATATAGTACGAGTAACGATAGTGACCTCACTCTGTGTGCAGCACACCAGCACACCTCCGCATGAGTGCGCAAAACATATTAGACATGATAACAGGGGATAGAGCCATAGGGAAAATGGGTGAAGAACAAGAGTCAGACAGTTCTGCGGTCTGTGTCTTGCCTGGAGAGAATTGAGAATCTGGAATCTAAAGCATCATGTGTTATTGCAGAAAGAGCCATGCTTCATCATCAGCACCCGAAAACCTAGAAAAGTTTCTGTTGCACTCTTTGTTCGTTTTTTCATTGTATCAAGGGTGTCTTTCATTAATCTTTCATTCCGTCTCGACATCCCGATTCCGCGGGCGACCTGCGAAACCATAGCAGCACGCTACAGGATCTCACGAGGATCTCATTTCCGCAGCGAGCGCGAGCCCCGCATCCTTTGTGTGTGTGTGTGTTGTGTGTGTGTGTGTGTGTGAGGAGAGTCTGGGCGGTGGGAGTCCTTGACGACCCCAGATATAACACGTGGAAGGGGAGGAGGGCAAATTAGAACTACATATAACCACAACACAAAAACAGAAACAAAAGCACAACACCACGCTTTTGGCATTTGAGGCACCCTAGGCTTGCAGCTCATCTCTTTCATCTCCGCTGGTCTGCAAAGGGATCATATGGTGTTTCAACTAAAGATGCAGATGGAGATCAAGACCCCCCTCATCCTGGACTGGCACAAGTTCCAACTCCTCCTGGTAGGCGCGCTACAAATCTTGCCAAACCAGCAGACCCCGGAACAGCTTCTTCCCATTGGCCGTCCCTGTGATGCACTAACATCCCCAATTCATTGTCACTGTTGTTATTTTTGTCGTTTTTATATTGTACAATGGAATACATGTCGCTACTCTGTTGTCTACAATGTCTTTTTGATATTTATCCTGCTATTTGTAAATGACATGCATGTACAATGAGAGCGTACGTGTAACTGGAGTCACACATGCATGGCCAATAAAGCCGATTATTCTGATTCTGAACATGTGTCCAAGGTCGGGGGGACAGCTTTGCAGTTGGACGTCGATGAGATAACCCATAACTCCAAGATGTAAGACTTTTTTATTTATTCATGAATTGCTTCTGCCTGCTGCCGACTGATTGCATCGAACACAGCATCACTGAAATAGTATGCGATGTGTCGGACGCTGCCGACGACTAACGAGCGGGGTGCAGTCGACTCCTCTTTTCCTGCGTCCTTTGCTGGACAAATGATGAAAATTAGGATCCTCTGAATGAGACAAGTGGACCAGGCGAGGAGTCACTGACAGGCGCTGAAGACGAGAGTCAATTTACAAGTCTATCTATTTTTAATTGTTCACCTGTGGCGGTGAGATCTGAGAACGAGATCTCAGCACTGAAATGAGTTGGCCAGGGTCACCCTCAGGATTACTTCCTGATGGCGCCGCGGACGGCCGCCTCGGTGTGTTGGTGCGCGATGTTTTTTGTTGTTTTCGTTTTAAATACTGTTTTCTGCTGTGATTCCCAGAGCTCTTTCACCAGAGAAGAGCTCATGAACATCAGGGGAACAACTCCAGCGGATTTATTTCCAACGTTTTTAACTTCTGTGGAGTTACTGGACATTTTTGTAAAAGGTGTGCTCACCTTCGCCCACGTGGTGGCGCCGGAGAGGGAAGCGCTCAGGGCGCTTATGCGGCTACGGAAGCGGGATCTCGTACAGCGCTGCGGGCATATTTCTCCAACGTCCGCTCACTGTGCAACAAACTGGACGAACTCCAGCTGCTGGTGGGGAGAGACAGAGACTTCTCCTCATCCTCCGCCCTGTGTTTTACGGAATCATGGCTAAGTGGATCGATACCAGATTCTGCGCTCCAGCTCGCTGGCTTCCAGCTGTTCGGCGGACGGGACACGGAGCTCTCCGGAAAAGCAAAGGGTGGAGGAATCTGCTTTACCTCAACAACGGCTGGTGCAACGACGTAACGGTGATCCTACAGCACTGTTCGCGGACCTGGAATCTTTATCATTCACTGCAAACCCTTCTACTCCCCACGTGAGTTCGCTTCATTCATCCTGGCGGGTTTACATGCCGCCGCGAGGCGTGCACGAGGCACAGCGGACCCTCGCCGAACAGATACGGTGTGTGGGCGGACCTTCCCGGACTCTTTAGTTATTGTACTCGGGATTTTAACAAAGGAAACCTCAGCCACGAACTCCTAAATATAGACAGTTAATTAAATGCCCTACCAGAGAAGAGCATTCTGGACCACTGCTACACAACAATCAGCAGGGCCTATCACGCCGTCCTCGAGCTGCACTGGGAAACTCTGACCACGTCATGGTTCATCTGATTCCCTCATACAGGCAGAGACTAAAGCTCTGCAAACCTGTGGTGAGGAAGTTCAAGAAGTGGACCAGTGAGGCTCTGGAGGATCTGGCGTGCTTGGACTGTACTGACTGGGATGTCTTCAGGACTGCTACCAACAGCCTGGATGAGTACACAGAGGCTGTAACTTCCTACATCAGCTTCTGTGAGGACAGCTGTATTCCATCCAGCTCCAGGGTGAGTTATAACAACGACAAACCCTGGTTCACAGCGGAGCTCAGGAAGCTAAGACTGCAGAAGGACCAGGCATTCAGGAGTGGGGACAAGGACCTGTACACAGAGTCCAAATACAGGTTTAGCAAGGCGGTGAGAGATGCTAAGCGTCTGTACTCTGAGAAACTGCAACAGCAGCTCTCAGCAAGCGACTCTGCTTCTGTCTGGAGAGGGCTCAGGCAGATCACCAACTACAAGCCCAAATCACCCCACTCCATGAACAATGTGCTTCTGGCAGGCAGGCTAAATGAGTTCTACTGCGCTTTGAAAGACAATGGAGCAGTCCTGAGACCATCCCCACAGCCCCATCAACAAGCCACAGACCATCAGCCCACCCTCCCCAGCCCATCAGGGCTCACACCTCTGGAGCACCTCCATCAACTCAGCGGCGGCCCTCGTCATCCTGGAGAGAGGTGTCAACAGGCTGTTCAAAAAGCAGAACCGCCGCAAAGCAGCGGGCCCGGACTCCGTCTCCCCCTCCACCCTGAAGCACTGTGCTGACCAGCTGTCTCCGGTGTTCACCGACATCTTCAACACCTCCCTGGAGACATGCCACGTTCCAGCCTGCTTCAAGGCCTCCACCATCATCCCGTCCCAAAAACCCAAGATCACAGGACTCAATGACTACAGGCCCATCGCCCTGACCTCTGTGGTCATGAAGTCCTTTGAACGCTGGTCCTGTCACACCTCAAGACCATCACCGACCCACTCCTGGACCCCCTGCAGTTCGCCTACAGAGCCAACAGGTCTGTAGGCGATGCAGTCAACATGGCCCTTCACTACATCCTCCAGCATCTGGACTCCCGAGGAACCTCGCCAGGATCCTGTTTGTGGACTTCAGCTCTGCTTTCAATACAATCATCCCGTCCCTGCTGCAGGACAAGCTCTCCCAGCTGCACGTGCCCGACTCCACCTGCAGGTGGATCACAGACTTCCTGACCGACAGGAAGCAGCACGTGAGGCTGGGGAAACACGTCTCAGGCTCCCGGACCACCAGCACGGGTTTCCCCCAAGGCTGTGTTCTCTCCCCTCTGCTGTTCTCCCTGTACACCAACAGCTGCACCTCCAGTCACCAGTCCGTCAAGCTCCTAAAGTTCGCGGATGACACCACCCTCATTGGACTCATCTCTGGTGGTGCGAGCCCGCCTACAGGTGGGAGACTGACCACCTGGTGACCTGGTGCAGCCAGAACAACCTGGAGCTCAACGCTCTAAAGACAGTGGAGATGGTTGTGAATTTCAGGAGGAATGCAGCCCCACCCGACCCTCTCATCCTGTGTGACTCCCCGTCGGCTGTGAGTCCTACCGCTTCCTGGGCTCCATCATCTCCCAGGACCTCAAGTGGGAGCTGAACATCCGCTCCATCACCAAGAAGGCCCAGCAGAGGATGTTCTTCCTGAGGCAGCTGAGGAAATTCAACCTGCCAGGAGAATGATGGTACAATTCTACACGGCCATCGTTGAGTCCATCATCTGCTCCTCCATCACCGTCTGGCACCCTGCAGCCACAGCCAAAGACAAGCGCAGGCTGCAGAGCATCATCCGCTCGGCCGAGAGGGTTATCGGTTGCAATCTGCCTTCCCTCCAGGTCCTGTTCACTTCCAGGTCACTGAAGCGGGCCGGAAAGATTGTCGCTGACCCCTCCCACCCTGGACACTCCCTGTTCGAGTCCCTCCTCGGGAGGAGGCTGCGATCCATCATGACCAAGACCACCCGCCACACCAAAAGCTTTTTCCCGGCGGTCGGGCTCATCAATGGACCCGGGACTGACTGACTGTCACCCCCAGGACTACCACCTCTTCTTCCACCTTCCTCCCTCCTCCTTCTTCCCGCTCCTTCCTCTTCCTCCTCCTCCTCTCCTCCTCCTCCTCCTTCTTCTTCCCTCCTCCACACACGTCACTTTAACATGCACTTTAACTAAAACACACCACTTGAAGCACACACCCAAACACTTCACATTATTTGTTGTCTTTCTGTCGTGTTGATTGTTGTTTGTTTGTCATGTCCAAATGTTGCACCTTCCACCAAAAAAAATTCCTCGTTTGTTTGTGAAAACATTCCTGGCAATAAAACTGTTTCTGATTCTGATTCTGATCAGATTCTGATTTCTTTCCTCCTCCCCACCTCGGGCAGACCAAGAACATGCTGAGGAGGTTTTGTATGCCAGTTGGCCGTTGAAGGATTTGGCAGCCCCCATGAAGAGTTGGAGGTCGTGACCGTGAACAAGGACTGTTGCTGTCTCCTACCCCGGGCCAGAGTGGAGGAAAATGGATGGACGGTGGACACAAGCATGTTGTTGGTTTGTTGCACGGTCTTGTAAATCGTAGAGTAAGTCGGGGAATCAATGAAAGAGTGAAGAAGATAAATATTTCCTTCTGAGGAAACACAAAAAAATCCCTGGTTGTGTCAAAGCCACGGCTCGCAGACTCCGCATCGCTGAATGACCGCGTGACTATTTATTCCTTCTGCTCATTGTTCCACTGATTCAACCCGATTACTCTCATCTCTTCCCATTTTTGAACGTTTGAAATCTGCATTCATTTTGCCGGGAGGAGGAGTGACACCGACTGGCAGGACTTTTATCTGAAAAGCCGCTATAAATAACCGCTTGGAAGGAAGAAGGAGTGGAGCGACGGAGAGCAAAAAGAGAGAGTGAAACGGGGAGAGGGCTGGAGCGTTAAAATAGATCAGATGTGGGCTGTGCACACATTGGGTAAGCAGAGGGCATTTGGTTCGAGCCGCGGAGTGCTGCTGAATCCCAAAGCAGGCGGCTAGACAGGACGCATTTGATGAAATGCCCGGAAAAAATAAAACAAGCACATCCCGCCGCTCGATGATGACCTCTGGGGTGCACTACTAAACTTCCCCGCAATCTTCGCACACAGAGATAGTTCTGGGTTAATGCGCCTTGCTCTGGGGCACATCCGCGTGAGGATCCAAACACTTCTCTGACCCTTTCACACACACCACCCTGACCTCTTGTCATCTCCTCATCCTTCCTCTTTCCCTTTCTGATGATGATGGTGTTAAAAAAGGGGTCAGACTGGATCGGGGAGCACTGCCGCAATAACATCCATGGTCACAATGTGGGATTACAATGCTCCGGCTTAAAATGAGAAAAGTACATTTAAGGAGGGGGGGGGGGGGAAGCTTTATCTTTTGTGATTAGAGATGCTGAGACGGAAGTCATTTCTAGATGAGGGCGACTGCAAAGAGTTTAGCCCACAGGACTTACTGCTGATTACATAGAGGCTAGACAAGAAAGTAGGGTTCACATGTACGAGCGTGCGTGTGAAGTTATTACCCAACATCTTACTATTTCTGACACAGCGTTCAAAAACACGCACACACACCCGTAACAATCAGTATGCATAGACAATCACAGCCATGACCCCTTCAGCTATCTTATCTTCATCTCTGAGTTCAGATAATCCATATATAGGTCTGTTAAAACACACACACACACGCACGCACACACGCTGTGATTTGAAAAGGCCTGGCTTATGAGCTGCCTGGTCCGAAAGCTGAAGAACACACTCACCTTAGCGGTTTTCTCCCGCCACTCCGTTCTCCAGTAAAGAACAGAGTGGTGGATTGCTGGATGCTAATTATTTCTTCAATATGCCACAATGTCACAGATTCCCATTGTAACACATTTCAAAGCTCCATATCCTGCAGTCAAGGACTGTTTGGCACTGTGTCATGAGTGTCAAAAAATCAGCAATCACCTTAATGTATGACTAATTGATACTTCAGCCGTTATCTTATGGTTTATTAATGAGAGAAATTTAAATAATCTACCTTTGAAAATGTCTGCGCTTTGAATATACTGCTCTACAGAGGGTAAGAGATGTTTCTCAAAGATTGTAATCATTTAAAAATAAACATGTTTTACCTATGTGCAGCAGCATTAAATTGTATAATCAAAATGGAGTTACATTTATTAAAATTATGATATTATATATTTCATCATCCTTGCTCTACTTTGTTTGATCATTCATAACAGGGGGACATCCCCCCCCCTAACCCCCTCTCAGCATGAGAACATGTCATCGCAAGTACCGTCATGTCACAGTTACTTAATGAGTAAATCCATCCTCTGTGCGGTGTCTTCGCAAAAAAATTAGAAGAATCTAGTTTTGAAGCTAAACAGATTTACATAAGCCATTTAAGTATGCATCTTGAGTGATTAGGTTCCAATCAATTCCTGTTCTGCTTGAATACTAGTGAGTATAATCTCATCAAAACGGGGAATGTTACACGACACATTCGATTGTGGCCGACAAACGAAGCGAGTATTTGTGGGAATTAAAAGGATATGGATTTACATGAAATCTATCTACATATATATATATATTAGGGCTGTCAATCGATTAAAAAAAAAAACGAATTAATCTCACATTTTTAAATTCATTAATCGCGATAAAAAGTTTTGTTTTCTTCTTTTTTTTAAAGACAAAACTTCACTCAGAGCTGTGTTTGCAAAGAGGCTCCTACATATAAAGTGCCAGCGAGGTATTTAATATCGTGTATGATAAATTGTTTCTTCAGTGAAACATCCAGATTAGTAAAAAAAAAAGGTGTATTTGAGACCCAATTGGTCCTGTCATCTTAAACATTGAACAACAGCAGAACAAGTGGCCTTGGTAATTACCAATGTCAGTTAGTTTAAACTAACTGACATTCAAATATGTCACGTTAACCCTCTGGAGGCTGGGGGCATGTTCTCCATTCTACAAAAAAATGTAAATTCACCTTTTAAAGGCTTTTGCATGTGACACACCCCCAGGTGTTATACATCAAACATTCCAGAACAATCTCAGCTCTATATAATGAGGCACATTGTCCTCGCGCCGTGTTCTCTGGTTCTCTGACTGACAGGCTGCTAATGAGCCTCACCTGTGAGGTGGGAGGTCCTTTGTGATTTACTGAGTGTTCATTGGTCGTTTTTTTCGCTAAATGTTGACAGACAAACAGATTGACAAATCATGGTGAAGGGTTTCGTGTGAGAGTGTCACCAGACACGTCGCTCCCCGTCTCTGTGGATCTGAGGAGCAGACGGGAGGAAGGAGGAGCAGGAGGAAACCCGACTGATTCATCCAGGAGTTTAAACTTATTTCTGCTCCGTATTTTCGCGGAGAAATAATTGTTTTTAAAACAGAAACCGTGTCAAACCGTACTGCCGCGGCTTGACACTCAGAGGAGTGCAAAAACTTCAACGAACACCGGAAGTAAACAAAGTTGCGTTAATTGCGTTAAAATATTTTAGTGCGTTAATCGCAGCCAAATTAATCGCATAGATTAACGCTGACAGCCCTAATATATATATATATATTAGGGCTGTGAAACGATTACAATTTTTAATCAGGTTAATCACAGGTTTCTGTGGATTAATCATGATTAATCCCATATATACATTCAGGGTTTTTCCTGGGTCAAAATGGGTCTTCGGTGCTCCCAAAAAAATGTTTGGCGCACCGTCTGTTCGTTGAGTGAGTGATCAGCAGCTGGCCGCTCGGTCCATTGGCGCACCTCACAGTTGCGTATTGATCGGACAAGAAGACACGCTTATCAACTCCAGTGTTTCCCCTACCATTATAACAGGGGGAAATCTCCACCCGTCACCCTGTAATTTTCATCTACCCGCCCCCCGTCCCCGTCAACAATTCTCGGCGACATGACGAGCGATGCTACCGGCATCGAAGCTCTGCGGCGACCGCGATCGACATATTGAACACCCCTGCATTAAAACATTAAAGAGCCGAGAGTTTTTTTCAGCGAGAGAAATACGATGTGTGGCGGGGGGGGGGGGGGGGGTGCAAGTGACTTTTTCCGTCCCGGTATCCGAGCTCTGCGGCGCGTGAGACGGAGATCGGAGTCGTGTTAACGCAACACGTAGAGACAGAATGACATGCTGCTGGTTCGAGACCACCAACAACAGACGGATTGGAAGCTCATTCTGCGCATGCATTAAATGCGTAAAAAAAAAAAAAAACTAGTTAAACCTGTAATTTAATTAACTGAGTTAACGCGTTATTTTTCACAGCACTAATATATATATATATATTAGGGCTGGGCAGGTTAACGCGTTAATCTTGCATTAACGCATCAATTAATTAACGCCGACAATTATTTTATCGCGTGTTAACGCAGGTTTTATTATTTATTTTATCATTGTAAAAGTGTGTTGCTCACAGGCTTTTATTTTGTAAAAGTCTGCTACTGATTGCTGCGGAGCCGGAAAAGAAACTCATTCACGGTTTAACAAACATGGAGAAGAGTACGGAGATTTTAAATGGCCATTTTCAATTTAAAGTTCTTAAAGACGGCGGAGTCGACAGAAACAAAGTCATATGTAACCACTGCCAAGATGAATTGTCTTATCACCGGAGTACTTCCAGTCTTAAATATAATTTAAATGCTAAACACACCGTTGATGCCAGCGAATCATACAACCAAACACACAGTGGAGCGAGGCTTCGGCAGACGACGCTGCAGGAGGAGATCAACCAAGGCAAGATAAGTGTACCAATGCCACAGCGAAGTGGAGAGCTACAGACTGCAGGCGTTAGTTAGGGTGACCAGACGTCCGGTTTTCCCCGGACATGTCCTGCTTTTGAGACCTAAAAAATGCGTCCGGCAGGGATTCCAACTCTGGGTTTTCACAAACTAGTATTTACCCCTTACAAGTTTTGGAAATGGTATCTCCCTTACGTTCCACCTTCTTGCGTGAGCTGACAGAATAGAGGACAGTCATTGGTCGACCGATCTCAGGGTTGCCAGATACACGATAATTATCCTCCAAATACAACCATTTTGAGCCTTTGGTACGATACTTCACCATTTCCAATCTGGCAACACGGAGCACCTCGCCGCCTCCACTAGTTCATTGTTGTTTGTGCGGCATGCTATAAACTCCTACCAGCGCCGCGGCTCCCATAGCGCACTACGCGCTGTGCGTAGGGCACCACGTCCTGAGGGGACTCCACAAAATAGGAAACTAAAAAATCGTCATAGATATAATAATTATAATGCCGATATTATTTCAGTCTAGAAATATTAGGCACCTTTTAGGCATGTATATCACAAAACAGGCAGAACAAGAGAGATGTTTAATCGCAGCCCCCCCCCCCCCCCCCCTGCTTCGCGCACAGTCTCCAGCGTTCTGTCACAGTGTCTCTGCATAACAGCGTTTGACAATGTCCTGACAGATTTTATGGCACTTTAGTTCATATGGCAGTACATTTAATATAAGTGTCAAGTTCTAGGAATTGACAAACTGCACTGAAAGTGTTTTCTGGTGTCTCACTCTAACAGGAACAACACATGTTATGGCACTTTCATTCATATGGCAGAACATTTAAATAGAAGTGCGCTATACACTACTTTTGAATTAATTATTGGATTTTGCGTATACAAATGCGATTAATCGTGATTAATCGTGATTAATCAGGGAAATCATGCGATTAATCGCAATTAAAAATGTTAATCGTTGCCCAGCCCTAATATATATATGTGTGTGTGTGTGTATTTATGTAGCTGTGGGCTACGTGTGCCGTCCCTGGTCAGACTGAAACAGCGTGCCTCTGCACTCAAACGATTAGGGGTTCAGAGACCTACTTGACAGGATTCCAAGGGATCCCATGCCAAGCAAGGATTAGCTCCAATTGAAAAATATCTCAATAATTTACTAGACGTTACCTTAAATAAGGTCTCAAAGGAATCTAAGCTTATACTAACTACCTTGTGTGTGTGTGTGTGTGTGTGTGTGTGTACCATCCAAAACATTAAGATAATAACAAAAACATGATATGCATGTCTCAACCTTTCGCTCACGAGGTTTTTCTTCCTTCAGAACACCGACACCAAACAAACGTCTGTCCTACCTGCCACTGGTGTTGTGCAGGACCACCAGCGCATCAGGGAAGCCGTCCAGGTTGTAGTCCCCGAAGTGCAGGACCAGTGGGGTGGTGAGTTTCATGAGATCAAAGCTCCAAATCGTTTCCCTCTGCTGGAAATCCAACAGCACTGGTACCCACTGCCCACAGTCAAAGAGACAAAGTCACACACAGTCAGAACGATCCGATGCAATGCCGGACACATAGATAAGAGGAAATCAACGGACACTTCATTCTTACTCCCAAATCTTATTGTATTGAATTTTTATTAATCAATTGTGTTGATGTAATGACTTTTGTAAGTAGCGTCAACATTTTGAAAGAGAATACTAATAATAATAAACTTATCATCATCAACCGTGACCAATTATCTTCAACGGTTTCTACTTCTAACACGTCTACCTGTCTCTTGGACCCCATCCCGACGAGGCTGCTTAAAGACGTGTTGCCTTTAATTGGCGGCTCTCTATTAGATATTATCAATGTGTCTCTGCTAACAGGCCACGTACCACACTCCTTCAAGGTGGCTGTTATTAAACCTCTCCTGAAGAAGCCCACTCTGGATCCAGAGGTATTGGCTAACTACAGACCGATCTCTAACCTCCCCTTCCTCTCCAAGATCCTTGAGAAAGTGGTCGCAAATCATTTGTGCGACTTTCTACATCATAATAGTTTATTTGAGAAATTTCAATCAGGATTTAGAAAACACCACAGCACCGAGACGGCACTGGTGAAAATTACAAATGACCTCTTAATGGCAGCAGATAAAGGACATCTCTCTGTCCTGGTCTTGTTAGACCTTAGTGCTGCATTCGACACCATTGACCATGACATCCTGTTACAGAGACTGGAGCAGTCGATTGGCATTTCAGGCACGGCACTAATTTGGTTTAAACTTATTTATCAGATCGATCTCAGTTTGTATTTGTAAGCGATGGCCTCGATAACCACCAACGTTAATCACGGAGTTCCACAAGGTTCTGTGCTTGGACCAATTTTATTTACCTTATACATGCTTCCTTTGGGCAATATTATCAGGAAACACTCCATAAACTTTCATTGTTATGCAGATGACACTCAACTATATTTATCGATAAAACCAGAGGAGCAACCAACTCTGTAAAATTCAAGCATGTCTTAAAGACATAAAAACATGGATGACCTGCAACTTCTTGATGTTAAACTCAGACAAAACCAAGTAATTTTAATCGGCCCTGAGCACCTCAGAGATCAATTATCTGGTGATGTGGATTCTGTGACGGCATTGCCCTGGCATCCAACACCACTGTAAAGAATCTTGGCGTTATTTTGGTTCGGGACTTGTCCTTTACCTCCCACACAAAGCAAATCTCAAGGACTGCATTCTTTCATCTACGTAATATTTCAAAAATCAGGCACATCTTGTCTCAAAAGATGCAGAAAAATTGGTTAGCGTCATCACATTCGAGACTGGATTACTGCAACTCCTTATTAGCAGGCTGCTCTAATAAATCTCTTAGGTCCCTCCAGTTGATCCAGAATGCTGCAGCTCGTGTTCTCACTAAAACTAAGAAAAGAGATCACATCACTCCTGCACTAGCTGCTCTGCACTGGCTCCCAGTAAAATCAAGAATCACTTTTAAAATTCTTCTCTTAACCTACAAAGCCTTGATTGGTGATGCTCCATCATATCTTAAGGAGCTTGTCGCCATATTTGTGCCCCACTAGAGCTACGCTCACTAAATGCGGGACTACTTGTAGTTCCTAGAGTCTTAAAAAGTAGAATGGGAGCCAGAGCCTTTAGTTATCAAGCTCCTCTTTATGGAACCAGCTTCCAATTTCAGTCCGGGAGGCAGACACAGTCACCTCGTTTAAGAGTAGACTTAAGACCTTCCTCTTTGACAGAGCTTATAGTTAGGGCTGAATCAGGTTCACCTGGTCCAGCCCCTTGATATGCTGCTATAGGCTTATAGCTGCCGGGCGATGTTTTAGGATGCACTGAGTACCTATCTCCTCTTTTTCTCTCCTTAAGGATGAATGTTCATCTCAATCACATGTTACTAACTCTGCTTTCTCCCGAGTCCTTGGGGTTGCCTCATGGGGTCATCGGACCCTATGAGACGGCATAGATCTATCTGCCTGATGGATCGTCTGGTCGTGGAATTCCTGCTCATGACTGCGCCACTGTCCTGTTGAGACTCCGCACTCCTCCTCCCCACCGCCATCTGCCTGATGGATCGTGGGAGTCTCCATCGTGGAATATGCCTACTATGAACTATTCATACACTCTGTCATATTCATTGAATGTATTTTAACTCTAAATCTGTCCTTCTGTACACATTACATCTATTGCATCTGTCCATCCTGGAGAGGGATCCTCCTCTGTTGCTCTCCTCCAGGTTTCTTCCCTTTTTTTCCCCCTGAAGGGTTATTTGGGAGTTTTTCCTGGTCCGATGTGAGGTTTTGGGGCAGGGATGTCTATGTGTACAGATTGTAAAGCACTCCGAGACAAATTTGTAATTTGTGAAATTGGGCTATACAAATAAACTGAATTGAATTGAATTAATTTGTACGGCGCTTTTCAAACAGGGAATGCAGAAAATAAACAGAATCCACATGAAAACCGGGGAAATAAGATGGTGACACATTGGATGAAATAAAAACAAGATTATAGAACGCATCACATGAGTTGGATAATAAATCCCACTGAATAATAATGAGAATAAAATCTGTATCAATACAGTATTTTCAGAATGCACATATCTATCAATTAACACTGCAGCAGTACCATAAGGTCGTGATTCTCTTCTTCTCTGTTTTGATCTTTTTTACATCGATGGTTTTAAATTTCAAAATGAAAACGTAGAAAAGTATTTGACCTCAAATTCACTCTCTGCTGGTGAAAAGAAGGTGAATTATTCCATGAGTATGGGAAAAAAAAGCCAACTAAGTCAATCATTTTTGTTCTAACGGTGTTTTCACTCTGGCGTAGTCATGCATATTTTGGTGGTGCTTTTCCTTCAGACACAAATACCACAAATTACAAAAGTTAAGTGCAATGCACATATAACAAATAATCCCACATACAATATAAATCAGTCTCCACATTCGACTTCAATATTTCTCCCACTTCATGCTAAAAGAAAGGAGTGTTGGAAGCCTAACGTGAACTCCTCAGACCAACAGGTGTGCAGCTCATGGTGATTACAACATGTTGTAATCCAGGTCTCACAGTGCCGTTTTATTTCACCGGGACAAACAACTTGTACTGTTTCATCATGGGCTCAGATCAGAATAGCTCAAGGCACGACGTGGGCTTTCCAAGGTAACGGTAATGTGAATTGCAAAATGTCAATTATACTGAAGCTACGACAAGCTAAAAACAAAAAGGCCCTAGGCTGTGCGGCGAGAGCACTCCGATAACACACCTCTCTGCTGGTCTCATGCTGGCTATAGTTTTAAGAGCACTTTAACTCCAACAACAGCACCAAAATGACTTTGTGAAACACTTCACGTTGAAGTCACATACCACTGATTGAAGTTCAACCCTAGACCGCCCACCTAACAGCAATCTCGAGCCTTGAAGTGCAAACACAGAGTCCAGCCACACTTCAGGAAAAGCATTTAGTTGAGTAGGTAAAAAAACCACATTATTAGACTTGTGAATCCTCAATTTTGCAACTTCTCCGTGTGGGTCCCAAAACAAAGCCTCAGAGAAAGAGCAACATGTGACCAGTTATGACTGAACACATATGAACTGAGCAGAAGGTAACCAAAGGAACCCGTCTGAATAGGGTTGATAGTTGATATAGCTGCTTTCTGTGTGCTCACGGCCCGCTGCCTTGCCTTAATGCCACTCTCTTTATCCAAGTGCTGAACAAGCCCTCCCACCATTTTAACAAGGCATCTTTCCCCCATCTTGATGATTCGGATGCCAAGGTAATCGGGCCCTCGGGGGGGCCTTGCTGCAATACTGTGACTGACTGGCATCTGGAAGGTAACATTCAAACTAAATGAGGTGCTTGTTTTAAACAGCGTGAAACAAAAGCGGCACGCCAGAGACGGTGTGGAGGCCATTGCTACCCCTCGCTTAATATGAATACCATTTCAGTGAGCCGCTGCATCAACACCGGGTCAAGCAGTTATGTCATGGCGTATTTCTCTGTCTCATTACATGCTGGTGACTGAATGCCTTATCATCCCTAACCCTTCATCAAACTCCACCAGCGGCACATTTCACCGTTCAGTGCGGGATGCGCAGTTTGGCACGCCAGTTGTTTCTGACCGACACCGTACTGCACCATGTGACCTCATTAGCCTAATACAGGTAAGTTCACTTATTTGCTAGTTTATTGGTTAAAGCTAATGCAGTCTAAATCCTCAGTTATAAATCCTTCCTTTGTGTATGTTATAATGCTCCGTTTCTGTAGAAAATGTTTCAGACCGGTGTTGATTCAACTGTGTGCTCTATATTAAGGCTGCATTTAGTTTGTGGTGCTGTTCACCTGTATTGCCCGACACAAAGAGGTGTTTCCTTCAAGCCTGATTGACATGGAGGAGGAAAAAATATTAAGAACACCAGTCAGTAAATTGTAATTAGAACGTGCAGTTAAACACAAAGGTAGATATTGTCACAGTTAACTGGTTTGCTTATGATTCCGACTTCACACCAAATTAATTGGATACTAGATTTAGGGATTGGACAGCTTCAGGAATAAAAAAGAGGGAGGAATATCGATATCTGAGGAAGAATACACTGTAATATGTAAAGTTCAATGGAAGTGTACCGACTCGCAAACATGGAGAGAGTTTGGGTGAAAAAAGGTGATGCTGTAGAGGATGTGGAAATCAAAATACAAACCATTATCATATTGTTTGGGCTGTCCCTGTTATCACATAATATGAGAAAGAGATACACACCGCCCTACAATTTTCTTTTTAGGGTGGAAAGTAAAACCATGTATCTGCGATATTTACTATAAATCATTGTCAAAAAGAGACAAATATTTTATAAATGTGTCTGGCAAAAAGCCTCTCACCAGGTAATGGTTCATCACAATAGAGTCCCACTCTGAATCCATGTAAAGACGTTACCATGGACATTTACAACGTGGAGAAGATAACACCATCAGTCAACTACAAACTGGAAACATTTTTGGAGTAGACCCGTTACATTCTGTCTTTTTGTTGTTGTTTATTCTATGTTTGACACCCCTTGCTCTATATGTGGATAACTAAAATGAGCATCATCTAAAAATCTGGACATGCAATGTCAATTACCTGAAAGACATCTGTAAATGTCTGAGTGATGCCTACTGTAAAAAAAAAAAGACCTTTCAGTTTGTTTGAGGTCAAGTTGATGCATTCAGCTGGAAAAAGACTTCATTTGGCCACGATTGTCTGAAAAAGCAAATTCATGAGACTTATATGAATGTATGTGTGTACATTATAGGTTAATATTAAAACTATATATATATATTTTGTTTAGTCTAATAAAGAAAAAAATGTATCTGGTTTTATACATTCAAAGGAAGCATACATTTTGAGACTCACAGCTACAGTTGTGTTTGTGTGTGTGTGTGTGTGTGTGTGTGTGTGTGTGTGTGTGTGTGTGTGTGTGTGTTTGTGTGGTTGATACTATAAATGCGTTGGGCCAGATGCTGGAGGTTTAAACTATTCATGAATGTTAAATAGAGAGAGCAGGTGAAGGGGAGTCAGTGGAGAGTCACCAGAACCGCCTCGACTGTAATTGCTCTTAATACGACCAGCATGTCTGATAAAGACGACCAGGGCCTATAACCAATCAGTTATAAATATATCACATGTGCACAATACAACTGATGTACTGTTGGTAGGGGAATAGAAAGTTGGAATCTGAATTCTTTAATTCGTACCTATACTACTACTACCAACAATAATAATAATAATAATAATAAGGTAACTTAAAGACATTTGGCAAAACGCGCTAACATTACATAAGGTTTCATTTTAGCTGACGCTTTTATCCAAAGCGACTTACAATCCTGTTACAATCATACACCGTAGACACAGCTACAGGGAGCAATTCAGGGTTAAGTGTCTTGCTCAAGGACACATTGACTAGGGCGGGGATTGAACCTCCAACCCCCTGATTGAAAGACGGACCTGCTACCCACTGACCTAGTCGCCCCACGCAGTAACGAAAGTATAAATAAGTAGAGTGGGCAAAGTCAAACCACCTTCACATCTTTCAATTCGCTTCATGTTATGTAATACATAACATCTATAAAACAAAACACAATCACTATTGCCTTTACTCTTCAAACATATACTATTTCATTTGCCTTTTATCATACGATTTAGTTTCATCAAATGTAAAGTGGTTCATACAAACTTATAAATTGCACCAATTATACCAGTAAAAAATGTTGTACCTCCATAACTAGACAGAAAATGAAACCTATAATTTACCTATTTAGCCATAAAGAGGCACAAAACATTTTATTTTGCCATTTAATGTTGAAAGGCAGCACCTTGTAGTATTACATTAACCTTCTATTCACCTTAATTAAATATATGGTAGTTGAGGCCAATATGTTTGGAGACGGCGTCCCTTGGACTGAGCGACTGCAGTGGGAGGAAGTGAGTGAAGGACGATAGCAATTATGTTCCTCGACACGCAGTGCAGATGGCGCCATTAAAGCAGGGGAGTGATAAAGCCAGGTTGGATTTTCTTTTCCACAGGATAAGCGTGAGCTCCGGGTTTTAACGCAACGCTGCCCAGTCAAGCTCTCATTAGATGACCGTTGAGTGATGTTGCGATGCGGTTTAAGAGGCCGACTGCCATATGGGCGTAAAGCTTGTCTTGATTATTGCCGTCCAGAGTAGAACGGAGTGCTGGAAATGACCACTGTGGTGGCTGGCAGAGAGAGGTGGAGGAGGGAGGAAGGGAGGAACCATTATTCTGCATGTTAATGTCAAGAGATGTACCGACTCTGAAAGTAACCAATGGGAGGCAAAGATAGGTTGTGACAGTGGACACGTTTTCAAAATGAGGGGGGGGGGGGGGTATCTTCACGCTGGACTCCTTTGGTCTGAATTGCCGTGACGCTCCCTCTGATGAGAGAGTGAGGCCTTCGCTGGTCGCCGGCCTTATCACCGGGGCCGCTGTGCTGCCGCTGGCCCCCAGGCAATCAGTGCACTGTGTCTGTTGCTTCTTTTCTAGCGCTGATTAGAGGTGGGGAGAGGAGGAGCGTGGAGAAGAGCAACGGCATCTAGTCAACACTGAAGGGAAAATAAATGCAGACAGTCGCTCAGGATGTCGTGCGTGGGGTTGAAGAGTCATCGGTGGGCTCTACGATTGCTGTTGATTTAAGTGGAAACGAGATTTGAATCGCTAAATGAACGTGCCCTGCCTACAGACAGTCTGAAGGAGGAGCAGAGGTTGGTGGAAAAGGCTGATGAAATTAAGCAGAATAAAGAAGGCCTCTGAAAAGAAATAGAATGTATAGTGTAGACACTTAATCAAGCCGCATTCATCGCTCCAAGATTAAGCCTGTAACTCATTGCACACGCACGGCTTGCATTATCGTGGCTGTCTCGCTGTCATTTAAACACATTCCTTCTTTGGCGGTAAGCTTGATTGTCTTTCAAACTTACACATAGCGACGCCGACATGTGACGAGTACTTACAGTAATTGAGGTGAATTAGCAGACAGCATCACAAAAGTGCAACAGCAAAAGCGGAATTAATGAGATCAGTAGTTGTCAGAGTGGGAAACGGATAACGTACGTCACTTTTCCTCAGTAAGATGAGACAGCGTCCACCCCCCCCCGTTTTTTTATTTTTATTGCTCATAGGGAATCATAGGGACCTCTGTGAGGATATTAAAGGTTCTAATCTAATCAAATCATTTTTATATTTGAGAAGCTGGGCTCCCTAAATTAATCATGAGGTAGTTACTCCTTCCTCTGGGCTGTGGAAGTTTTGACATTTAATCACTAAATATAACAGAGTATCTAAATAATGTCAAATGTGTGTCGTTATGCAATAATCCGTCCTCCTGACGGCGTCCCAGTCAAACAGAGCGCTCCTAAAGACTAAATGCCTCCATACTGACATACGCCGGTTCAAATGTCAACATATTAACAACGAATTGAGTCTGCGAGTGTGCTTACTTTGTGTGGGTCGTGTGTGTGTGTGTGTGTGTGTGTATGAGCGCAGAGATCCAAATGACCTAGTTAATGGAGATGAAGACGATGATGGGATTTGTGCTCGCAAGGTAATCTTATGTCTTTAATGGCAGCGAGAGGAAGGATCCCGCATACAAATAGCTTTTTATCAAGCAGTGGGAAAACACCAGCGGCGTATTGGGAGGTTTTGCATGCACAGGCAGGCACGCAGATACAGTAAAAACGGAGCAGGGGCACAAACACAGACCTCCGACAAGAAATCGCTCTCCTGGCTTTGCTGATGACGAAAGTGAAAAAAAGCGAAAGCACGCGAGCAGATTCCCGTTGATTCGACTTGGCGGAGGGAGCTCCCGCTTCATTAGGCCAAGAAATTAAAATGTGGGTGGCCTGCGGTGAGGTGGTGGTGGGAGGTTTACGAGGGGATGCAGGGAGGTGCCGTAACATCGGCAGACAACGAGGCTGTCTGCGGCAATAACATGTTCAGAAACAACAACAACAAAAAACAGGCGTGTAATGAAGCAATAGCTTTTATGATGCCGGCGATATAAAGACTGTAATGCTTATCACATTAGAACAGGTGCTGAAAGACAGCATGGAGCAGTGGAGCAGTGGGAGGGACGAGCACGTGACTACGATAGGGAAAGTCAAAGTTAGAGGAGTATTGATGCGCTATACTCATGGGGAGTAGTGCGAGCGTGGCACTGATAATGTTTGCTATGACAGTCTTTTAGGTGATGACGTGTCTGAAATATTCAATATATAATATATTAAATATATAAAATATTCAACCCAAATGAGGTAAATTGCAAAACCCGCACAGAGTAGAAACGATCCAAATGGTTCCTGGTCACTATTTTCTTTCTTCCCTTTGGGGACGTTGTTTACACATAACGTGGTGAATTTTTCTAACCTTCAAAACGTGTCTATCAAATCAATCAGATGCTGCTTGTATCGAAGGTGATTTGCATTAACAACACGTTTTGTTTTTTTCTTAGCAGGTGTAGATGAGGTCATAGTTTGTCTCTGGCGACAGGCAGTCGGTGTCAGAGCCAGAGATGGAGTGAGACCATATGTCTGTGTGTCAGCTGGGCCGGGTGGGGACACTGCTACCTGCTGTCAGTGTCACCTCTTTGACCAGTGACTGACCGGCGTCCTGGGATGACTGGGAGGAGGCAGTCTAGCTCACACTGGCTACCCTGACATGGTGTGGGGCAGCCAGAGCAGGCAGCTGGTTTCGTCTTCACGGGGGCGGGTACGATGCTTTGCATTTGTTCCTGTGTGTAAATTGGATGTCTTAACAATAGTTACTGAATACGCCAAAAAAAAGCAATGCGGCTAAGAGGGAGGTCACTTTGTCACCACTGAAGGGTATGAAAAGAAAATCACCCAAACCAGTGTAGCATTACTGCAGTGCCAAATGAAAGAGGACGACGTCAGATGAGTGGCCATTAGCAGGTCCACTGCAGGACTTTTCTTTGTTTTTGTCTGCAGACACCAAATACGACAGTCAACATTGGGTAGCACAAAAAAACAGTCGCGAAATAACTAAAGCTAATCCAGTCTCGTCAACCAGAGTCAGGGGACGTGACCTCTGGCCACAATGATGACGTCTTGGGGTCAATCACCCTTTGATGGACTGTATGTGAGAAAGCTGCATTCCACCCACCACGGGTTCTTTCACTCCAAACCTCTGGTATCAGTCCCTGTGTAGGTCCCATTTACCGGGTCTTCACATGTGATCTGGATGGAGCATTTGTTTTACTTGCAGGTCTCTCCTCTTTAAGTCACTGGGTTGGTGGTTAGCCTAAAATATAGTTTATGGTGAACAAAAGCTGAAGGGATTATTTTCATTTGGTTCTGGGATATAAAGTAAATATCCAACATGTGAATTTCGAAGCTTTTACGTCATCACCCTCCAGTCTGGTGAACTCAAGAACATTACACTTCCAAGGGCAGCAAAGGATGGGCGTCTAATTCAAATCTCCTCTTGTTAAGGCTACTGCTAATATTGCATGAAAATGCCAGGAGCAATGGGCTGTCTGTCGTTCATTCAAAATATATGTGATGTCCCTGAAGGCCTGGGACGATTGTTCAATCATCGATGACAAAAATATACATTTGCATAACAGCCGTGTCAAAAGAAAAGCGTGTATTCGCCCAGAGAGCAGGCCGCGGTGAAACAACGTGTCTGTCTTAAGCGCGGGGACCCAACAACGTGGTGCTCTGGGAACTCTGCAAGTCCCATTTCGGTTTGCTTTCCTTTTGCTACAATGTTCTTGACAGGTGTCGACACCCACAGGCCCACAACAACATCATGCTCTGCAGCGATATCCAACTGGGTTCCAGAATGTGGGCGCAGAAAAAAAAGAAGAAAAAAAGAGGACAATAAATATGATCAGTGTGTCTGTAACGACAGAGACTTGGAAGCCCCCCGTGCGGTCTCTTTTAATATGGTGGAGCCCGGAGCTGCTGCAGAGGCAGAGATGTGGCTGCGACCACAGGAAGGGAAGGAGGGAATTGCCGTGTGGAGATTGAACCACACACACACATACACACACACACACACACACACACACACACACACACACCTACCTACTCAGCGGGACTGCCGTGCACCCGGAGGCATCTCATCACGTCTTCGTTTTATGTCGAATGCATATCACAAGTCTTATTCACTATTCAGTCCTCATTCCCTCGGATAGGATGTTCCTCTAAAAAGTGGCAAAGAGGGGACACCTTCGGTCCTACCTTCTTCAATCTCCCTTCCTCCCATCGTCTATTTTTCCATCCTTTCCTACATCAAGCTCTCTTTTCTTTCCATGTCGCTCCATTTCCATGCTTCCTTCCCCCTTCTGGTTCCTCCCTCCTATATCCCTTCCCTTTCTCCCATTTTCTCCATTTTCATCAGTGGGCAGACTCTCCTCAGGGGGAGACATCTGCTGTAATGGAGCTACACGCTCACCTAGAGTGGTGTAAAACCAGGCAGAATCACGGACTCGTAAGAGTGTTTACGCCACAAATAACGATTCACAGACGATATCAATACGGCGATGCAGATAATCATACAAACTGCATGCAAGCGTTGGCTTCTTTGGGTATCATTGCGACACGCACATTATTATCACCACTCTGTGAAAGGGGACAAGCTTAGAGAGCCTGCTTTCCTCCTCATTGCACATCTCTCTCTCCCCCTCTACCTCTCTCTCTCTCTTCCTCTCTTAGATCTCAAACGCATAGCGACGCAGAACACAACATGTGTTCACTTCACCCATCAGTGCAGATGAGTCCTCCTCTCTCAGCCTCCACTCCCTTTAACACCCCCTTTTCACTTCTTCCTCCAATCTTTTTTGCTGACAGGCATGTCCACAGGGAGTGCGCAGCTGTGTGTGTGTGTGTGTGTGTGTGTGTGTGTGTGTGTGTGTGTGTGTGTGTGTGTGTGTGTGTGTGTGTGTGTGTGTGTGTAGGGGCGGACATGCAGATAAGCCTGTAATATTTCTATTTTGGATTTGGGGAAGAAAAAAAAGTGGAAGCTTGTTCTCTGGTGGCAGAGGAAGGAAGAAAAAAGAGTGGGGGCTCTTGCCAACTGGTAGGATGTAACTAAAATGAATAACACAAGATGCTACGTAGGCGGTGGTGTGTGTGTGTGTGTGTGTGTGTACTTGCATTTATTACGTTGTAGGGCCCCGAAACAGGGAGCACACCAGCGGTATGGGGCCCACCTACCTCGTGGGGCCCTAAAATCAGGGCCCCACACCGTTTTTGATGTATATGGGCTCAGAAGCCTCCCCTGATACTCCTGTTGCTTTTTAACTAAAGTCCCATAAAGTAACAAAAACTGGAAAAGTGTGTGTAATGTGTGTGTAGAATTTCTACTCACTACCGCCCCCTATGTTTGAATGGTGCTGGGTGCGCGGCTACACACACTCCCGTGTGTGTATAACTTCTCGCGGGATTTGCCTGAGATCTCGCCATGTGTCCACGAATCTCGCGAGATGTAAGGTAAAGTCCCATGCAGTGGTTCGAGATCTGGATCTGATTCCCCAAGCCGTGTGGATCTGTCTAACTCATGAACTTCTTCTCCAAGGTAGGTTTACTTTATTAAATATGACTTAGTTCATTATATGTGTTTTTACTCTAAACACACGTGGGTTGCAACTGTAGCAAAAACCGTTTCTCCGTTATTCAGATGGTACTACTTTATATGACAAGATCGCTAGCTGCTCATGCTAGCTATAGTAGCTATCAGTTGAGCTCTCGGGCTGTAACATGTACAGACGAGATCAGAAGCTCCCTCGTGTCCCCAAACCTCCGCGATACACGTAAGAAAGCTGTATATTGTTCACGTGTTTCCCGTTTTATGTCGGCGGGTTGTATCTGTGAAACTAGCTCTGTTTATGTAACTCTGCTGCGGTCTCACGGCGGCAATTTACTTCCGGGTTGAGCTCGGCGAGAAAGAGCGGATATCACGAGCTGACTCGCGTCCCAAACCTTCGCGATACACGTAAGAAAGCTGTGTGTTGTTAACGCGTTACCCGTTTTAATTCGGCGGGTTGTATCTGTGAAACTAGCTCTGTTTACGAAACTGCCGCTGTCTTCCGGCGGCATTTGACTTCCGGTTTGAGATCGGCGAAGAAGAGCGGATATAACGAGCTGACTCGCGTCCCAAACCTTCGTGTTACACGTAAGAAAGCTGTGTGTTGTTAACGTGTTCCCCGTTATAATTCGGCGGGTTATATCTGTGAAACTAGCTCTGTTTACGTAACTGCCGCGGTCTCACTTCCGGTTTGAGTTCTGCGAGATGTAAACAAAGATCACGTGACGCTAAACGTGCCGTGATGTTTCCCCAGCTAACATGACTCAAATAGCTAGTGTAACACTATATTCTATGTCTAAATCGTGAATACAGTAAGAGGCTGGTCATCCTTCTCATGCAGTTATTGAAGGTTACTGTGGTCTGTTCTTTTGAGTTGAAGTCATTGAATGAGCAGTGTGTGCTGATCAATGCATTGAGTATTCTCATTAAAATAATCTGTTGCTGGTCTGACAGCATCTTAGCCTTATTTGTTCAGCTGTAACTCTCACAATGTAAAATAGACTTGGGGTGCAAATGGAAAAATATATCACAATATATTTTTAGCATATATTCAGTGATTCACCGTGTCAGCTCTTTGATCCTTGTTGCAGTGTGACCTGTCGGAGTTGTCTTACAGTCACGGGCAGGATGCAGTGTTACTTGCTCTGGTTACTTGTTTAATGTTGTGATTACTATACGCTATGAAAGGAACCCTTATTTATGCTTAGAATTATGTGATCTAAAGCTGGGGTTCAGAGGTTTTAAAGTGTATTTTGAATATTAATCAGTGCAGCCCCCTATATGTTCTTGTTAGACTTTAGAATAGGCCATGCACACTGCTGTAAGTTATTTGCCATTTAATAAACGTTTAATAGACTTTTCAAATAAAGTCACTTTGGTAACTTGTGAGTATCTCAACAAACATCATTACTATAATTTCTAAATGCAGTCTTTTTTTCAATCTGAATTCCAGGTGACACACAATCAGGCTCCTGCTGTGGCAGTGGACACGGAGACGCCTTTAGACTGGACTACCTATGATGGATGTGACCCAAATAGAGCTACAGTCAGGTAAGGGAGTATTGTAAACACTGTTGTCTCTATATATGTTGACCTGTACACGATGTAGCTCTATCAAGATAGGGATGTGTTCTCATTGCTTTTCTGATGCAGCATGTCAGTCAGCTTACTCATGGAGTTATTCGATGGACTTCAGATTCAGGGATGAGTCTTAATCTAAAACGCATATATATCTAGTGTTGCAGCCAGAGAGACAGTTAATTTCACACACACACACACGTTTGTAACCCTAGCCATAGTTGATTGAAAGCTTCATTGATATCAACAAAGGTAAGGGGGTTTCAGGTCATCTCATTCTCACTTTAAGTGACTTCACATCATTTGTACAACACATTTTAGCATCTAACCTCCGGTTATTATATATATATATATATATGAGGAAGGCCACGGGTCCAGACGGCATCAGCTCAAGGCTCCTCAAATCCTGTGCAGACCAGCTGTGCGGGATAGTGGAGCACGTCTTCAACTTGAGCTTGAGGCTGGGGAAAGTACCACAGCTGTGGAAGACCTCCTGTGTGGTACCAGTACCGAAGACCCCGCGGCCCAAGGACCTCAACAGCTTCAGGCCGGTGGCATTAACCTCCCACCTGATGAAGACCCTGGAGAGGTTGGTCCTTGTCCAGCTTCGCCCCCTGGTGAGCTCATCGCTGGACCCACTTCAGTTCACCTACCAACCTGGCATCGGGGTGGATGACGCCGTCATCTTCCTGCTGCAGCGATGCCGCTCTCACCTGGAAAAGGCTGGAAACACTGTGAGAGTCATGTTCTTCTCCAGTGCCTTCAACACCATCCAGCCTTTGCTTCTGAGGGACCAGCTGGAGCAGTCTGGGGTGGACCACCACCTCACCACATGGATCCTGGACCACCTCACCATCCACAGGATGTGAGGATAGGGGGATGTGAGTCAGACCGGGTCTCCTGCAGCACAGGGGCTCCACAGGGAACCGTTCTGGCTCCATTCCTCTTCACCATCTACACCTCGGACTTCAATCACAACTCCGACCACGTCTACCTGCAAAAGTTCTCTGATGACTCTGCAATCGTCGGCCTCGTCTCTGCCGACGATGACAGGGAGTACAGGGAACTGAACCAGGACTTTTTGGAATGGTGCCAGCGTAACCGCCTCCACATCAATTCCATTAAGACCAAGTAGCTGGTGGTGGACTTCCGCCGTGGTAAACGCACTCCTCCGGTACCAGTGAGCATCCAGGGACTGGACATTGAGATTGTAAAATCTTATAAGTACCTGGGTGTTCACCTGAACAACAAACTGGACTGGGCTGACCACGCACTTAATAAAAAGGGACAGAGCAGACTCTTTCTGCTGAGGAGGCTGAGGTCCTGAAGACCTTCTTGGACTCTGTGGTGGCATCTGCCATCTTTTATGGAGTGGTCTTCTGGAGCAGCAGCATGGCAGCGGCTGACAGGAAGAGGCTGAACGAGCTGCTAAAGAAGGCCAGCAGCGTGCTGGGTGTCCTGTGGATGCTGTGGAGGTGGTGGGGGACGGGAGGATGATGGCAAAGCTCTCGTCTCTGATGAACCACGCCTCCCTCCCCATGCATGACGCTCTCTCAGCTCTGCACAGCTCCTTCAGCCACCGGCTGATTCCTCCCCGTGTCTGAGGAGAGGAACCACAAGTCCTTCCTTCCTGCTGCTGTCAGGCTCCACAACACACTGCAGTAGATCCTGGCAAACTCAACACTTTACTCAGCACTTTACTTTGTTTTCCCCTTGTATATTTAGTATTAGTATTTAGATTTTAGTTTTTTAGTATTTAGTTTTGTGTTTTATAATTATTTCTATTAATGCTCTGATGTGCACCGCTGCTGTGATTTTTGAAATTTCCCCACTGTGGGACGAATAAAGGTATATATCATATCATATATAGTTCTACTTTGTGAGCTGTTATAGGTTTTAAAGTGTATTTTGAATATGAATCAGTGCAGCCCCTATATGTTCTTGTTAGACTTTAGAATAGGCCATGCACACTGCTGTAAGTTATTTGCCATTTAATAAACGTTTAATAGACTTTTCAAATAAAGTCACTTTGGTAACTTGTGAGTATCTCAACATACATCATGACTATAATTTCTAAATGCAGTCTTTTTTTCAATCTGCATTCCAGGTGACACACAATCAGGCTCCTGCTGTGGCAGTGGACACGGAGACGCCTTTAGACTGGACTAGCTATGATGGATGTGATCCAAATAGAGCTACCGTCAGGTAAGGGAGTATTGTAAACACTGTTGTCTCTATATATGTTGACCTGTACACGATGTAGCTCTATCAAGATAGGGATGTGTTCTCATTGCTTTTCTGATGCAGCATGTCAGTCAGCTTACTCATGGGGTTATTCGATGGACTTCAGATTCAGGGATGAGTCTTAATCTAAAACGCATATATATCTAGTGTTGCAGCCAGAGAGACAGTTAATTTCACACACACACACACACGTTTGTAACCCTAAGGCAAGCCATGGTTGACTGAAAGCTTCATTGATATCAACAAAGGTATGGGGGTTTCAGGTCCCTTAACCCTCTGGAGTCTGGGGTCATTTTCTCGATTTTACAAACAAAATTAAATTCACCTTTAAAAGGCTTTTGCATATGACACATACCCATGTGTTATACATCAGAAATTCCAGAACAATCTCAGCTCTCTATATTATGAGGCACAATTGTCCTCAGGTACAAGTGGAAAGAAAAAATATGGCCCTAAAGCTGAAAATGTAAGTTCGATTTCTCAAAATTCTTCATATCTCTTCTGAAAACACACCTTTATTCATGTGGACCAACTGTTTTGGTGTTTAAAATTAGTTTACCAAAGGTCATAGGTTCACAAAAGCAGTGAAATATCTTAATACAATGCTAGATACATGTAAATAAATGTCAAAAACCAAATTTTGTACTATCGTTTTTTGAGTAGAAATGATGTGGTCTGTCACATATTCACCAATATGATAAAGATGGGACTGAGAAATTACTTCATACTGCAGATACAGTTTCATGGGGTGTGTGCAAATAAAAAATGACCATTACATTTTTTCTTCTTCAAATAAATGTATTATACATTAGAAAAAGTACACATATTCTCCATAATATTCATGTTGAGAAATAGGAAACAGAACACAAATATTGATACAGAATATTTACAATATGGCTTCACTATAATGGCATCATGTCATCGTGTCATGGTCCTCCGGGGCACAAAACCTCTTTCCTGGCTGGGCAGGTAGAGCTGCAGGTGGGGCTGCAGGCTGCGCTGCAGGCGCTGGTGAATCCTCTCTGTAAAATATAATACTAGTCAGCACCGCGCGCACGTAACGGGCACCGTGACGGGACACGGTAACAGACACGGTAAAACGGACACGTAACAGATACGCAAAGGACACGTAAAGTTTAGTGAAGACACTTACCCGGTCCAAGTGGATCTCTTCTGGCTGAGTGTTCCTCCTCGTGGCTCTGGAGCTCCTCTGAGGCTCCGCGCTGCTCGCCAAAGTCGCTGCAGCTGCTTCCTTGTTGTGAAGTCCGTTCGCGCCGTGTTCTCTGGCTTCTCTGACTGACAGACTGCTAATGAGCTTCAAGGTGGGCAGGTCCTTGTGATTTCTTGAGTGTTCATTGGTTGTTCTTCTCCGCAAAATGTTGACGGACAACCGCATTGGCAAATCACAGTACTCGGTGCCGCGTCACCCGACACGTTCGTCCCCCTATCTTTCTCTGAATCGCAGAGGAGCTTACGGTAGAGAAATGAACGGAAGAGGAAATCCTCCGGATTCATCCAGTATTTTAAACGTATCTCGGCGACGTATTGTCGCGGAGATATACAGATTTTAAAAACGTAGAGCTGTCAAAACGCACTGTAGCGGGCTTCGTTTTCAGAGGGTTAAGGGCCAGTGTTTTACTCAATTGCATTTCTCAGTACTATACATTGACTTGTGTTTAAAGAATATACGCTAGTCTAAACTAGTCTATCCTTATGCAGCCCTGGTGTTTTAGTCAAACTATAAGTGACTTTATATCACTTCAACAAAACATTTCAGGATCTAACCTCAAGTGAAAACAGGTGTAAATGTATACTTAATGAGCTGTTGTATTTGTCAAAGAGGTATTTTGAACATGCTCCATTGCAGGCCGTAATATGTTGTTAAAAGATAACAACCTCACACACACAGTTCATAGTCCATCCTTATGGGGCCCGCCCTGGATTTCTATCTCACTTTAAAGGATTTCATATTTAACCTCACACACACACACTTTTCTAGTTTATCCTTATGGGGCCCTGTCATCTCATTCTCACTTTAAGTGACTTCACATAATTTGTACAACACATTTTAGCATCAAACCTCCGGTTATTATATATATATATATATAGTTCTACTTTGTGAGCTGTTATAGGTTTTAAAGTGTATTTTGAATATGAATCAGTGCAGCCCCCTATATGTTTTTGTTAGACTTTAGAATAGGCCATGCACACTGCTTTAAGTTATTTGCCATTTAATAAACATTTAATAGACTTTTCAAATGAAGTCAATTTGGTAACTTGTGAGTATCTCAACATACATCATTGCAATAATTTCTAAATGCAGTCTTTTTTTCAATCTGAATTCCAGGTGACACACAATCAGGCTCCTGCTGTGGCAGTGGACACGGAGACGCCTTTAGACTGGACTACCTATGATGGATGTGATCCAAATAGAGCTACCGTCAGGTAAGGGAGTATTGTAAACACTGTTGTCTCTATATATGTTGACCTGTACACGATGTAGCTCTATCAAGATAGGGATGTGTTCTCATTGCTTTTCTGATGCAGCATGTCAGTCAGCTTACTCATGGAGTTATTCGATGGACTTCAGATTCAGGGATGAGTCTTAATCTAAAACGCATATATATCTAGTGTTGCAGCCAGAGAGACAGTTAATTTCACATACACGCACACACGTTCGGAACCCTAAGCCAAGCCATAGTTGATTGAAAGCTTCATTGATATCAACAAAGGTATGGGGGTTTCAGGTCCCTTAAGGGCCAGTGTTTTACTCAATTGCATTTCTCAGTACTATACATTGACTTGTGTATGTAGAATATACACTAGTCTAAACTAATCTATCCTTATGCAGCCCTGGTGTTTTAGTCAAACTATAAGTGACTTTATATCACTTCAACAAAACATTTCAGGATCTAACCTCAAGTGAAAACAGGTGTAAATGTATACTTAATGAGCTGTTGTATTTGTCAAAGAGGTATTTTGAACATGCTCCATTGCAGGCCGTAATATGTTGTTAAAAGATAACAACCTCACACACATAGTTCCTAGTCCATCCTTATGGGGCCCGCCCTGGATTTCTATCTCACTTTAAAGGATTTCATATTTAACCTCACACACACACACTTTTCTAGTTCATCCTTATGGGGCCCTGTCATCTCATTCTCGCTTTAAGTGACTTCACATCATTTGTACAACACATTTTAGCATCTAACCTCCGGTTATTATATATGTAGATATAGTTCTACTTTGTGAGCTGTTATAGGTTTTAAAGTGTATTTTGAATATGAATCAGTGCAGCCCCCTATATGTTCTTGTTAGACTTTAGAATAGGCCATGCACACTGCTTTAAGTTATTTGCCATTTAATAGACTTTTCAAATAAAGTCACTTTGGTAACTTGTGAGTATCTCAACATACATCATTACTATAATTTCTAAATGCAGTCTTTTTTTCAATCTGAATTCCAGGTGACACACAATCAGGCTCCTGCTGTGGCAGTGGACACGGAGACGCCTTTAGACTGGACTACCTATGATGGATGTGACCCAAATAGAGCTACCGTCAGGTAAGGGAGTATTGTAAACACTGTTGTCTCTATATATGTTAACCTGTACACGATGTAGCTCTATCAAGATAGGGATGTGTTCTCATTGCTTTTCTGATGCAGCATGTCAGTCAGCTTACTCATGGAGTTATTCGATGGACTTCAGATTCAGGGATGAGTCTTAATCTAAAACGCATATATATCTAGTGTTGCAGCCAGAGAGACAGTTAATTTCACATACACGCACACACGTTCGGAACCCTAAGCCAAGCCATAGTTGATTGAAAGCTTCATTGATATCAACAAAGGTATGGGGGTTTCAGGTCCCTTAAGGGCCAGTGTTTTACTCAATTGCATTTCTCAGTACTATACATTGACTTGTGTATGTAGAATATACACGAGTCTAAACTAATCTATCCTTATGCAGCCCTGGTGTTTTAGTCAAACTATAAGTGACTTTATATCACTTCAACAAAACATTTCAGGATCTAACCTCAAGTGAAAACAGGTGTAAATGTATACTTAATGAGCTGTTGTATTTGTCAAAGAGGTATTTTGAACATGCTCCATTGCAGGCCGTAATATGTTGTTAAAAGATAACAACCTCACACACATAGTTCCTAGTCCATCCTTATGGGGCCCGCCCTGGATTTCTATCTCACTTTAAAGGATTTCATATTTAACCTCACACACACACACACTTTTCTAGTTCATCCTTATGGGGCCCTGTCATCTCATTCTCGCTTTAAGTGACTTCACATCATTTGTACAACACATTTTAGCATCTAACCTCCGGTTATTATATATGTAGATATAGTTCTACTTTGTGAGCTGTTATAGGTTTTAAAGTGTATTTTGAATATGAATCAGTGCAGCCCCCTATATGTTCTTGTTAGACTTTAGAATAGGCCATGCACACTGCTTTAAGTTATTTGCCATTTAATAGACTTTTCAAATAAAGTCACTTTGGTAACTTGTGAGTATCTCAACATACATCATTATTATAATTTCTAAATGCAGTCTTTTTTTCAATCTGAATTCCAGGTGACACACAATCAGGCTCCTGCTGTGGCAGTGGACACGGAGACGCCTTTAGACTGGACTACCTATGATGGATGTGACCCAAATAGAGCTACCGTCAGGTAAGGGAGTATTGTAAACACTGTTGTCTCTATATATGTTAACCTGTACACGATGTAGCTCTATCAAGATAGGGATGTGTTCTCATTGCTTTTCTGATGCAGCATGTCAGTAAGCTTACTCATGGAGTTATTCGATAGACTTCAGATTCAGGGATGAGTCTTAATCTAAAACGCATATATATCTAGTGTTGCAGCCAGAGAGACAGTTAATTTCACATACACACACACAGTTGTAACCCTATGCCAAGCCATAGTTGATTGAAAGCTTCATTAATATCAACAAAGGTATGGGGGTTTCAGGTCCCTGAAGGGCCAGTGTTTTACTCAATTGCATTTCTCAGTACTATACATTGACTTGTGTATGTAGAATATACACAAGTCTAAACTAGTCTATCCTTATGCAGCCCTGGTGTTTTAGTCAAACTATAAGTGACGTTATATCATTTCAACAAAACATTTCAGGATCTAACCTCAAGTTAAAACAGGTGTAAATGTATACTTAATGAGCTGTTGTATTTGTCAAAGAGTTATTTTGAACATGCGCCATTGCAGGCCGTAATATGTTGTTAAAAGATAACAACCTCACACACACAGTTCATAGTCCATCCTTATGGGGCCCGCCCTGGATTTCTATCTCACTTTAAAGGATTTCATATTTAACCTCACACACACACTTTTCTAGTTTATCCTTATGGGGCCCTGTCATCTCATTCTCGCTTTAAGTGACTTCACATCATTTGTACAACACATTTTAGCATCTAACCTCCGGTTATTACATATATATATATATATATATAGTTCTACTTTGTGAGCTGTTATAGGTTTTAAAGTGTATTTTGAATATGAATCAGTACAGCCCCTATATGTTCTTGTTTGACTTTAGAATAGGCCATGCACACTGCTTTAAGTTATTTGCCATTTAATAAACATTTAATAGACTTTTCAAATAAAGTCAATTTGGTAACTTGTGAGTATCTCATCATTACTATAATTTCTAAATGCAGTCTTTTTTTCAATCTGAATTCCAGGTGACACACAATCAGGCTCCTGCTGTGGCAGTGGACACGGAGACGCCTTTAGACTGGACTACCTATGATGGATGTGACCCAAATAGAGCTACAGTCAGGTAAGGGAGTATTGTAAACACTGTTGTCTCTATATATGTTGACCTGTACACGATGTAGCTCTATCAAGATAGGGATGTGTTCTCATTGCTTTTCTGATGCAGCATGTCAGTCAGCTTACTCATGGAGTTATTCGATAGACTTCAGATTCAGGGATGAGTCTTAATCTAAAACGCATATATATCTAGTGTGGCAGCCAGAGAGACAGTTAATTTCACATACACACACTCATGTTTGTTTCTACTCTATCCTTATGGGGCCCTGGGGTTTTATTCAAACTATAAGTGACTTTATATAATTTTAACAAAACATTTTAGGATCTAACTTCAAGTTAATACAGGTGTAAATGTATACTTAATGAGCTGTAGTCATTTTCAAAGAGGTATTTTGAACATGGCCCATTTTGCAGGCCATAATATGCTGTTGAGAGAAAACAACCTCACACATCCTTGCTATCCTATCCTTGTGGGGCCCTGGCATTTTATTCAAACTATAAGTGACTTTACATAATTTTAACAAAACATTTTAGCATCTAATCTCAAGTTAATACAGGTGTAAATATATACTTAATGAGCTGTAGTCATTTTCAAAGAGGTATTTTGAACATGCTCTATTTTGCAGGCCATAATATGTTGTTGAGAGAAAACAACCTCACACACCTACTTGCTTTCCTATCCTTGTGGGGCCCTGGCGTTTTATTCAAACTATAAGTGACTTTATATAATTTTAACAAAACATTTTAGGATCTAATCTCAAGTTAATACAGGTGTAAATATATACTTAATGAGCTGTAGTCATTTTCAAAGAGGTATTTTGAACATGCTCTATTTTGCAGGCCATAATATGTTGTTGAGAGAAAACAACCTCACACACCTACTTGCTTTCCTATCCTTGTGGGGCCCTGGCGTTTTATTCAAACTATAAGTGACTTTATATAATTTTAACAAAACATTTTAGGATCTAACCTCAAGTTAATACAGGTGTAAATATATACTTAATGAGCTATAGTCATTTTCAAAGAGGTATTTTGAACATGCTCTATTTTGCAGGCCATAATATGTTGTTGAGAGAAAACAACCTCACACACCTACTTGCTTTCCTATCCTTGTGGGGTCCTGGCGTTTTATTCAAACTATAAGTGACTTTATATAATTTTAACAAAACATTTTAGGATCTAACCTCAAGTTAATACAGGTGTAATTGTATACTTAATGAGCTGTAGTCATTTTCAAAGAGGTATTTTGAACATGGCCCATTTTGCAGGCCATAATATGCTGTTGAGAGAAAACAACCTCACACACATCCTTGCTATCCTATCCTTGTGGGGCCCTGGCATTTTATTCAAACTATAAGTGACTTTACATAATTTTAACAAAACATTTTAGCATCTAATCTCAAGTTAATACAGGTGTAAATATATACTTAATGAGCTGTAGTCATTTTCAAAGAGGTATTTTGAACATGCTCTATTTTGCAGGCCATATCCCGCTCTCCCATTAGTTGCAGTGTATATTCTATTCATATTCTAATATGTTGTTGAGATAAAACAACCTCACACACCTACTTGCTTTCCTATCCTTGTGGGGCCCTGGCGTTTTATTCAAACTATAAGTGACTTTATATAATTTTAACAAAACATTTTAGGATCTAATCTCAAGTTAATACAGGTGTAAATATATACTTAATGAGCTGTAGTCATTTTCAAAGAGGTATTTTGAACATGCTCTATTTTGCAGGCCATAATATGTTGTTGAGAGAAAACAACCTCACACACCTACTTGCTTTCCTATCCTTGTGGGGTCCTGGCGTTTTATTCAAACTATAAGTGACTTTATATAATTTTAACAAAACATTTTAGGATCTAACCTCAAGTTAATACAGGTGTAATTGTATACTTAATGAGCTGTAGTCATTTTCAAAGAGGTATTTTGAACATGCTCTATTTTGCAGGCCATAATATGCTGTTGAGACAAAACAACCTCACACACATACTTGCTTTCCTATCCTTGTGGGGCCCTGGCGTTTTATTCAAACTATAAGTGACTTTATATAATTTTAACAAAACATTTTAGGATCTAACCTCAAGTTAATACAGGTGTAAATGTATACTTAATGAGCTGTAGTCATTTTCAAAGAGGTATTTTGAGCATGCCCCATTTTGCAGGCCATAATATGCTGTTGAGAGAAAACAACCTCACACATCCTTGCTATCCTATCCTTGTGGGGCCCTGGCGTTTTATTCCAGCTATAATTCATTTTATATCGTTTGAACAAAGCATTTTAGGATCTAAACTCAAGTTATTACAGCTTTTATAGTACACTTACTGCATGTTTAAATGGGTATTTTGAATATGAGCCATCGCAGCACCCTATATGTTGTTGTGAGACATGTTAGATCTCTAAAAAAGTCAGTCCCATGCATTTAGCTTATTAAATTAAATCAGACATGTTTTAACCTAAACTTTCTTTTGTAGTTTGTGAATATCTACATATACATTATCATGATGCGCTAGTAATTAGTACTGATTATTCTCTGATTCATTATTTTTAGGTGTTAACTGTCGGAGGGTTTCCCCTAGTGGATTATCCAGACAGCGATGAAACCGATGATGATTGTTGCCTGTGCAGAAAGTCTCAGGCCCATCATCTGGCCGGAGTTATTTTTGACCAGGCACTATGATGGGACACAGCGGATCCTCCGCGCCGACCAATGCATGTCAGTTTGTTGGTACAAATGATTGATTATGAGTATCTCACTATCACCTGGATTGGTTTACTTACAACCGAGGTGCCAGTGCCTCTCTCTGGACCAGTGACAAGCTTGCTAGCTGGTGAGTTTGTAGCTATGGGCAAACACACTATGGAACACTCGTGCCACGGACGGGCATGACCTCCCAGCACCATCATATTAATGTTTTTATAACTTTGTCTTGTGTCTATTTCACTTTTCTGTTGAAAAGATAACTGAGACTTCTGCTAGCTTTGAGGCACTGCTTAGAACTGCTTTGCAAAGCATAGATAGTCTTCACTTTAGATTAGATCACAGAACATACTTGACTAATACTTAACTGACGAGTAGTAACTACTGAATTAATCATGACGTTTTTTTCATGCTTTGTAAAGCATAGATAGTCTTCACATTAGATACTAAACTAATACTTTAATAATGAGTAGTAACTACCTGAATTAATCATGAATTGCTCCTTTTGATCATTTACTAACACTTTACAAATGATCTTAGTAATCATCTCTAAGTCCTTCCAATTTAATTTACAAATGGGGAATTCATAATAAAGTTTGAAACCCCAATGTTATTAATCAAGAATGAAACATTACAACTGTTTATGAATTGCATACTAATGAGTTACTAATGAGGATTCATGTTTTAATAATGCTTTATAAATGATGCATTCAGTGATTATTCATGCTTTACTAATGCTAAATAGTGTGTAATTAATATAAAGTGCAACCAAGTTATGTATTTTCGACCACAACTTGTTAATTAACGTCAATAGACAAATGTTCATGTTTTCTTTGAGATTGGCCTCTTAAAGTTTTGTCTATTAAACCAGAATATGTTGGTTAATATGTACCAATAGACTTTTGTTCATGTGTGTGTGTTATTAAAAACCTGCTCAATTGATTTGGAGAAGGTTTCATTGCTGAAAGTGTTGAGCATAAGGTAATTCTATGAATACAATGTTAATGCCTTGTCTATCTAAAAGTCACTCTTTGGTTAGTCCTGCTATGCCTTTGGTAAGCAAGGAAAACAATGGATAACATGGTTGCTGTCAGATAGTATTAATGTGTCTTGCTAAGATATATAAACGAGAAATGCGGGGCCAGCAAAGATATAAAACCTTGACATGTAAATGTGTGTGTGAGAATGGACCCCACAAGTTGTGAATGCTAGAAACGGACCCCACGAAGTAACCAAAAAACTAGCGCAAAGAAAATAGTTTGGAAATTTGATAAAGTGAATAGATATTAAATGTATAGATTTTTTTGTTATCATGCCTGATTTTTTACGGAGGTGTAGAACCACTAGAAAGGGTGGGCCCCACATTTGGGTAAAACAAGTTCAGGCCCCACAAAGGAGGTACGCAAGGGTGTGTGTGTGTGTGTGTGCAAAACTGTGCGTAAGCTTATCCATGCATGTATATGCTGTGTATTATTCAGATGATATTAAAGGTGTGTGTGTGTGAATCTGTTCCTTCTATCTGGCGTGGCTCTGTGAACAAAGTGAAACCCGGCCGATCGGCCCCCCGATGTTTCTCAAAGCAGTAAGCCGCGTGTTTAATGCCTTCCTGAAATAGAAAGACAAAAAACCTAACACAATTAAATTAAATTGAATTAAAAATAAAAGCTGTTAAATAACATGATTTTTTGTATTTGAAGTATTTATGGGAATGTGTGTTGAACACCGAAATTAGTTGTGCTTCAGCGGATTTTCCTCAATAATATAAATTGGCTCATACTGCTGGGGGGAAAGTAAGTATCAAACTGGCAGAGGACTTTTATTGCGAAGAACTTACAGAAAATGAAATGTGGACATCACCGGAGCCTGGTAGGCAGATTTTCTTCAATAAAACAAGTCTACTTATACTGCAAGGTGGAAGAGAGACAATTCTATGCATAACAAATAAAATCTGTTTATCCACTGTTTTACAGCTGCTCCTTTCACAACAAAATATATCCGATCAGGCAGGTCGCATTCAAGTGCCACACACGTGAGCACAGCTGTGTGCCCAGCTGACGCATCCGGTTACAAAGGCTGCGTTGAAAAGACCAGTGGGACCACTTTCTAAGTAGCAAAGACAGAATTAGTGCTACACGGGGTCAGGGTGAATGCTAAGGTCAAATAATCTTCCAATAATAGTGAACTCTGGTTTCCTCGCGTCGTCTGAGAATGTCATAAGAACTAGAAGGAAAGAGGCGATGTCTCGGAGTCTGACATGTGAGCAGAAGCACAGAAAGCAGAATGGCGTTATAAAGACTGGTCAAAAAGAGTATTACTTTAAAGTCCAGCTCCTAGAAGAGGGACGAATGCAATGGAGTAGAAAAACAAAGCGAATTCCATGAGAATGACTTTGTGTGGCTTTAGGGGATAAGATAATCACACACAACAAAAATAAAAAAATAGGCTCTAGTGTGGGTATCGGAGTGTGTTGTGTTGGAGTGCGTGCTTGCAACAGTACGTGCATGCGTGAGATTAGCCTGTCTGGTAAAAGGGTGAGCATTTGCTTGTGTGTGTGTGTGTGTGTGTGTGTATATCATGTACCTCCTTTGAGCCCAACTTGGCCATGAAGATGGCACTGTGTTGACAGGTGTCATCCATACACACGGGGAGGAGGTGGTCCTGGTAGCCATCACCATCTGCCAGAAACAGACACAGAGAATTAGGTTAAAAAGCAACAATGTTGGACTGAAGAATGATCCTTTGTTTTCCAAAACAGTCCTATTGTATTAGATTACGTGCATCAGAATGACATGGATTTGTCCTGGTGTTGACTTTGAGCACAACTCACTTTCTGGCAACAAAGAAATATTTTTTTCTTCTTCTCTCTTCCACGTACCAGCCGGATCACAGGAACACCTGCTTGTTTCCTCCGAGCAAACACACATCCAGGCAGCGCTCGTCTCTTTGATGCCTTTCAACAACGTCAGTTGTCTTGAAGAATCGTTTTCTCCACTGATTCTCATCGCTATCAATTATTATCATCAGAATTCCACGCAGAGCCTCCCAAAAATCTAAAGCAGCTTTACGAAAGCAGCTCAGTGCGCCATGTTTAGTCTCTCACACACACACTTACTTTGTCTGTAGACTGAGATAATGTGTGTCTTTGAGCAATCCTTTTAACACATGGGGGATGTTTTGATTCATTATTATTTTAATGTGCGTAAATGAATTGTCTTTGTGTCTTGCTTGCCTTGAAATTAGGTATATTGAATTGAACTGAACACAGTATAAACATGAGTGAGCGGTACTTTTGGTATTCCCTCTTTTGACCAAACAATTCATCAAAACAAACGGTACATACATGAAAAACATCATTAGTTGCAGTTTTGAATACGGAATGTTTCGTTTATTGATTTCACCCAATGTCACAGAGACCAAAATGTGCCTATAAGGGGCTTTACAAACTCTCTACAAATGTGTCTAAAGTCATGACATGATGTCACGTGAGCGTGTAATTCATGCATTTGTTTCTACGCGTTTAGATTACTGTAATGCACTTTATGCCGGCTTAAACAAGACTTCGCTGGCCCGCCTGCAGCGTGTGCAAAACGCTGCGGCTCGGTTGCTTACAGGAACCCGCAAGTACGATCACATCACCCCAGTCCTGTCTTCCCTCCATTGGCTTCCTGTCCACTTTAGAGTTCATTTTAAGATTTTATTGTTTGTTTTTAAAGCGCTTAATGGGCTGGCCCCTCAGTACATCTCTGACCTCATACAGGTGTACACCCCCTCAAGGGGTCTGAGATCGGCTGACCAGCTCCTCCTAGTAGTCCCTAAAACTAAGAAAATTACCAGAGGAGACCGGGCCTTCTCAGCAGTAGCCCCCAGGCTCTGGAACGACCTGCCCCCCCAGGTCAAATTGTCGCCCACCCTCCAAACCTTTAAGTCCCGCCTGAAGACCCACCTCTTTTCCCTCGCTTTCGAGTCAGTTTGAGCTATGTTTTGTATTGATTTCTCTCTATTTTGTTTGTATGCCTTTTATCTACTACTGTAATATTATATTTTATTATTATGCTATGCTTACTGTGAAGCACTTCGTTAAACCCTCTGTTTTTAATATGTGCTATATAAATAAATTGGATTGGATTGGATTGGATTGGACTTTAGACACGACTCACTGGGACTCCTGAATGCAGGGAGGCCATCATTAATTATATTACTCACAACTTGCGTTTCTTGAAAGATCTCCAACCGAAACAAAACTAAAAAAGATGACACCACCACTTTTCACTGCTTTGTAACAAAAACACAAAACAATGACGCCTCTGAACATACAATATATGGTTTGCTGAGATTTTTGACATTTCATAAAGACGCTGCTTGTGCACGTACATTGACACCAGACAGAGGCCAAACTGCTTCCAGACTGCTCCGAGTCCTTTTCAACCGGGCAAGTGCTATACTCCGTAACAGATGTAGTGCCACACGGAATGGAAAACCAGATGACGCTGATGACGAATGGCAGTACAAAAAAGCCGGCGAGGAGGAGAAACCGAGCGTGGCTGTCTCCGCGTCTGAGTGAGAGGCATCGAAAAGAGAGAAAAGGTGACAGACGAGGTACCGTGAAAGATAAGTCAGCAAGTCCTCCTTGTTTTGTTACCTATTTAAATCACAGGCAAAAATGTCAACTGTCTTGACGATGAGTCTAATGATGAAGGCCACAAGCTGAATCTGAAATAGTTGTTTTTTATACAGCTGCTGCTGGCACTTTGACCACCTCAACCTGGCCGTAATTGTCATACGGTAATTATATTTCTTTCCAAAGATAGATGAAGGTATTTTATAATATTATCAAAGATGGTTGATGACGACGCACATTTAAAATGTAAAAAATCTGGATGGAAACAACATAATCTATGCCGGCCCAAGCCATCACACCTTAATAGTTTTTAAAAGAACGGTTTCTAGTTGATTTCTATAACATCTTTGTGAAGACAAAACGTGTGAGGACAGAGAAAACGTGGAGGGGTTATTTGTGGGATACAAAATCAGGAAATCATAACGTACACTGTGGTTTATTCAATTTGAATTGTGTCAATTTAAAGGAGGCACACTGTAATAATGAAACTAAATGACGAGGAGACAACCAATTTCACACTTGGGCTGCAACTAACAATACTTTTGGTTTTGTATTATATCTACTGATTTGTTTTTGTATTAATGAATTCCTTACTTAGAATATTAGTATAATTACAAATTACCATCTCAAATGTGCAAAGGTTGAAGTGATGTCTTAAAATTGCTTATACTGTCTGGCCAAATGTCAAAAGTGAAAAATATTAAAATTGCAATGATATGAAATGAATGAAAGCCGGCAGATACTCCTCCTTAGAAAGCTGTGACTAATTAATCTACTTTTTAAATAAATGAATATTGGATGATGAAAGCTATCACGTATTAATGATGTCTATTGACTAACCACTCTAACACTTCAATATAAGTTTACCCGCCACGGGGAGTAGGCCTACTACTCAGCTTGTAAAACCTGGTATAATGTCTTCTGTGGGTTTGGCCAAATTGCACAAATGAACCCTGATGATGTCATCCAGGTTACTTCGGCTTCGGGACAGAAAACCTGTTACAAAGTTAGAATTTAAAAGATGGAAGGCAAATTGGGTCTAAGGTCAAGAAAAACGATTAAATTGCATTATGGGAACTGTAGGAGCCTGTGTTTCTGGAGCTTCCCCTGTGCCAGGTAATCTCTGCTGCCTCAATTGTGACCATCCGTTTCTATTAAAGCCCCCTAAGGTGATGGAAGTGCAATACTTTATTTGTCCCAACACAATTCTGCAACCGCTAATCTGTCTCAATTCTTCGTGGAGGGTCAGTTAGGCTGAGGCGGCTGCAAATAGCTAGTGCACAACATATTGCGATGGCTGGAACCAATACAAGGATTTTTCTTTTTCCCAAGACAGAAATTCAGATATGGGCATTGGACTAATTAGTTGCTCTGCTGTTGTGACAACGAAGGCACATGCCGACTGCAATGAGTGAAGCCCGTTCTGCAGTGTAGGTAGATGTGTAGATAGTGAGCGACTGTAAGGAGAGGAAACAACAAGACACAGGCAGAGAGAGAGAGAGGCAGAGAGACAGAATGAGTGATAATTCAGTCCTGCAGAGGTTGTCACTCGCTATTCTATCTCAGGTGTTTACCGTCAGCTCTGCTACACACACACGCACACACCTCCCTTCGTGCCACCTGTCCGTACCTCCATGAATACCTTCTTTCATCTATCTATTTAGCTGTCTCTCTTTCATCTATTCCCGTTACGATCTCTCTCCTTCAATCGTCTCTCCTCTCTTCCTCCTCACTTCGTTGTCAGTTGCTCACTCCCTTATTACTCCCCCACCCCCCTCAGTCTTAATGCATCGGTTTCTCTGCCTATCTCTCCTCCTATTTATTCCCCATCATTCTCTCCCTTCCTCCCTGCCTGCCTCCCTCTTTTCGTCTTTCAAACCCGCTGACATAGCGTGGCGTGATGGAGATAGGCTGAGAGATGCTCAGAGAGAGGACACTGAAGGTACAGGTCAAACAAAGCACAGGGCGCTGAGAAGAGGGGAGGCCTGGGAGGGACGGGGCCCGAGGAATGGAGGGAAAACAGAGGAGGCAAGAAGAGGAAAAGGAGAGAGAGACCAAGAGACAATATATGGAGGCGACACATTGGCATTCATCGAGCGCTGCACCGCACCAAAAAAGACACATGGTGGGAGGACTCGCCAGAAAGCACCATGTCTCATCATGAACCCTAAGATCTGATGGAGATCTGTGTGCTTTCTGCAGTAGTGTGTGTGTGTGTTAATATTTACTAGAAGGGGAGACATTTCTTGGATTAGCCCCATTACTTATCGATGGGGCTGGAACCTACTTATACTGGTCTGAAGTTAAAGGAGCACATGTACGTTACCTCAACATTCAGGGTCATAGGGTAAAGATAATATGAAATGGCAGCAAGTCAATTTCACACCCCTTATGAATCTTTGTCTGCCTATAACTTGAGGACTTTGAGCAGAAGGTGCATTGTTGCCATGGAGTCAGGTAAATTAGTGGTGGGCTATAACTTTAGCTTTATTTTTTAGAACAAACCGATTTACCTTTTGGAAAATTGGCACCAATTTAATTACCTACAACTCAGAGCAGAAACCAGCCTTTTGTTTGGTTCATTAGCTCGATGACGCTTACCCATTTGTTAACGTTGTACTTCTGAGACAGTTAGTTGTTGAATTTCATCCCAATTCGCTGATCTCCAAGCTGCTGATGGCTAATGTCAGCCGGCCGTACCGGATGCTCTCTGAGAGTTACTATTGGAAACGGCTTCTTACACAAGTATCATTCTTTATGCAGATGTATATTCACTCGGTAACTAGACCAATACAAAAGGCTACAGATCTGTAAACTTCACAGCTAAATAACAGTAGATTTGTTGTTTGCTTAGCAAACACAATTTTTTTTGCAGCAAACCCTCCAAGACTCCAAGAAGGAGAATTCATTTTGGAGAAAAATTGCAGCAACCAAAGGGTGAAACGAGCGTGTGTCCCGGTCACTGCTGCAGCGACAAACTACAACAACCTTTAACTTCTCGTTGGTTTTAAATGGGATTGGAATGCACTCACCCCTCTCGCCCCATGCACTCATCTTTCCTTCACATCCCTCACATCCCTCCCTCGGTCCCCCCACCTCCCTCAAGTCACGGTTGAACACTCAAAGTTTGAAAACCTCTGCAATCATTTTTATATGTATTCAAAAAAATAGAGAGCCGATTCATTTGAAGACCACTCTGAGTGAGTCCTCATAATTGAGAGTACTACTTATTCATATTTACTGCTAGATGTTGAAAGGATAAGACGCGGGTTTTTACCTTCGATGGAAGATACTTTTTTGCCAAATGGACTTTGAAATTTGCATAAAATTGCATATTAAAATGTGCAAATTAATATCGGAACATTCAAAACTGTAAACCCAGGAGACTAAATAATTTGTAGATGGATTGTGATATTTCTAAATGCCAGGGATATAACAAAAAAATGGTGCTTGATGAGGGCGATATGGTCTGGAGGGATGTCTGCCACGACGCAGATGCACGCTATTATTATGCGATACCACTCACACAAACCCAGTTCTTAACCAGCACCTCACAGTCGTCTGAGGCTGAGAGAGAAAGTGATAAAGGATGCAAGACAAAAAAAGAAAAGAAAAGAAAAAAACACAAAAAGGCAATGAAGGTTTAAAAAAAGAAGAAAATAAAAAAATGGGCAAACATGTTTGCAAGGGTTGAGTTGAGAATGAAGTCGACAGAAAAGAGGGAGAGGAGAGGTTGGATGTAACACAGAATAATAAGATGAGTGGAAAAAGAACGCCTGAGCGGAGAGCAGAGAGAAATAGGCTGTCCTGTTAACATGCTGACTTACACGCACACATACACAACAGTCTTTTCTACTTTAAATATCAACTCCAAACATATTCCCGTCTCGCCGACTGAAAAAATAAAAACTCCCTATCTGGGTGAGCTGCTGGCCCCCCTTCATCTACCTGCCGTGAAGCTAGCTGACACTCTCGGTCGTGGGACATCGTTGTGCTTTACCTAATGATGAATTATCCATCGGCCGCTGTCACTTTGAAAAATGCAATTACCTCAGTGATAAGGCAGATGGCCTGTTTTGTCTGGCATATGCTGTGCATCTATTAAGAGTCTCGCGCTGGAAACGGAACCGACAGCGCACAAAAGCGGGAGGGTGGACGGATTCCCGTGTGCATGCATCAAAACAGGCACACACGCATACACCAGTGGCGGGTGGTCTGTGCCTTCTAAGCCTTCTCGGAAGGCCTAAACATAATTACAAAGTTATAGCTATTTTACAATAAAAATAAATAAATTTAAAAAAAGAAAAACTTTTATTTTCTTAATTTTTATTTGCTTATAAATTGCTATTGTCTTCCTCTGTTGCTGTGCTTCCATCCAGCAGCGCTGCTTCCAGTCTGATTTATTTTAACAGGAGCTTTTATCCAATCAGATGTCACCTCCAGTCTCTATGGAAGAAGAGCAGCTCATCTCAGACCTTCACACAGGCCAAGACAAGTCCAGCCTGCTTGAAGTACATGGGGACCTTATCGTTGATTGACATAATCTTCAACCAATCATATCTTTATTCAAAACAGGGTTCGTACGGTCATAGAAAACCTGGAAAAATCATGGAATTTTTAAATGGCTATTTCCAGGCATGGAAAAGTAATTGAAAAAAATACAATCCTAACATTTTTGGGAAAGTAATGCAAATTTGTTATATTCAAATGTGAATTTACATGGTATATATACGGTATGCTTTGGAATTATCATTGTTAGTTTAAATACTACATCTTCTCACTTTTTCATGTATACGGAGTTTTCACAAAATGTTTAATCATGGAAATTTGGTTTAAAGTCCTGGAAAGGTCCTGGAGATCCACTGGTCAGCATGTGGATGAACCCGGTCACAAACAGACTGACAGCGCTTACTCGCGTGAGTTTACTAGCCCGACCGTTTGTGGTTTAACCGCGTCATACACGTCGTTGAGGGCGATTCTCTGATATATACACACACACATACATACATAAATACACACACATATTTCGATATAAATATACATATATATGTACGATACGATTCTCTGAATTTGTGTAACTGAGGGTTTTACGTTACTTAATAACACAAGAAACACGGCAACTTTAACTTTTTCCATCTGCTCCTTCACAATAAAAGCCCCGCACTGGACACTGGTGAACTAATCTTACATTAGGTTGTTCAGCTGTAGTAAGATGGCATTGAAGGCCTAGGTAGAAAATGCACGGCCCGCCACTGGCATATACACACACACACACACACACACACACACACACACACACACACACACACACACACGCCTCAGTTCTAGCCAAATGTGTTCTGCCTGTGTAAGCTGCTCAGACACGTGGCAAAAAGAGACGGGAGAGACCAAGAGAGAAAAAGTACAATACATTATATATTGGTTTTGATTTGGGTATCGGCTGATGAAGAGTCACAGTGCTACTGGCCACCACTCAAAACATTGTCTTCATAGACATTGCAAGTTGCCAAAGAACTTCCTGATGCAGCGAGCGTGAAATACCTCCAAACGGCTGACATGTTTGTCGGTATCTCCCTCAGCTACGCGGTCAAACGGCGTGCTGCCGATGCACGCCGTGGTACCACATGTGTAGTCAGACGTTAACATAGAATCAAATGAAGACATCGGCCCGAAATCAGTAAACTCGCTACTAAAGACCCCAGAACAGCGCTCCTCAGTTAGCTCAACCATAAAAAAACCTTCAGACGGACTGTGATTCAATTCGTCGTGAATAGACCCAGAAAGGGAAGCCTTCCCAGTGTTTCCCCAAGGTTTACAGCTTCAGGGGGGCGGGGGATCCGACCGACCGACACAAACACTTGAAACATGTTGGTGTTCACATACTGCAAACTCATGAGGAGTGAAAAGGGGGGGGGGGGTGACTTTTTTCTTCTTCTCCGCTCCGATGCCGGCGCGCGAGACCGAGAGCCGAGAAGTGTTAACGCGACACGTCGAGACAGAAATGACATGCTGTTGTGTAGATACGATCAATAACAGACGTTTAGTTTAATAAAAGAACAAAGACGTCTTTAAGAAAAGGACCTTAAATTACTTCTGCTGTAATCTGGCGTGATAGAGAAAATGACAGGGTGGCGGGCGGAGATTACAGGGGGGCGGGGCGCCACCCTGATATAATGGCAGGGGAAACACTGCTTCCCCAGGTACACGACTTAGATCAGGTTAGATCTCCATGAGCAGAAGCAAAAGGCATATGTTAAAAACTATAGCGAATATATGAGGACACGTAATTATAATAGTTCTTATTTCCTTCATAGAACTATATGGACACACGTTTATGTTTATCTGAGGATTCCTCAGCACCTCACTAAATGAGCTTTCCCAGAATTTTTAGATAAAGCTTAACTTTATATTTTTTGTGTGAGAGAGTAGGCCGAGCCGCCGTCTGGCACGAAAAACATGAAACACAAAAGCCGGCCTTTTTACTGAGGAGACGCTTGTATGTTGCAGTTTTGAAATTATCGTTGCCGATGCCAGAAAAACACTTTCAAGAGACAGAGAGTAAAACTGTCGAGGAAGGCCGACACGTATGAAGATGTCGAAAAAAGATGCAGTTAGATTTGAGGGTCAAGGAAGGAGAGAGAATTGACTGATGGAAATAATTCCCACTTCAGATCACACGGGAATGCATGCATCTCTCCCTCCCTCCCTCCTCGACACCTTCAACCTCAGCACATTTTGATTCCACAACACTCCCCACTCTTTCATTTGCTACTCTCTCGCTCCTCGGTCTCTCAGGTTTTTTGGCCACCAGAGGTCACTCATTCAAGGTGTGCTCTTTAATTACCTGGGAGGAAGCTGGTCAGATGGCCACATGCACAGAGAAACACCGAGTGACGACAACATTAACAGAGTTAGAATGGTGGGAAGAGATATGCCCACGCTGTGGGAGGTTAGATAACTAGTTTATGAATAAATATTGGGAGAAACGCTGGGAGGCACAAAAACAGGAGCGGGGAGCAGTGGGGACGCCATCGCTCGCCACAAGGGGAGACGGTGCAGCAACCAGTCCACGATGATGGCCTCGGGGAGGGGGAGGATTATGGAATTGTTTCTTGCTCGTGGCCGAGCTCGCTAACTAGCCAGTGGTTGCTTCCCCCGCTATTTCGGAACAGTTGCCCATTATTACTCGTTTACACTTATTATTATTACTCGTCTTGACCACCTCCGGGGGGGCATATCGCCAAAGGGATCACAATCCATCCATTCTGCAGTTCAATCAATATCCAATAGCAATCTGATCACACAAAGTGCACTTTAATGCAAGATGTTCAAGGGGTCAACAATAAGGGACTTCCTATAAACCTGACACCTTGAACATATAAAGCAATAAGCACAGAACGGAAGGCACCATTGTATCAAAACTACAGACACAAAATAGACAGATATAAATATCTAAAGGAAAATAGGGGTCCAGGTTCTCTTTCAGTCTTGTGTGCAATTCGTGTGAGGGCCAACCGGATCCGAGTCATCCCAGTCTCCCATTCAGCCGGATTGACTTGATGAAAAACACTGAATTCACCGGAATCTGCGTTTTTTGTCTCCGCCTAACAATATGAAAGTTAACGATACAGAAAAGGGCTACCATAGCCTACCATAGCCTACCAAGCCATAGCTAGATTAATGACTGTGATTCAAATTTAAATCCAACACTATTTGACAGCATGTTTGATGTAATCTGTAATCACCTCTTCATCTGTGGCTTTTCCCGCTATATTCTAAATCCTTGAAAGAATTGGTTTTGTTGTAACACACTAATCTCTCCATCTCTTGAGTGAAGTGCAAAGTGAAGCTTTTATGAACACTGGAAGAGGAAAGGGACTTAAGAGGAGAGAAAGAGGGGTAGTGGGTCACGACAGAGTCCTCATCTAAAAACACAGTACGAGTGACACCCATAACGGTTTCGATGAAGAATCGAGGGAGGGGAAGGAAAACGAGAGTGAAAGGCGTGCGAGCCACAGACGGAAGACATACAGTAGATCAAGAGAAATAAAGATAGACAGCGACAGCCGAGGAGGGGCTGATGGGAGGAGACAAAACGGGACGAAAATAAAAGAGACGTTCTATATCCTGCAAGGCATCTCTCTCCGAGAATTTGGCAGATTATTACAAGCGTGACCTTCAGAGGCTTCAATCCCCGGCTAACGAGGGCAACGCCTTCAAGTGACATTTCCCAGCCGAAGGAAGGATGGGGTAAAAAGGGAAGGAGATTAAGAAATGAAAACGTTTTTGTGGAGATAAATTTAAGATTTAGACCAAAAAAAAGGGCGACGCCCCAGAGGTGATGAATCAAATGCACACACACACACACACACAACAGCAAATCACACGGCGTGAGATTACCTCATGACACACAAACCATATAGGTCTCTGGCTCATACATTATTACCGATTTGGGAAGGGGAGATTTGTTCACTAAATATTTGATGGACACCCCTAGCTGCAATGAGATTAACAGATTAATCTTGCCAATAAGGATGTGTGTACCAGTTTGAAGCTCTGTGTGGACACTATATATGTGTGTGTGTCAAATGTCACAAAGCTAACGGCAGCACATATCAAACTGAGTGATAAGGTCTCAGTGGCAAAAAGGGAATGTTACGAGAGAAAGAAGACTGACACAAAGCAGACAACACTGTAACTTGTTAGGATATTGAATCGGGTCTTTGTCATACTTTAAAGATGTAATGGGAGTAATACCATTGTCATACAGAACACACACACACACTGGCTAAATGGGAGATAATGTTAGCAAGCTTCAGGTCCATACTAATGTGGCGCTGCGGTGGCGTGACTGTTGGCTGACTTCATGTCTCTGCTCAGCACTTCACAGATCAACATGTCAATGGAAGCAGGAAATGACCCCCGTGGGTGCCGGTCATCAAACATGACGCAGTCTCATTCTAAAGCTCAGGGTAGCTTCCGTTTGGCTTGAGACGCTGGGAGACTATTTACTCTTCAAGATCAGTGTGTGCTCAAAGTTATTCACATTTACCCCGGGAGACGCGCAGCACAACCTGTCTTTCAATTCCACGACAGGCCCACAAGGCTCGCTGGGGAAAAATAAACAGGAAGACGTTTACTGCACAACGGTGTCTGACAGAGAGATTGGGAGAAGAGACTGATACTCCTAAAAAGACACACTGGTAACATACTCTTTTCCCCCTAATGTAAACACACACACCGAGTGTGTCCAGCATGTCCATCGGGGAGAGGGATCCTCCTCTGTTGCTCTCCTGAAGGTTTCTTCCCTTTTTTCCCTGTGAAAGCTTTTTTCTATTTTTTGGGAGTTTTTCCTGATCCGATGTGAGGTCCTGGGACGGGGATGTCGTATATGTACAGAATACAGATTGTACACATACCTCTAAGGCACATTCTTAATTTGTGATATTGGCCTATATAAAATGAACTGAAATGAATTCATATTGAGTATTAGAAAAAAAAACTTGGAAATGTGGGAGCCCCAAGGGCCCACTGTGAGTCAATGTGGCCTTGCCATCGGCCCTATTAATCCAAATGGTATTTCTCTTTTAAAACCAGCACGAGAAGCCACCACGACTCCCTTCGCCGAGGTGGGCCCTGACAAGAGGGACCAGGAGCCACTTATGACGAAACAGGATGCAGCCAGTGGAGATTTGCAGAGGATAAATTTAAAGCCGAGCTGAACAATGACTCCTACTGGCTGCATTGTTTAAAGAGATAAGATGTTCACACACAGAGTGCGTTGGAGTGCGTGCCTGCAACAATGGGTGCACACGTGAAATTAGCCTGTCTGGTGACGGGGTGAGCATTTGTGTGTGTGTGTGTGTGTGTGTGTGTGTGCGTATGTGTGTATGTAGAGGAAGAAAGTTATGCGATGAGAAAGCTGTAGTGAAAATGCCAAAGCCAAAAACACCAGACAGTCCTGTTCGGAAGCCCTTGAAGCAACACAGCTTCAAATGCAGAGGGGGCTTAAAGTACTTAGGAAAGGAAAAGATCTGCCCCACACATCCCCAGACAACAATTTTGGGGAAAGACACTTTGAACTTCCTGTGTTTCATTAAAATGTTGAGCCCGTCCATCATCAAAAAGGGATTTCTGATACTCCGTCACACACGAGGTTCGTCAAACGTTACAGCAAAGGACAAATATCTGGCATTCTCACCAAAGTCGACGAAGGAGGACTGTCCGACAATCTTGGCCGGTGGCTCCGACGGCATGACTTCTTGTCTGGTGAAATTCCCGTCCTGAGAGAATTAGACCATTAGGTAGACAGAGAGAGAAGGAAGGGGATAGAGTGAGTGTGACATAATACAACAGAGAGCAGGTGTATAACGGTAGAGACAATGGTTCTGTGCTCCATTTTTGAGGCTGACGGGACCTTCAGCGGACCGTGGATAAGCAAGGGGCAGCTTTCGTGTCCATTCATGCTTGTGCGCAAGTATGAGAAGTACATACTTGTGGGGCCACTGTGTATTCCCCTTCTCATTTCCAGTTAGTGTATGAATGTGAATGAAATGCGCTGACAGGAAGTCAACATGGACCCAAGCTGTTGTCTCGCCATAGTTCAGATAAAATGCCTCCCAAGAAAACAAAATAAACTGAAAATGTGATGATTAAATGGATACATATTAATTGTTTGATTGGTTTTCCCCACAGAGAAAATATTGCATATGTAAAGCATTGTATACATAAAACAGTTTATTTGATGTTGTTTCCACAACCTCCAGACTAGTCGAGGGTTATCTAGTACAGTTATCGGTGTCATTCAGTTACATTAGGTCTGAATCAACGATGATTATTTTCATTATGGATTATTGATTATTTGTTGAACAATAACAAATCACCTTCATTGCTTTCATTTGCTTCATTGCTTTGTTTTTTCAACCCTGATCCACAAGGGTATTCAAATGACATAATCGTCACATTTGAGAAGCTGAGAATATCTCATATCTGACCATTTCTGCTCGTAAAAAGGACTTCAACTGTCTCCAGATTGGTTCAGATCAAACGACTGCAGAATGCAGACATATCAATTCATGAATCGATACTGTTTTTGTTTCAGCTGTACTTGATTTAATACTCTCGTTTCTCGTGCAAAACATGCTGAATAGACGCGGGAAGGAGTGAAGGACCGCTGTTCGTCGGGATGGAGGTAGTCTCGCAACACAGGACGAGACGTCTCTGGTTCTCCTGCGTCTCCGTGAGACCAACTTATGGGCTCGCATCGGAAACAATGAGTGTGGGAGTTTATACGCACATCATACGCACATCATACGCCATCGGTGTGCGGTGCCCTTTCCAGAGGGCATGGGAGGAAGATAAGGTGATAAGCACATTAGTGGGGAGAAGTCTGTGCTTGTGTGTGTGTGTGTGTGTGTGAGATCAGATGTGACTCTGTGCAGTGGGAAACTGTTTCCTGCTGATAGCAACATTAGTGATTTATGAGAGCGAGAGAGAGAGAGAGAGGGCAGACAGGAGGAAAGAGAGAGAGGGGGGGGGGAGAGACATTCAATGACCGAGTCAGAGAGAGAGACGTATGCATTATATATGAGCAGAGTATGCGTGAGGGGCTGTATGTGTGGTTACACACACGTTACTATCGTGTTCCATGTTCTGCTGCATTTAATTGAGTTAATGACAATGAATTGGGAGGCAAAGAGGAGCCTGATGAAGATGAGACGAAGCACATATCGTCAACGACATTGTGAGATTTAAAGTCACTGACGTAACACAGCAAATTCATTTGACTAACATGAGGAATAAGGGAAATGGAAGTATTATACAAATCAATTATATCACATCGTTTAAATACTTCACATAATCTATGGGAACAAAGTGCAATTCTTTTCTTTTTTTTTAGACCAGTATTGCGTCATCTTCTGGATTATTCACGCTACACAAGCACTAGATCATTCTATTGTACATTGGACACAGTCAACGTATTAAGTGCTCTTTGTAGACCAGGCTGTTGCCGTGTGGTGAATTGATGTACGAGTTGTAGGGCTAACACCTTCTGCTCCGTTGCACAATAGGACCCTTTTCAGAGCAGCGATTTACGGGGACAGGAGGCATGTGAGCGGGAAAAATGTGTCTCTGTATTTAGCCGAGATTATCATGACGAGAGAACAACAAAAGCGCTGCACGCTGGCATGTGTCACATAAATATCGTACAGATTTCCAGTCAGTTACAGTATTGTAACAAATCAAACTGAAGTGCACTACAGGCTACAGCTCTACGTCTCTACGGCTCGACACATATTCAGATGACTCAAAGCCTCGTTGTAACCAGTTCACCGGTCCTGCTCCTCTTCACAGACGAAGCCCACACTACATTTACTACCACCTGATAACGTCCCTGGTCTCATGTTCTCTGCTCAGATTCACAACGGCTTCCTATTAAATTGCGATTGTCGTTTTCAACGTCAATAATGTTCCGGCCTATGACGAAGGAATGACACAAACTGATTGGTCCACTGGACCGCTTCAATGCTTATTTATTTGAGTTTAAGAACTTCCGTTTGGCCACTGACAGGATTTAATTTTTTTAAAAGTTTAAGTTTAGTTAAATTCAAGATTCAAGATTCAAGATGTTTTATTTGTCACATACACACACAGGGTGTGCAGTGAAATGAAAGTGGCAATGCTCAGCAGGAATGTGCAAGGGCAACAAGTACACACTATTTACAATAAAAAACAACACAATATTTACAGTAAGTGTGTGTGTGTGTGTGTGTGTGTGTGTGTGTGTGTGTGTGTGTGCCTAAGAGGGGCAGTTGTGTGGGTCTATGTGGGGGTCCTGGTGAGGTCGGAGTTCACAATCCTGATGGCCTGAGGAAAGAAACTCCGTCTCAGTCTCTCTGTTCTTGCAGCGTGACTACGGAGGCGCCTGCCTGACCGCAGCAGCTGAAACAGTCTGTTGTTGGGGTGGTGAGGATCCTTCATGATCCTGCCGGCTCTGGTTCTGCACCTCCTGGTGTACAAGTCCTGCAGGGTGGGGAGTGTAGTTCCAATAGTGCGCTCAGCCGAACGCACTACTCTCTGCAGAGCCTTCCTGTCCTGAGCGGAGCAGTTGCCAAACCAGGCTGTGATGCTTCCTGTCAGGACGCTCTCTACAGCTCCAGAGTAGAAGGACTGAAGGATCCTCTGGGAAACTTTAAATTTCCTCAGCTGCCTGAGGTGGTAGAGGCGCTGCCTTGCCTTTCTCACCAGAGTGTCTGTGTTTGTTGACCATGTCAGATCCTCGGTGATGTGGACTCCCAGGTATTTATACCCGCTCACCCTCTCCACAGTAGTCCCGTTAATCCCCAGTGGTGAGTACGTCCTCTGTTGTTGTACCCTCCTAAAGTCCACAATCAGCTCCTTAGTTTTGGTGACATTCATGAGGAGGCTGTTGTCCTGGCACCAGAGTGACAGATCAGCAACTTCCTCCAGGTAGGCCTTCTCGCCGTTGTCGGAGATCAGGCCCACCACCACTGTGTCATCCGCAAACTTGATGATGGTGTTGAGCTGAACCTGGCCACACAGTCATGTGTGTACAGGGAGTACAGTAGGGGCTGAGGACGCAGCCCTGGGGGATCCTGTGTTCAGGGTGAGGGATTTGAGGTGTGTCTGCCCACCCTGACCACCTGTGGCCTGGCGGTCAGGAAGTCCAGGATCCAAGCACACAGGGGGTGTTCAGTCCCAGCTCAATCAGCTTGCCGCCAGTCTGGAGGGACTATGGTGTTGAAAGCTGAACTATAATCAATGAACAGCAGTCTCACATAGCCCCCTCTGGCTGTCCAGATGAGAGAGTGTGGTGTGCAGTACCTGGGAGACAGCATCATCTGTGGATCTGTTTGGGCGATAAGCAAACTGCAGCGGGTCCATGGAGGAAGGGAGGAAGGCGCAGATGTAGTCCTTTATCAGCCTCTCAAAGCATTTCATGACCACCGAGGTGAGGGCCACCGGTCGGTAGTCATTCATACATGCTGGAGAAGCATTCTTGGGCACAGGGACAATAGTGGATCTCTTGAAGCAGGCGGGGACCACGGACTCAGCCAAGGAGAGGTTGAATATTGTGGTGAACACTGGAGCTAGCTGGTTAGCACAGGTCTTCAGTACTCGCCCAGATATGCCATCTGGACCTGCAGCTTTCCTGGTGTTCACCCTCAACAGAGCCCTCCTCACACTGTGCTCGGTCACAGAGAGTGTGTGTTCATCCCCAGCGGTAGAACTCACCTCGGCTACGCTAACGGTGTTGTTGTTAGCCGGCGAGCTAGCGCTGTTGTTGCTAGCCTCAAACCGTGCATAAAATGAGTTCAGGTCGTCCGCTAGGGATGCGTCGGCACACACCATTGCGCGGGGTCTGCTCTGGTAGTCTGTGATAGTCCGTAGCCCCTGCCACAAGAAAATCCTCCTGAGTGAGACAAGACCATCAGCTGTTTAAGTGTTTCGGTCTTCAGAAGAAACTCCAGCTTTTAGAACTCCAAACAGCGGGGGGGGGTTCCACTGCAGACTTTTTCATGCAGAAGGAAAAGCACAGGTGTTACTAACAACACTAACGATGGCTCCGTACCCATTGAGCCGTGACTGACCCTGGTTGCCCGCGGCTTTTTACCCCCATGCGACTTTTGTGGTATCACCGCAAAGGTCACCAGATCACCAGATCAGACGGGCATCGCATCGAGTTCAGGTCTCAGAGAGGTGAGGACAGTGTGTGGGCACAATGTGCAACAGTGAGCCATCATTTACAACACCAGGACTCTAGAACCAGGGCAGCTACATTTAATTCAGGCATCTCTCCTTTTCATACTAAAAATGTTCTATTATTGACACCGGAAAGGTATCTTCTTTTGAGTGGGTGGTTCTTAAATGGCAGGAAAAGAAGTCATCTAGCCTCACTGCAGGTGTTGGGGGTGGTCCAATGTTTCCAGACAACTGTCACAGAAACTGCCCTCTTGATCATCTTAATGGCAGCCTCATACTCATAGTCCCCAAGTCCACCCTAAGGTATTTTTAGATTAGGGGACTAATGAATAGTGCTACCAGCATGATGATCCAGGAGATTTATGACAGCGTTCCCTTTAGGTCAGTTAGCACATCAATGTTTTTTAATGAGGCCTCGGCAAGACTGCTCATAAAAGGACTGGAACGTGAATATTGGCTCACGTTCTTATAATCTGGATCCAGGCAGGTATTCCTGAAAAAAAAATATTTCCCAAAACAAGTGCCGTCTTTTGAACTCGACCCCCCTCTGATCATCATACACCACTCTATCCGCACTGTTGACACTTTATGCCATTTGTTGCACTATCGAGTTAATATGCACTGAATATTTGCACTAGTTTAGCAACCCCAGAAATATATATTTATATCTCTGCATTATTTATAACCTGTATATCATGTATTTATTATGATACTTTCTGTTGCACTTCTGGTTAGATGCCAAACTGCATTTCGTTGCTCTGTACTTGTACATGTGTCATGACAATAAAGTTGAATCTATCCATCTATCTATTTTTATGTTTTGGTAGAAAGAAAACAAGTTTTCCATGAATAAATAAATAGGAGCTGGGTAGTTGGGTTGCATGAGCAGAAACAGCTACCATTACTGAGCAGACAAAGAAAATATCATCACACACCATCCAACATCTGTGGGTGGGGGGGGGGGGGGGGGAGAGAGAGAGAGAGAGAGAGAGAGAGAGAGTGAGTGAGAGTGAGAGAGAGAGCAAGCATCATTTCCAAATGTCATTGGTTTTGTTTTGTTTTCAGGGTCTGCTAATCACACACTGCCTAAATAGTGCCGACTGTGGCTGAAACCCTAACAATCCTAATGAGGTTATTTGAAGAGGATTGGTGCCAGAGAAATGACCAAAACACTGGCCGCCAGAGACAAAGAATAAATCACACAACGCATTCAATATTATGAAATGTCCATTAACAAGTTCTACATGTTACAAAACCTTTAACCTCACACGATGTCCTGTGAAAAAACACAGTGTTTGTTTCATATTGTGCAGGAAGCCCAATGTTACAATAAATTCCAATTATTCATGGTAAACACAGTGTGCTTTTAGAGGTTATCCATTTGCATGTTGTTTGACGCCTTGAGTGCTAATGAGGCAGATGTGTAGTCATTTATTTTTCCGGTAAAAGTCCCTCGTCCAATTCAGGCCGTCGCTGGCAGCTGAGGTGTTTGTTTGTTTGTGGCACAATTTCATTTGTTTCAATTAGTTAAGAACCATCGGTTCCCTCAACATCGTATATTTAATGTGCAAACAAACCTTTGAGGGAGGAGTTACACACACATGGTGGGCAGCAAAAAAAAATCACGGCAATATTTTTTTTAGGCAAAAGTACGATCAACGATCTTATCACGATTGTTATTGATGCCGGTTTTTACGAATATTTTAACCTATTTGAATGTATTTCCCTCTTTAGAAATATAGCCTCACAGGGTAGCAAAACACCACACTAAATCTCAAGTTGAACGCTTCTTTGAAGTTCATTTTTTTATCAATCACTTTTCCAAATATTTAGCAGTTACTTTTTAAATGGGCACACACTTTCACGGCACAGCACTCATTTGAAAAGAAAACCCGGTGTTTCAGTGTTGAAGAATATTAGGCGCAAATAATTTCCATTCAAACTAATTTATGACTTATGTATCAGCTGCATGCCAAATTCATCAGAGCACACGATGGCCAAAGAGCTTCAGAAGTCCACAAATGCCTCGGCTGCTGTCGAACAATGTAGGGTTTAAAAAAGGCGTTTTTTAATGTTATTTTTTTAAAACATAGTCTGGTAAAATGCTCACTCCACATTAAACGCATGGACTTGTGACTTGTGACTGACCGGCTCAAGTAAAGATGGGGAGTTCATTGCGGCGCTAATCATTTAGAGGCAGCATTGCTTCTCCTAATATGATAAGCAAATATTTCAAGCAGAAAAAGCGAAGGGAATTCAATATAGAGAGATGTATGCATTACCCTTTTGCTTTCTTAAACGCATGCGAGTATGTCCAACTGACCCGTGCAGAAGGAAATGACACACTTTGAAGCTGATCTCTTCAAAAGCGGGGAGTCAACTCGTGTTGATTCAGATCGCAAGCTTCCAATCGCGGCGCGCACGCTCATACGGACACACCCATGTGGCAACAGGGTGTTAACTCTCCCCGCGCACCGAGGATGAGATCCCAGAGTGATTGACTGCTGCACGCTGGCTGCCTGATTGCAAGATGTCTTGACGTGTGTGTGAGAGTTCGAGAGCAGCTGATTGATGTGTGAATATGAAAGGATTACAGGTCTTGCTATTATTCTTGCATCTGTTCACATCACTCACACACACACACACATATGGAGCAAGTGGGGGGATATTTAACATGGCGAAAAAATACAAAGTAAATATGGTGCAGAATTGATGGTAATTCTGGTGTCAAAACGTGTGCTGTGTATGAATTTGTATGCAGTGGGGCATGACACGCTGGGCAGATTGTTGCTGGGAACAGTGGGATTAAGGGCAGGATCCACTGAGCCGTGCGTGAAACTGCAGACATGCAGTGTATTCATATTTCATATGTGGCTAGAGTAGACAGGAAACTTACCACAAGCTTGTGAAGAATATATGTTCTCCTGTTGAGTGAACTGAATGCTACAGTTCATACAGAGGAGCAGGCTGTATGAGGCACAACTCACAGGAACCTATCCTGATGAACTCAGATACAAAAGCACTCGTGTCACAATAATAAAATAAAATTTGTAAAAATGTCTGTATTTAAATATTCTTCGATAAAAAGTCACGATATTTTGTTGCCCTCTATAAAGTAAGGCCAACTTAAGCTTGTGTAGCCACTTTATTTGTGCTTTTTATGCTTTCAAGTCCGGAGGGAACATTTGACGAGACTCTCATGTCGTGAAAGTGTCGGACCGACGACAGAGCAAGAGGCCGATGTGTTTCTGGAGCACAGCTTCCACGACCACTGTAGTATTTGGGCATGCTTCAGTTTCTCTCTTAGAAATGAACTAAACTATTGGCCAGCCGTTGTAGGATTGACCCTGAAGGCCCCTTGGCTCTACTTGACGGCCAATGAAAACACCTCTTTTCACTTGTCACTGCAGCCCCACACACACACACACGTCTGATGGAACTTCTCTTGTGTAATTGCAGGGAAACAGAGGAACGTGGAGGGTTGGAAGGAAACTTAGAGGGAAAGAAAACATAGAAAAGTAATTAAAACAGAGTGTTGAGAACGAGGGGTGTGCTGGCCTGTGACCGATAGATGAAGCCGCGTTGAACCGAATACCGCCGAAGGATTAAAAAAGGGGTCTAATGCACTGGGAATGCTGGGAAATGCCTGCTTGTGGGTATGTGTGTGAGCGTGGCAGTGTTTGCCATGTGCCTTTGGAGGAGAAATATTTTTGAAATATATTCAGGAGCAAATGCATTTCAAGTAAAAAGCAAGAGGGAGCATACAGAGGATTGAAAAAGGAACACTTCCCCAATAATAAAAGATTGAATGATTAATGAATTATTATGAATGGATGACACAAAACAAATACACTTCACACACAGGGAGGAAAGATTTAGATCTGCTATCACAATTACTATAATAATTGTTATTATTCTCACAGAATCAGTAACTTCTTTTAACCCTCCTGTTGCCTTAGGGTCAATTTGACCCCATTCAATGTTTAACCCTCCTGTTACCTTTATATTTACTGACATATTTTACCCTCGGGGTCAATTTGACCCCAGCAATTAAAACCTCCAGAAAATTATTAGAATTAATATTGTTTTCCAAGTTTAAGTGTGAGGTACTTTATGTTTGTTTGTTGACTACCTAAATAGCCCTTTAAATATATAAAAAAGTTGATATTTCTTATATGTTTGACACAGTGAAAAACAGCCTGGGGTCAAATTGACCCCAAAGAACACCGACATTAAACATTGAATGGGGTCAAATTGACCCTAAGGTAACAGGAGGGTTAAATCACTTCTTAAAACCCATTTTTAGAGAACAGCATTTAAGTGTTACGTCCTTTTATGCAGTTCTTTGGTTCCCCTAATTTAGTTTGTCTGTTGTTTATTTTGTATTTGTATCTTACCATATTTATTTTGCCTTGATTCTCTGTAGAGCACTTTGTAAACTGTTTTAAAAGGTGCTATATAAATAAAGTTATTATTATTTTTATTCCACAATTACTGAGTTTAAGGACATAACCTGTGTTTCCTAACAAAGATTACAAAATCGTTGATATTAAACTGCTTCATATTTTTACTGAAGCACGCTAACATTTGCTCAATGGCATAATAATAATTGACCTTCATCGACATTCCTACAAGCCGTGTTACAGTTGTTGGGGTATGGTAGTAGGTTTGCTCCGCTTGGTCTCGCTCCACCCGTACACACATATTCGGTCTCTGCCAAATCCTTCAGTTCCTCTCTGTTTCTCTCTTCTTCCTCGTCTCCCCCTTCCTTTCTCCTATCCCTCCCGCCTCTGGGATAAGATAGACTACTGTTCGGCTGAATTTCAAACGGGCCACAGAGCCACGGTCTCCCCTCTCTGCTCTCCAGGAATATTAACTCGTCCTGCGGCAGTGCTAACAACCCTGCACCCCCGAGCCTAGCAGCACGTTGCAGGTCTGTTTGTTGCACTGAGGAAATGAACGGAGGGGTGCAGTGTGCGGGGCGACACTCTCGGATGTACATGCGCAAATGACCTTCCCGTTGATGGATATCATGAGTTTATATGAGGGACACACACAACATGGCTCAAGTGAAACATAGTGCAGGTCCCTAGTTACCGGTGGTGAGACCAGGTGACTGTAAACATGCAAAGAAATGAAAGGCAGTTTATTTAAGGCTGAAGATGATACTATTGTTCCATGCTGTTAAGGCCACAGCTATTTACTTTGGTTCCCACTAATCCTTTCAGCAAATAACAAAAAAACTCATGTTATCTTTAGATAATGACTAACTGTCATTGGATCCAAGAATTGTATGGAAAGAGAAGTGATACAAAAAGAATGGAGCAATACTGCAAACAGGTGCTCAAAGCAAAGAGTTGTTTTGAGGAAGGCCCGTTATGGTTGGCGTGTGTCTCGTGTCATGTTCAGCTCCGAGTTCAGCTGCTGCTAGCGAACGAGCAGCAGACACTCGACCGACACTCTTTAGGAGTCTACATAGTTGGACGTATATGCAGCACGCATTGGCATATGGTTTTCTCTCTCTGTGGTCTTGATTGTCACTGCAATAACTCCTCCATGTAAACAGCACAGCCATTGCTAGAAGTAGAGAGAACTACAACAAGTTGTGTGTGCTGTATAACACAACGCCATGAAACCTCTTTTAAGATAAACCCTGCAAGTTCTTTGATAATGTATTATACAATAAAACAAACACACACCTGTTTAAATATCTTCTGCTATTGTGTTGCATAAATGATTATCTGGAGAATACATAAACATTTGCAAATAAATATTTTACTCCCTGTCGCCAACAATTTGTGTTATCTAGTTCTCGTTTGGGAACAGCCTCTCAAATCTATGAAAGTCTTTTTCTTTCCCCTTTTTTTGGAGTATTTGGGTCGTTAAGTTTGACGAATGAGTAACTGAGGGGTGTGGTAACTTGTGAATGGCATTTGCAAAAAGTTATGTTTTTCACTGTCCTTAAAGACTGCAGCAATATTTCTGCAATATCATACACTTCACTCAAGAGCCCCGCAATAATACATACAGCAATGTGATATTTTATTCTAACCAGAGTGTGTATGATAAAAAGAACTATCACTTGACTTTGCACAACATCAAAATAACCACACGGCGGTCATCATGCCGCCGACTTCAGCGACTTCGCCCCATGGCTGCACCGCCTGACTCTTGGAAAGTAAAGTCAAAGTAAAAGGGCAACTGGGAAAGAAAAATGAGTAGAAATTACCTCACTGATCCAGGTCTCAAACTTGGGCCCAGCGGCTGTCAGGAACAAATCTGGAGAGGAGGGACAGAGAAAACAGCGTCATTAAATCAATTAAATTAATTTATATAGCGTCAAATCCTAACATCACTTATCCCAAGACACTTTTCACACAGAGCCGGTCTAGACTGTACTCTGTACAGACATCCAAGATTCCCCCATGAGCGAGCACTGAGGTGACAGAAGCAATACAAAGAAAAAACTCCCCCGCTAACTGATACATCGGTTCATCTGGCAATCATAATCAAACACAGAGCAGAGGCTATTGATCTATAATTAAGAAAATGCTGTAGATTATAGAGAATGACAGCGATGAAAATGAATATGGCGCTTGAGCCGTGAACCTTTGTACCTTTTCGGACTTGAAGAAATGATCACGAAGAAAAAACAACAGATCAATAAAAGGCCTGTAATTGCTTAGATTGCTTTATTTACACAGGAGAAGAAAGTTATAGTCGAGGCTAAAAAGAGTTTCCGATGACTGATTTTTGGTAAAGAGTTTTAAAATGCGTTAATAATAACTACAAATATTTTTGCCTTCTTCAAAATTGCCATTGATCCGCCTTAGGGGGCTCCGCTTTGTGTTGCCGTGTTGTGCATGGGAACACATGAATGATGATGGAACAGAGGATGAATGAAGGGAAGACAGGAAAGAGGAAGATCGTGTGCAATGAGAGAGGGAAACTGTTGAAGATCCTGATAGTGTTAGTACTGCAGTGGCCACGGCAGCCAGAAGCAAGAAGCATCACTCAAGTGAAAAAAAACATATATAAAATTAGATTGTTTAAAAAAATAATAATTTGGGGTAATATGTCAAACTTCGTCGACACTGAAAAGCATACTGATCTCAGCTCCCCTTTTACTCTCATGCATGTGCTTTGAAATGTTATCCCAGGATTCTGCTGCAGTCATCCCCCAGAACAGAGGAAAGAGGAAAAAAAGAAAAAAGAAAATCTGCAAAGAGAAGGCGCTTCCTCTCCAGGAACATCCTGCCACCTCGGGCCGGGAGCTTGAGGGAGGAATCATCTGGAAGTCTCGGCTTTTCATGGTTCCCACTTTTAAATCTTTTTGCGTTTGTGTTTCCCCACTAACAATCCAATCCATTTATTTTGTGTCAAAAAATGTTGTTTCTATGGTACAGAACAAGCAGATACAATAAACATTGAACATACATGTGTGATTTAATTTGAGAGAATTTAAATATTCTCTACTTTTTTTATTGTGTGATTTTTATATTCCCAATTTGAGGCACACACACACACACACACACACACACACAGCAAAGTAAAGCCACTTTTAAGTCACTTACAGTGCAACTTTTAATCTGTAAAACTTTGTCGACTTGCAGACATGTCGCCCACAGACTCCTCACAAACGCAAAGATGATGACAAATGTATGCATATATTATACATATGTTCACACATGAGCACACACACACACAAAACACACACTACAGGATACACTCAGTAATTTTCACACTGCGTGTGAAGTCGCATCGGGTGGCGTGTTGATGAGCTTGGTTAATCAGCCAATCACGGCTGGATTCTGTCTAAGAGGCCTGATTGGCTGATTAGGTGCGATGGCGGTGTGTCGGTGAGAGAGGCATGGGGTAGCCGGAGGAGCAGAGAGATCTTCATCTCGTAAACACTTCACGTTCTCGCTGTGGGGGCCACCGCTCTTTCGTCGAACCACTTTATTTTTTTTAACCCTGGTTCTGCCAAACTCTTTTCGCCAACAATCTCTCTTCGACTCGTCTAAATGTCAGTCCAACTTGAAACTACCCTTTAAACGCCCCGTTGCAGGTTTAATTCTCAGCGCCGTCGGGCTGGTGCATTGAGGGACGTGGACTAAAAGTGGACACTGAAGATCAACCTGCTATATCTGTGATGGCTCTGATCCATCCCGAGTGGGAATATGCACACACAGAAAGGCCAATTATATTTTGGTAAACAGAGCAATACGGTAATCTTAATGGGACCCCTCTGACATTATCCTCTCCAGTGTCCTACTTCACCCCCACCCTCCCAGACGGAGAGTGTTCTGCACACACACCTATAAAGAGCTGCTAGCTAGCAATATAAACCTAACTGCTGCCACCATCACTCACTTTAACACAGTTTTACTATTCCAAGGGACTTTAACTTGGCCGCCAAGAGCCATTTTAAGTACTCGTTGTAGTTAAAAGAGATATTGTAAAGAGTAACGGAACAGAACTGAGCAGGGAGGAACAGAAACTGAGGGTAGTTAGTTTGTATTGCCCTGCTTTCCCCCGTTTTACCTTAAACATTGTTTATATGAGTGTGCTCGCCTCAGCAAAGCATGCGAATAAACCCGCATTTATAGAGAGATTTTTGTTCCAGGTTCTTCTCAGCGCTATCTATCTATCTTAGCACTTTTCCTAACATGGACGGAAGTGGGCAGAATGATCAAACCTGCCCCTCTTTTCAAACATAATTCAAGTCCATGTTTTCTTTCTGAGTACTTCTATTTTCTGCCGGTTTGGCAGAGTGGTCGGCTCTTATCTCTACATACCCCCCAGAGACGCTAGAAGCGACCACTTAAAAAGGTGCAAATACAATTTCACAAATTCAGACAGCTTCATCATCCCTGACATTCATTCTAACCTGACACCTTGAATAAAAAACTGCTAAACTCTTTGTCAGGTTTCTACAAAGCATGATCTCAGGGGGTCCACCACTGTGGGCATGGAGGAGGAGCCTGCTGGTGCCACATCGCTGGCAGTTCAGGCCACTATTAAAAAGGGAAAGTGACTTCACACATCCAAATGTGTTTATGGGTCTTGGGAAAGTGGTACCGCACATGTGACACATGTTGTATAAAGCCTCTTGTGGCTCCAGAGGGAGCTGTGAGAAGTCATATAGGCCTAAACTCGTACCACACCCCCAGCTCGCCCCGCCAACATGACGAAATATCCAGTACTCCAACAGTGTGTCAAACCAAGCAGAGATGATGTGTAACCTCCATCATCCACTGACACAAAAGGATGAATCGTTCTGCATCTATTCCTGCGGACGATGTTTACGGATCACTTCAGGACGACACAGGACCTCTGATGAAGAGGTGATCACACCAGTGACATCAGACAGGCAGTGTGACTGTCCGAGTATCTGACAAGTGAATAGTAATCCTGTTGGACCTTTACGATTGGAAGTGACCAACACGACCAGGCACGTGCACAGATAGAGCCCTAGTGGTGCTCAAGCACCAGCCCTTTTGCCCTGGATGAGAAAAGTGCCCTTTTTGCTGGAGACAATTTTTTTTCATTCATCCGTATTTAAGAATAAAAGTTACTCTCTCGGTCATCAAGTCCCCCCAAATGTGTTTTAATATCCGACGGGGCATTTATTTGAGTTATTGTGAGAACTTCGCCCGACCTGCTCCGCGGCGCTCACGAGCCCCCCCTCCTCCCCCCGCCGCGCTCCTCCCTCCTCCTCCTCCACGCAGTGCTCCTCGCACCACCGAACGGCTGCACCTCCTTCTCCTCTGACCCACAGCACCAGACAAACAGATCATGTCGGTGTTTGTCCCCTGACGTTGTTTTGTGATAAATCAACCACAACATTAGCGCTGCTGAAAACATGACGTCACAACTGGTCCGACGTTTCCTAAAAAAATAAATAAACAAAAACTCACGAAATCCATGATTACAAAGCCTCGTCCAGCTGTTTACTGACGTTAGTTATGTTTAGAGAATAGAGAGGAAGAGAGAGGAGAGAGAGAAGAGAGAAAAGAGAGAGAGGGAGAGAGAGGAGAGAGTTCTTATTCCGTTCTATTCAACAGGGGCTAGTCTAGGATTTGCGTGGCCAGACTGAAAACAAAATCATAAGGCCTCTCTGGTATTGTTCAGAGGGCCGGGCCAAATGTGGAGGCGGGCCGTATCCGGCCCGCGGGCCTTAGTTTGAGGACCACTGCTCTTGGCTGTTGATGTTTATCAATATCGCTCATTTTGAAAATGACGTCAGAGGGCAATACGGATCCGTATCAGACCAGGAGGGCAATACGTGGCTGGGATGACGACCCATAAGCCAATCAGAACGCTTGTACTGTTGTTGCTATCTAATAATTCATCTTTATTCATAAAGAACATGTAAGCTAGTGGTCTGATGCTGCCCAGAGGAGACGCAGGTCGAGGATGTATTGCATCATCAGTGTAATGCTGCTAATGCTTCAACTCTGTCAGAATTTTTTTTTGGCATTGGGTGCCCTTTTTTTTGGTTTGAGCACCTGCCCCCCAAAATGTCTGTGCACGTGCCTGAACACGACCATCAAAGACTATTAATCCCTTCAAACTGTGGCTCGGTAGAAAGAAGAAGAAAAGAGGAAGAGTAGGAGTGTTTCTGTAGTGTTGTGAGCAGTCAGCGAGGCTTTAAACATAAGCCTTATTGCCTTGATAATTCCTTTTAAATTATTCCTTTGATATCATTTAATTGGCATGATTTTAGGATTACATCCACCTTACCATTAGACTGAATTCAGCGACCAGCCTCTTGGGAGCAATAACTAAATGTCTGCTATAATTATGCAATTTGAGCTTTTCTTTGGCCACCACTGTAGGTTTAAATTTGAAACTGTACAGAAAACAAACAACGTGGGATTTGGACTACTGCCTAGCTACATCTGTAAATCTTCATTTCCTCCTCTCTGTGCATTGTTCTGCACAGAATGATTAGCTCTTGGTGAATTTGTTGTCTCGTTTTACACACTTCGCTTTTGTATTGGAACTGTTTTGATAAAAGTGGTGCAGGGATGATGTATTTTTTTTAACGCCAGCCCCGCAGTTTAGCATCGCACTGACTCCCGTGGCAAAAAGCCGGCGTGGTTTATCCATTCAATGATTAGAAAAATTACAGAAAATAATCTCGCGTGTTTTGTTAAACAAGACAACCTTGACAAATGAACACCACTTTTTTTAAAAGCACACATGCTCAAGTCTCTGAGTGTGTTCTACTTTGCACGCTGGTACATTATTCCTGAATGCTATCACACATTGAGGTTTATTTAACAACAAGTAAACAGACATCAAATCCAACAGCAGCAGCACCGATCTGACAACTCTGCGCACATACACTCATTTAAAGCATATACTAATACAGCCGTCATCCCTCCACCACTTGGGAAAGTTGCATACATAATTGAGGTATCTAAATGTGCTTGTGTGTGGGAGGGCGGGCTTGCGTAACAGCAACAGGGTTTAGAGCTCTAAGTGGATTGTCATGTCGCCGCATAATTAAAGAGACGGATAACTGTGAAGGCTGGAGCAACGGCTGAGGAACATAAATGTAAAAAACACAGACGGAGAGAAAGAGAAGGACTGAAAACAGTTCCGAAGGCCGCCCAGCTATCGAGGTGGGACAGATACCAACGAAAGAAGCAAATCGTACACCCCAACAAAATTGCGCTAATCCGTTAATTGCAAGAGGCGATCTGTAATCACTTGATTATTTCTTCTGCGTCCCTTCGCATGCTGTTGAATTGTCTCCTTCGTACAAATGACACTTCTAAAACACACATCATCACGACCACGAGTGCATGAAGAGTAAGCTTACTCGTACCCCCCACCCCAATCCCCCCACACACACACCCACACTGCGAGTGTGCACATTTTTTAAATATCTGTGTGTGAATTCATTTCATTAATGTCGTTTGTCATCGGGTTGTGATACAGCCAATCATCTACAATCAGCGAGTCCTTTCCCACTAACAGAATAATTGCAAGTGTGTCTGTTGCCGATAACGGGGCGTTAAGAGCACCAACTGCCATCAAGTGTCGTGAAGCCAACGGCTGCAGAGAGGTGAGGCAGCATGCTGCCGGGGCGCCGTGGGTCTCGCCGCTGTGTCTGTTGGGACAAACACCAGCGTGCCGCACGGAGGTTTGATTGGCTGTACGCTGGTTCTACTCCAGCAGGACTGAGTTTGACACGAACAGGTAAGGACAGGTGTACGCTGCCTGTTGGACGCACGGTGGCTCCGCAAGAAGGAATGTACCTCATGCGGATTAAAACGTCTGCAACCGCATGAGAGTAATAGTGCTGGTGAATGGGTTTTTTTTCCTGGAGTGAAACAAAAGAGTGTTTGTCGCATGATCTACGAACAACAGAAACAACATTTCCAAATGCGTACTCCGATCTACACACACATACCGAGGAACTTTAACCGTTAAAGTTTTACAACTGTACACATCACATTCTGAATTAATGTACTGGTGGGCTTTCACTGAAAATTGGGCGTAATTTCAATGTAGGAAAGACAGGGATTTTTTTCTAAATTGAGTGTATAGCTCATCACCCCTCGTGTAGAACACACACAGTAACCACATGAAAGAGACATTTGACAAGCTACAAAATGCGCAGTTAAACTTTAATTTATCCAACACCAGAACCCTACAGATGCAATGGTTTCAGCTGTACGGTATTGTTTTCTGCTCCTTGCACAAGGGGCTTCACATCTAAAACAAAATGTAAGACATTTGCCAGAACTCCATTTCAACGGATTGTTGGGAGATCATTTGATATATGAGATATACTTTAGATGAGACACAAAGAAACAAAGGGGAAATGAAGCTTGAAAAAGGTGCACTTCTTCAGACCCAAATTATTTCAACAAGTCATCATCTCACCGCATGATGACCATATCCATTTGGGTAAGAGAGCTTGTCCGCCTCTTTCTATCACAAAACTCGCTGCAAGCACGCAATGCCTGTTTGGAGTCTTGCATGTTGGCCTCATGATGTAAGTTGACACTTTGACGATTAATAAAAAGTTAGGTAAAGTGAGCTAATCCAAGTTAATACTTAGATTGAGGAGAGGATAGGAGAGGAGAGCAGAAAAGAGGAGAGAAGCAGAGCGTAGGGAGATGAGCAGTCCTTGAGTTATTCATAGCCTCTCCATCAGATTTGTTAAGGGGATTGGAAGCAATTTAAAGGCCTCCACTGACTGTTTGACTCGAGCAGCATTATGTCTCTCTATTCCATTATGTTGAGCCGCAGTGTGGGGATAAAGACCAGGCTTCCTATTAGCCTCTGTATAAACAAGATAGGGCGATGCTAGACGGTGCTCTGCCTGGGCAGAGAGGGAGAACTCTGACATTGAGGAGAACAGACGGCAGCGGCCGGGAGCCGATAATATCCTTGCTTTGTCTCACTATAACCTTCCCTTTTTTTTTTTATCGGCTTCTCTCTGCACACACATACCCCCTTATCTGTCATACTATGTAGCCCAGAACATCAGCACCACTGCTGTAGATCAAGAGGCGTCATGCCTCAGTGAACACGGCAAGCCGGAAAACGATCACAGGTCTGCAGCTCGAAACAAGCGCATGGGCACATTGACGGCCACCATTTGTGACCCAAATGTAAACAAAAGAGCAACCGCAGGAGTGGAACCTGCCGGTTAGACTGATACTAGACATTTCTTTCGCTTAGATTTGTCATCACAGAGAAAAAAAGAGAAGCCTTTCTGGAGCAAGAATTGCTCACTGAGCATTGTTTTTCGGTGTCTGCCAAAATACACGAACATCAAGCTGAAAATGCTGACGTTCTAGTTTTTTTCTTCCCGGATAATGGATTCTAAAATTGACGTGACACTTCCCTCGCTGTAGTGATCAGACCCGTCAAGGAACAATGAGGTTTATGTACTGTACAGGGCTGCACAATATATATTTTTTCATGTTTTAATTAACGTCATCTTGTGCGATAAACACAAAAGACTCAGGAATTTATGGATTTTTTTTTTTTAAGACAGTATCAGTAAAAACCTGCTCTTTAAAATGTAATGCATCATTCTTTCTAGATCGGTGCCATTTGTGTTCAATTCAATTTGTTCAATGAAAGAATGTTGGAAAGAGTTGAGTTAATCCTTTTTTTCCAAGTCAATAAGTATTTTGTTGTATTTTAGCAGCTAACTGACAGCAGCAGAAAGTCAGAAGTGAGTCCTATATAATAATGTTTGTTTATTTAAAAGGCAAGCAGTAATGTTATCCTGGTATTCAATAAAGTAATTGCACACTTTCTTTATATAGTGCAGCCCTACCTTGTACACATGATACAAAGTCCTCGTGCATAAAAACTCTAAAATGAAAAAAGGAATAATATTGTAAAAAACGGAAAAGGAAACTCAGCGATGCGTTACACTATCAGAAGAAGAACCACGCTTCCCTTTTAAACTTCCTCTCTCTCTCCTTCTCTTCCCTGAAACTTTTGTTTCTCCTCCCGACATGGAGAGGCAATCTGAGGCCGACAACAACAGTAAGGACAGCGGCAGCGTTACATCCCCCTGCTTGTACCTGTAAAAGGCCTCGCAGCGGCTTATCCAGGCGGCAGAGTGGATGTGACAGCCGCTGCATTAGTGTCTGATATGCCGTGTGTGTTTGTGCAAGTGTGCCGCCACCTCACTCATCCCCACAGCTCCGAGCCATTAGGGTTGTGCGGGGGCAAAGGAAAGTGAAAATTCGTAGGAGAAAATGTACAAGGTGAGAGGATGCGGGCAGAGCAAGGAAGGACAGAGGAAGCTCCAGACACGAGAAGGAGACAGATGGACGGACGGGGGCGCGCGCACGCACACGCACACACACACACACACACACACACACACACACACACACACACACACACACACACACACACACACACACACACACACACACACACACACAGTTGTTGTTGTGTGTCAGACAGTAAAGAGGCAAAATGAGATAAAAGCACATGCGCATGCAAATTCTTGTCTCCGTGTTTGTGCATATTTGTCCAGTCCTGCTGGAAGCCAGGTTAAGCCCTCTGTGTCCGTCTGTGTGCATCGATTTTTGTTGCCCACCGCCTTTACCCCCCGGACTGATCCATGCCTCAGCTGGACGGATACACGGCCGTTGGTATTCTGAAGGAAATGTCACAGCTCTCAGCAGTGAAACACACACTTTGCCCCCGACAGACATCCCTCCACGCTGAGAGCCAGACGCGAGGCGATAAGGTTAGTCTGAAAAGATACAGACGTTCAAAGTCTGATCTTTTTATATCCGGTGCACATTTCAAAGACAAAGGCAATGACAAGTCCCCCAAAAAATTACAAACAAACAAAAATATTGTGTTTATCCAAACAAGCAGAGCCAAATGTTGACGGAAACACTTCCAGTGATCACAATAACTCATACCAAAACAATGCAATGTTTGTGAGATTTCGTCTGCATACCAGGCCTTCTGACACCAGCATCCTCGTGTCCTGTGTTGACCTGCTGCAGTTACAATCATTCATTTCTGTATGTTACTTGATTAAATGCACAATGTCAGAGTCTGCCATTTGCAAAGGGTGCAAAAAGTAACGGTGTTGGGTGGCAGCCAAAAATCTTCACTGGCGCCCCCTCCTTTGATATGTGGCTCTGTCCCTCCGCTAGCAGGGAACCATCAGACTGTGAAACAAGCTTTTCCAAACTCGCCCCAAAGCTCACAAACACGATTTACTCTAGTGCTGAAAGAAGGAGCAGGAGAAAACCTTAAAATGTGTGCTGCTACCCTGTGCGCCAAGAGAGAACAGTCAAGGTGAGGCACACACACACACACATCATCATCATCATCATTGCTAGCACGCTGTTTTATATGAATATACTGTATATACTTATGTCAATACTACAGCAAGCATGTACCACGCATTCACAATAACCACCACACACACAAATAAAATGCAGAATCGAGGCCAGGAACAAAGTGAAAAGCTCTGCAGAATAAATCCGTCTCTAAGCCAATATGTAGGTCTAACTCCACTCTGTGTGACTTACAGCCCGATCTATCAACACGGCTCATTCACAAACATGGCAAAACACGCCGCTGTAGAATGGAGCAATGCTATTCCCAGAGGAAATAATCTCCGAAAACAATTATAAGGAACAACGTAGGTGCAGTAGCTATGGGGAGGATTATGGCCAAATCTCTCTCTCTCTTTCCCTCTCTCTCTTATACACACACAACCTATTTTGATCTATTTCCTTTTGCCGCACATGTGCGTGGGTAAATAGAAACTGTGTGTGTGTGTGAGTGTGAGTGTGTGTCTGTGCGTGTGTCAAAATCAAGAGTGCACTGTATATCAAATACAATGTTAGTCTATGTTTTCTATTTGTGAAAAGTGGTGGACAGATGTATGAAACAAAAAAACATGCAGACATCCTTTTCCATATATAAACTGGTATTCACAGAAGAAATAAAAAAGGTGAGAAATGTAGCCTTATTGTAAAACATTGTTTGTACAGAAGTAGTGTTCTGTAAAATTGCAATCAGAGGCACATTTATACACTTAATGTGTATTTCTGTCCTCATGACTCTGGATCTGCACTTGGATACGTTTGTTTTGTATTTTCTTTTATTTCTCAAATAATTTTTCAAAGCCTACCTGAACTAGTTTTGAGTGTTTTTAATACAAAAAATATTACAGATTATCTGGGGAAGGAAATTGCTGCCTCTTCCAGGTGATGATCAACGAACAAATTAGGATTTTTTTTGTATATTTATGCACATCAGGGAACACTGCCATAAAATGTAATCTGGACAATCTCTATCACATTATGTTGCTTATCACAGTCACACATGTCTACCTGTATTGTAAAAAAAAATTGTCCCCAGGCGGTACTTAGGCCAAGCTCGTTAAAAAGAAGATGATGCGCGCAGTTGTTGCCCCCGGACTGACAGGATGTTTGAGCTTATCAACGTTTTTCAGCAGTTTGTGCACGTCTCCAGCACGCTCGTTGATTAGCAGTTAAAACTGTAGAATAATAATATAATGTGAGATAATGTTTATTGTTTTCTGTGGTACGTCTGTTGCTTCTTGTGGAACCAGCAGATCTGCCAAACGCAGTTGTGCCTTGACAGTGTGCAACATCCCTCCAGTCAGAAATAGCAGATGAAGCAGATCCATTGCATCGTAACCAGGGTTACCCAACGCCGGACCAAGTCATGACCAAGGCCAGGTAGTGTTGTGACCGGCACAAGACCAAGACAAAAGACCTGACCCCACCAGTCTCAGTTGTGAAGAGATGGATTCTATGTGTGGGAATTTTTCTGTAATATACATCAGCAACGGCTGAGTTCATTTAGTGATATCCCCATTGTTGTGGTCTTGATTGGTAAGAAAATCCACTTTTCTTTGTCTAAGGCGAGACGGAGACAAGAAGTGGTGTTGAGACCCGTCTCTCGAAAAAGACCGATCTCTAGTACTACAACACTGGCAGATATTCTACAAATATTTTGACTCAAGTTTTTTTGTGGTTGTTTCTTTTGGGTTGATGGGAATTGCAACAGTTTTGCAAGTAATTGTAAAAAAACAAAGTGATACATCATCTGGAAACCCTGAATGTCAGGACCAAGTTTATTGGGGATTTACTTACGCAACAAAAACTATTTAAACAACTAGCATTATTTAAGTATGTAAGTTACGGTAGAAAGGCGCAGTGAAACAAGTCATCATTGACTCCGTTTCACAGGTAAACCATCTAATAATGCAGAGAGGTAACATCGGAGGGAGTTGAAAGCCCACTGTTTCCCATACGGAGGCTAAAGGGTGCCTCGTTGGGTCTGTATCAATGCCAATGGGCACAGAGTGTTTGATGAGATGGGCGAGAGATGAGAGATCATCAGTTCAGGTTCTTGTAAATCTAAAAAGAAGTGACACAACAATATCCAGAACCATGTTAATAACCATGTTCTCTTCTCGACAAGGGAATTCATTTTGTTACAGAACATGGGGAGACAGTACAGCCCTCAGGCAACATTCTCATGCTCACAATGTTCTGCCTCATTCATCCCTTCTATTCATTTTTCTGCAAAAAATTAAAAAATATAAAAAATAAGCATGTTCACCAAAATAAACGCAGCGTCTCTTCTGCCCGTTTGACGCTGCGCCAGCGTTCCTGGAGGCGGAAACGCTACAAACGACTCATGAGGACTGGCGCATTGCACCAGGCGCTCCGAACATGCCTGTGAGCTCCCTCCAGATCCCTATGATGTGAGGAAACTACAATGCGAGGAACAGTGGAGGATGCAAGTGATGAGGTGTTGAGGAAGACGTCGGCTACACGTGGCTGTGGGTGCCGAAGGTTTAGCACTGAGATGTGGTTCTCTATGCTTTGGATCGACTGGAAAGACAGTTGTTTACTTGTTTGAATACAAGCAAATCAATTATGTTTCGGCCTTCTAACCACACAGCACCAGCTTTTATAGATTTTTTAATTCTCGCCCAATTGGTTTAAATTGCGAGGATGTGAAAACTTAAATATTAGAAAAACTTGCCCATTGTTTACAGGTTGTTTTAGCATCTTTGTTTCTTTTGTGAGACAGATGCACAAGTGTGTAATAAAGTTATTTGATCAAGAGTCTTGGTGCATCGGGCCATGAAGGCTTTGGGGCCGTGAACTTGTTTGCTATAGTATTCATTTTGAACTGTTTTTTTATTTATGTTGGGCCTTTTTAGACATTTCCAGTGGGTCACAGTTGGCCTCGGGGAGATGTTTGGCCACCCTAGACCCAGAGGAAAACACAAGTAGTTGGGAAGCAATAACACCGGAATGTCATTATTATTATCATGATTAGAGAAAGGAATTGCCAGTACTATTTTCAAAAATGTTGACGTCTCTCTCTGTGGCAGAAGCCTGATTACCAAGACGGCTATTAAAAGTGCCAGACTCTGCCATCCAAATGTAAACTTAATCCCTGTATAATCAATTCCTCTTCTCGGCCGCCATGTAAGGTGGCAAATCTGTTTTCTTACCCCCACCACCACCACATCATTAGTCAGACAATCAACAAGCCACTTCGACACAGAGCGAGTTTAATTGGATGCTGCACAGAGCATTATCATGCCCGTTGCCTAGCAATGGATCCCGTATTGCCAGTATTGCTGTCTACGAGCATATTTTTTTCCACCTCAAAATGGCATCTATAATTACTTTGCAATTACTGCCTTTTCCCATGAAACAAGTTCCCGTCTTGTCCTGACCTCTTCCAGCCCAGCAGTGCTCTCTCTGATGTCACATGTTGTGAAGTGGCCACAGTGGGTTGCCCTGATCCTGAAGTGGAGCTAGATCTGAAATAAATGAATACTGTACCGTTCCAAGGACGTCTCCTGTGGTCATTTGGTAAGATGCTGAAAGAGGCTTTGAGTGCGATTGAAGTACCTGCTCACATCAGTGCATTGTAGAGATCTGAACCCGCTGGCTGTCCTGCAGAAGCCTTTTTAGGGCTAATTAATTGTGGAGTAAGAACGACGACGTCTACAAAGCCGACTCAATGCCTAATGATGTCTTTGCTTATGTTGTGCAAAGAAAAGATAGTAATATACAGAACAAACTTGGTTTTTTTCACGCTAGGTGCCATTAGTCATAGATGCGAAATGTTGAAAACACGGTTTACTCTCTGAGTGGATGTGTTCAAAGCCACATGCACGTCTTTCATGTGATATCTCATTCACTCCACGGTCCGGTCTTTGCTTACACTCCGAACTCCATATTGTGTATTGTATTGAAGTACAAAAGTCAGCTGGGGGGAAATCTAACTTCCTTAATAGAAACCTGAAATCCCTCAATGTGTGAGGACGGAGACAAAATATTAGCACGAACGCAAAGCTAATACGAATGCATCGCCGTTAAAGACACTGGCTGGAGGAGTACGACAATAACAAAAGAGACTACGAGCTGTATGCGGGATGTGGGAGACGGGACACTTGGAAGGCGTCGCACGAGCATTAGAACGACGCATTACCAGTCTTTGTTCTGCTCCGTTGGGGTCGTTAACTTCTCTCTACACTCATTTTAGACTAACTCGAGTGGCCCTGCTGCATCTGCCAGATCCTGTGTGATGCCTCTGTTTAACTCAAATACGGGTTTGGATTTCTATACTTTTCCCAGTTTGTGCAATTTGTATTTTTGAGTATTTCACACTTGTTCTCCACAGTAACTCAACTCTGCTCGTGTTAATTAAGATGTATTTGACTATTGTGCATTTGTGACTCATTTTAAACTCAAATATTTAACTATTTCAAGACCCCCGTTAATCATTCTGCACTACAAAATGATGTGGCAAAGGGTGCCTGAACTAACATTTGGCAAACGTTGGCCAAATTCTAAACACACACTGGAAGGCTAGAGACCCATCAGATATTCTGCCTTGATTCTAATCCAGAACACGAGTTGAAACGTACATTTAAGTTTCATTGTTGGGGTAACGTTATCACGTAGCCTCTTGACGTGTCAAGACTAGAGGCTGAGATGCACAGAAGGACGTATCCGGTCATATTTCAAAATAAAAAATCCTTCGGGCTTTGTCTTTTTTTTCTATTATTTTTGTTTCATTCTTTCTGTGCGGCCCGTTACCATGGCGACCTTGCGTCACTCACTCACAGACAAAGTCGTTTTTGAGCGTGATTCGCGGCATGGCACCAAAACGTAAATCCTTTAAAAGTGGAGCTGAAAAGCTCAGGGAGAAAAAGAAGAGATGCCTTGAGGAAGGTGCATTACATGGATGACCCAGCATGCAACACTTCTGTTCTACAATATAGTTCATACTAATACTACCCTCTGATTCCAGTTTCTTTATTGTGTGGTCTTTCTCTGCTGATATTAATTCCTTAAGGCTCTGTATCTATACGTATCATCTGATACTAGCCCAGAGTTAAGTATATCCATCTAGCAAACTATCCCGACCTTGGAGTGTTGCAATAGCAGTATCAATTTATTTCATGTGCCCATCCAGGCAAATTGGTGGAGCGAAATGTTATTTTAAAAAAACTACAAATATGATATGATTTCTAATCTTCCAAAATAATGTCAAGTGTATGGGTATATTTCCAAGTAAGCCACAGACTGGTCGATACGTGCGATTGAGTCGGCAGCGCGCCGTGTATTGAGTGGGCCGGTCTGACAGTAACTCCCGGGCCACTTTTTCCCCCCAGTCCGCCCCTGTTCTCATGGCAGGGAGGCGGAAAACTAAAACACAAGTTGTTTTCTCATTTCTTCCACATTTAAATCAATAAGGTACAGGTCATTTCACCAATGTGGTCAAATTCTCACATAACCTAGCAAATAGTGGTCTGCTGCTCACCCCAATGCTGCCTCTTCGGGCCTTTATCTTTCCTTCCCTTCTTTTCCTTCACACCACTTATCCAACCACCATCCTCTCCTTCCTGCTTTGCTCTTCTCTCTCTCCCTCTCTCCCCCCATATGCACAGTGGCAGACGAAAAGCCTGACACCCTCCACCAGATGTAGCCTACAGTAGAGTATTTTCTTTCACCACTGGTTCTCCTCCTCAAGCTCTGCGCATCCACCCGCAGTGAACTGAACTCAGCTGAACACACTTAGGAGGTCGCAAGGATTTAATGATCACTGTTGTTGTGCATTAGCATGTCTATCTGTCTGTGTGTGCGTGTGTGCAGACATGGGTTGGAACAGGTGACTCCTGGAGAGCGGCTGTGCATGGCACACACAAAAAGAAAAGAGAGAAAGACAGGCTGACATGCAGGCCATTACTGACTGATGAGTTGCAGGAAAAATAAATCTGTATTCAAATAACCCCCCCAAAAACACCAGATAATGCCACCAGAATATATTTAAGTCTGCCACAAAAAAAAAGTGGAAGCTCATTGACTTCCTCCTAATCCCGAAACAGATTAAATATCAATTAAAATCCGCCCTGGGAAAAAAACCACACAGCACAAAAAGATACCTGCTGTGAGTCTGACACAACTGAATCCTTTCTGATTACCTTAAACACGAGGATTAGTTTCCAGAGGGGGGGGGGGGAATCATCCTATAAGTCTAAGTGACAGCGCTACACTTAGTGGGCAGAAGGACAGGAGTGAGATGCTGTAAAACTAAACAAGGAGATTCCTCCATTTACTGGTGAAGAAAATGGCTGTTTCCATTCTCTCTTAGTCAACTTGAACATTGGTGGCTTTAAAGAGATGTTTTGCTCACTTGTCCAGTTCCTGGAGTTTTCCCAGGGGGGAAATGTTGTCTAATGCAACGCCTGTGGGTATCGAGTTCCCAACGACACGATCCCTTCATCCTGTGAGTTTTTAATCAAGAAAAGAAGCCAGCGTCGGTCCAGAAAGAACTCATCAACCAAGCAGCGTATGAAAATGTGTTACTGCCCTTCTGCGTACAGAACATCTTTCAATAAACTGATCACATGGGTTGCAAGTCAGCAGCAATAAGACACTGATCATGGGAAATTTAGGCAGCTTTTTGTTGTGACATCGGCCGCTCAACTGTATCAGGAAACAGAAAGAGGAAGGAACTGCACATGAGCTGCTAACTTTGCACCATGAAGTCCTCCAAAATAAATAATAGCAATTAATTGTTATACTACTGAGTGTTCAGACTGGAAATTGTACATTTCACTCTTGGATTTTGACATTTCTTTCTTTCAACTTGTTTAGTTAGTTAGTTTAGATACGACCTTTGCTGCTGCTCGTTCCTCGGGAAAAGAGGTCTCTGAGTGTGACGCTATCATATATGAAAATATGTGTTTATTGGTATCTTCCTTGTTTGGTACTACACTGTGAACAATTTATGTTTGTGTTGATTGACAAATAAAGTATTTTAAACACAGAAGCAACTATGAGTAAGTAGCATTTGACTGTTGCCTAACCCCCTCCAAAGAAATGTATCTCATGAACATGTTAAAAGATGACACGAGGCCCAAACTGGACACCAGTATTTTGTAAGGGGCCACAAACCATAGAATATTTGGCACCACAAGATTTATTTCTTAACATCTATTGCATTTTACAAGCTTAATTTCCTCAAAATTCTACAAAAGTCATTATACTTAATTGTTTTCCACCATTGCACAACAGGAACGTATCGATCGGCTTCGACATGCAAGGTGCTGATGCCCGGAAAAGGATTGGTCACTTCAGTAAGGGTCATTGTTCGTTACATGTTAGTTTCTTGTGTCTCAACTGTGTCTTGTTGTACACCTCGCTGTCTCCTCACCCAATGATGACACGGATTCATGTAGAGAACCACTGAAAGCCCAGACTGGAAGAACAAAATATGAAAAGGCTAAAAGGGATGTAGGTCTCAGTTATAATGAACGGCACGCAGCATAATGTGCAAGGACGTGAGGTGCTTGGCACCCAGTGGGGCCTGAGAGATCAATGTGTTTGTTTTTCTTGCTGTGTTCACTTATAAGCTCAGTAGTGTGAAATAGCAATATTGAAAACACGCAGATGTGCTAAATGTATAATTCCGGATGATCAGTGGTGGTCTATTAAATACATTCTAGAAGGGCCGATGCTCACGGTCATATTATTAAAGCTTGTTCTTCCATTACAGAACGGCTTTTACACTCACTTGTTGCATGTGCTGCTGAAATCGGCTGGTAAATAGAAAGAGGTTTTGCCAGTAAAAGAAAAAAAGTTTAAAGTTTTTGTAGCTGAAAAGGAAAAGATGCATGTTGGGTGTTGGGCACGGCTTCCCTGAAGAGTATGCACATGACTTTTGATTCTTATTCATTACACATTGCTCACCAGCGGTGAAGTCCTTGTTGAGGTCAATGAAAGCGTTCGAGTGAGGGGTGCGCATGTTGATGGAGGAACTCAGCGCTTTCTGCCACACGGGAATCCTAAAGGGGAGAACCACAGGGCAACAGCAGAAAGCTCCACATTTTAGAAAGCAATTCAAGGTATGAGAGAATTAGCAATTAAATGTGCGGAATTCTAAGCGTGTCTGAGAATGATTGCATTACCTTTTGGTGAGAGTGCACACTTCGGTGAATATGGACGGTGTGGAATCGGTGACTCCGAAAATGTCCGGGATCATGTCCCCATTGAAACTGTGTGAAGAGTTCCACTTTGTTAAAACCTGCACTTGGGTAACAGCTCATTAGGTTCATAATATATTGACTTGTTGCTGCTGTCAGAGAGGCCTGGACCCATTTTTTTGGTGTTGTATTCAACTGCATCATATCAAGTATTTCAAATATGTTCTCCACATCCGTTTGCATTCATTTTTGGGCAGGCGGAATGTAAATTACAGTCTTGATTATTATTTGATTGCGCAAAAGCATTTAATAAACTGGTAAGTTGGTGTACATTCATCCGAGACCGGATGTATAACAATAAAAATAAAAAATTCAAAACATGTGTATTGAAATGGAAGATTATTTAAAAACATGTTTGTACATCTTGCAAAGGTACACATTGCTTTTTCCATGACCAGCATCCTGAGCAAAAAGATCCACAGTTCACAATTCATGTGAACACCATTCAGTGCGATACTTACTCCATAACAAGAGGCTGATCTGTGAAGGTCTTGTTCAGCACGAGCCACCCACTCATATCTGCAAAAGAAGAGAAATTTCAACGACACATATCTGGTCAAAACAGTGAGCTGGTCAAATCTGGCTAATCAGATTTTACTTGGTTCAAATGTCAACAGCTATGAAAAAAGTTTAGTTCAATTATGAGTTGGGCATACAATGAAAATCTGAATCTCCCCAAAACAAAGAGGTTTGTCTTGTTTATGTCTTCATCGTAGTAATAGTTGTTTCCTTCGGGATTGTAATGTTTCTTCACTAAACCTGTCTTTATGGTATACAACATGTGGTTTCACCGTTATCATTCCCAAACACATGCGATTCAGACAACTTCTCCATAGTGGACACAACTAACTCGTCATCGCAGAGAAAGCACAGGTGGAACTAACTACTTAACTAGCTAACTAACAACAGCGAGGGCTCTACCCTGCCCCCATCATCAAATTGTGTGACCCTTCATTGGGGTCCTCTGGCCTCCACCCACCCCCTCCACACCCATTCACTGTTGAAGCTGTACCCAATGTCTGGTTGTTCCCCCAGAAGATGAACACAGTTGTCATCTTGGATTTCGAGATCTGAGCTGTAAGAAGGACATCCATCTGAGAGTCCCCATCATAGTCTCCAGGAACCACACTGGTGAGGACGGTGTCCCTGAGCATTGAAGAGTGAACATTAAAATGAGAGACAATGAGACAATGACACAGTATATATATATATATATATATATATATATGGGAAGGTATTGAAAGGAAAAATGGCCCTGAAAAGTGACACGTTACCTGGGGAAAATGTCCTTTGTGATGTTAATTTTGGGCTTGAAGTAAGGTGTTTTTGAGTCAGCCAGGAATATCACCAGTTCGGACTCTGAAGCAGGAAGAAGTCAACACATGCATGTATTTTTAATCAGAGTAATTTAATCTTCACAACAACCGTTAGGTTGTTCGCAAATAAATATAGCGGTTAGTGAAGGAGTAGGAAGCAAGGAGCCATGTTAGCTAGCTAGATCAACTACTGAAGTTTAGCAATACATTTTATACAATTTGTGTCAATTTGTATCGCGACTACCCGAAACATATATTCTTTAAACACTCCACATAACGTGTGCACACAGTTAAAGCAAAGTAACGTAACTGAAGCCTGAACTTACGCCCTCTGATGATGAACATGTCTGTTTGCTTATCCGCGTTAAAATCTCCAAACGCTGCCACCGTCCCATAGTTTTCGGTACCGAAAAGCTCGGCCGTCACATCTTGCAGAGAAAACGCGCTGTACGGCCCCACCAAAAGTAACACAAATGCCAAAATATTGCATCTGAATATCCACATCCTTCTTCTGGTGCAGGTACAGCTCCTCACAACAACACTAACTGTATTACGGCACACAGCTTTACGGCATATGGTGAAATAGAAGCTTCGATTAAATGACGTTATGTATCAAATATTAATTTAAGATTTTGATATACGCTATGTATTTAAGTATTGTATTAAAAAGAGGTAAAAGCACTGCATCGGAAAATGGGTAACGTTACAGAATGCGACATTAGAGTTTCATCGTTTACGTCAGTGTCGTGCAACGGGTAGTTTGAATGTAGATAACTTTATCAAGTAGGATAAGGTTAGCAAGCTATAAGCCGGAAGTGAAGTACATGTATCTTCATAATAAATACAACTATCGGGCTTACAAGAAAGATAATAGATTGTAACAAATACAACACAATGATACTCAATCATATACAAATTAAATGTTTCACTGTAATAAATTGACTATTAAAATCCCACTTCAAATGATGTTGCTCTTCGGGAACCCCACTGCCTTTGTTTTATTTTGAAGGGAAACACCGGAAAACCTTTAACATTCTGGCAAATTTTACACCGTGTAAACATGGCGAGCCTGGTAGATGTCGGCTGGAAACTCCTGGAATTCAGAGCCCGATCAAAAAGATCAGGTCAGACTTATAACTTCGCCTGACAAAGTGCAGCGTGACGCGCCCGATTGTTTCTGTTGTGCCAGGGCTTGTTGTGAGACTTTCTGTTTGTAACGCCACTGTACACGGGGTTTAGAATTGGTCCAATCTGCCCATTTTGTTTGTCCACTGCAGTGACGGTACAAGCATGAAAGGTCAGAGGTGTAAATGTGGAGCAGCCAGGGGCTATTTTAAGAGCCTTTCACCAGGTCTGTCCTCGCTGTTGCACATCAACCCCTAGTTAACTGTGCTATGTGCGCTGCATGTTGTTGTGAGCAGTGGGGCCCGTGGAAGCTGGCAGACAGCTACTATTGCACTGGGAGCCAAGCATGGCTCTCGATGGAAAGTGATCCCATTATAACCCTTTGAAAGTTGTTGTATAATGCAAGGATTACAAAACCAAAATAAATCACAAACAGACACATTATAAAAAGTGTTACAGGTGATCAGTTATTCTATATGTACTTTCGTCGTAATACAAAACACACAGTTCCTAACATTGGACCTCCATAAATCATCAAGTGTGTGTGTCATAATAACTGCTCTCATTTCGGGATTATGTATCTGCAACAACAACAACAACAACAACAACAATAAAAGCAGCTTTAAAGACATTTGATGTATGCAAAGGAAAAAGTATCCTCATCTTAGGGCAGTTATTATGACTTGTCTATCAATCAAAGTGAAACACATGTGATGAGGTGCATCCATGCTCAGTATTAACCTAGCTCCATCATGAGACCATAGCATTTTGAAGTGGAGTATCAAGGATAATAATCAATCAAGTAATGTCTTTATTTACTGATGTTCTTCACGTTACTTTACCATCATCAGATAATTTCATCTTGACTCTCTATAAGGTTTAGAATAACTGTCATTCCTAACAAATACGATGCATTGTAATTCCTTGCTTGCTTTTCATGTCCCTCATAACCCAGGGTGTGTAAATACATTGTTGATTCATGCACGTCTAAATCAAATCTAAGTCTGTCATGCTACTAACTCCTTCCTGTGAATTGCTGTAGATTTGTGATTTAGCTGAGAGAGACGATTGGCCTTAGTTTCACCTTTTGAGAATGGCCACCTCAGTGGCCGCAAGTGCCCGGCCTCACCGGAAAGCACACGGACTTGGTAAGTAGTGGCGGCATATCCGAGGAAAACAATGCAGTTGACCACACACAGGCGGCCAGGGATGACACGGGTAAAGAACACAAGGGGATCTTCTTCCTTATCTGAACATGGTTATTATATCACGATAATACAAAACATAAGACATTCACATGTTCACGCTCTCTCGGGCTGTTGGCAAAACTCAAGTGCAAAATAGTGTAATGCAACCCATTATCCGCTAAGTGTTTAATGTTGGTTTAGCCATATGAATAATCTGCTTGTTCCTCCATAGTAAACATGAGAGACCCAGAAGGGATACTAATTAGATGAGCAGTTTTAATCGGGTCATATGAGATACTTCATCTATAATAGTGTCAGAGGGCTTCATCTCTAAAGTTAGTCATGGGATTGTTTAAAACCAGCCAAACACCAAATACCCCCAGTTGTCTGATCTCGTTAAAAATTTAAATTGGAATATTGGACCTCCTCTATGCTCTTTTATAGTGTTATCTTTAAAAATAGATGGATTGGCTTTGTCCCCTGCAACTTTTAAGCTGATAGAAATTATGCTAATTTCAGACAGAATATGAATGTTTCAGTACCTGTGGTATTGACCCAAGGTCCAACCTATTAAAATGCAAATCTCAGCAAAGGAAAAATTGACTGAAAATAGAGAAAGTCTAACAGATGGGGGTTTTCCTCAAACTCCAGCTCTCTCTCAGCTCAGAGGAACATGTTAGGAAATAACTTGTGGAGAGCCACATTACCATTTGAATCTTTAGCTCGGGGCCTGGATATTGTTTTGTGTGCTGAGCGCTTTGTGATGCAATTTTTGCCGTGAAAAACTGTTTATTGATGGCATGTGTTTTTTGTTTGTTTGTCTTTCTCTACTTCTTTTTTTCAAATTAAATTAGTGGTGAATAAGATAGTTTTATGGAAACAAGATATTTACAAGCAGTTGCTGACTGCAGACCTGCTTTTAATCAACACATTGACATATATGAAATAACACTATTGTCTCAAGATTGAAAATAAACTCACAAAGTAACTGAGGAAAATCGTTGTCCTTTATACATTTGACCTCAGTCCAGTTTAGTCATGAAGGCATACTGTTAATGAAGGTGGAGAGACATAATTGAAATTCACTTTTAATTCTTGCATTATTTATTTTTTGTTAACATATATTGTGCACGTCCGTATTTGAAACTGCAACCCTTTTTAAAGTGTGTTTGTAATAGATGTGTCTCTCTTCAGGTTCCATCTATGAACCCCTCAAGCTGTCCAATCTCCAGCATGAGGACGAGCCCCTTTGGGAGAAACTGGACCGCTTTTACAATGCAGGTAAATATTCACTGTTGAAAACCCGAGCATGCAGTACTATGAGGCGGGGTTCACCTAAAGTTTGGTTTACATATAATGCAAAGCTATCAATTGTTAGAGAATATATGCGACTGTAAAGCTGCCGGTTGGTTTGTCGTTGCAATATGCTCAAATGGCAGCCTTGGGTACAGCGATTACATCTTGCAGAAGTACAGTCTGGTTTCGAGAGAAGTTGTTCTCGGCTGGCAAGATAAAAGCTGCACTGGTTACAGAAATAAAAACATTCACCTAGCAAATGCTGGTCTAAATTTAATTCCACATAAGCTGTCTTGACTTGGTTTGTACTCAGCTGGTCGTGTTTGTTATCGGGGAGTCAGTGGAGGATCATGTGGGAGTTGCTGCACTAGAGAATCTGTTCTGTTCAACAAGGATAGGATGGATGAGACCAGATGTTGATAGAGAAGAGATCCCATCATGTACCACACACACAAACACAGATAACCAACAGTGGACTATCAGGCTACTCCAGCCAAGTTTGAACTTCTGTTTCTGGTCAAACAAACAACGGGTCTTTTCCAAGAATGTTACTGTGAATGTTTTTTTATTGTTTTAAACAAAATTGCAATTCCATGATATTGACCTATCAAAGAGGGGATTTCCATCACACACACACACAAACGCACACGCAATGTATGTGTACTTTATGGTTGATTTTTCCTCAAATATATCAAACAGAAATAAAGAGTGGCCAAACTAACCCTCTAGGAAATGCAGGAGCTGCTTCTGAGGTTTAAACTTAAGCTAGTTATCATGTCAGCATTTAAAAATCAGATAATTACATAAATATAACTATGTACAAAAACTAGATTACTTTTTACTAAATATTTACATGTACTGCCAGTTAAAGCAAAACGATGGTCGCTAATGACCCATTTAAATTTAAGTATAAAGCTTCTAAAAAGGTCTACATATTTGACAAACACTTGATAACGATTCCGTTTCATAATGATGTAAACCAAAAAATATAACCTAAAACAAAAGAACATTATGCCAAAACTATATGACCAAATAACATCGGGTGGGTTAGCATAATCTTATATATCCCGCTCACTCTAAATACTACTAAAAACTCTGATATACAGTACATATTTTGCCATTAAATTAGATATTAATACAAATAAGTCACGAGTGCATTGACAAAAGCTCATCTCAAATCTCTAGTTAGAAGTGAGCTAGGTTAGTTGTTACTAGGATCTCAGGATGGATGGCGACAGACTGCCGAATAGCTGCAACCTAATTCCAGGTGATGCTCCTGGCATGTGCAATCAGCGGTAGAGTCTCCAGCCTCACCGCAAGAGAGATAAATACACATTAGCACTGATTACTAAAGTACCTGCAGCTGTGACTGCAGCACCAGCCAGTGCACACTAAAGAAATCATTCACAACTCCCACGCAGCTCAACATACAGCGTCCTCGATTTTGGATGTAACCCACAATTTCAACACGTTCAATGTAGAAATGAATATTCTGTTAAAAAGAAACAGAATTTGGTTTGAAATATTGCCGCCATAAGCGCTTGTGTGACCGGGTCATTAGGCCGGCAGACGGTTAAACACCAGATTTGACGACAATGGGCTAACATTTCAAATTTGATGCGATGCCAGGACACCCACTTCAAATGGATATCTGTTTGTTTAATGACGAGCCATTTTCATGTCAGGGGGTTTGACTCGTCATTACTCAGCACAGGTGTAACTAATGGCATTAATGATGGTCCTGTTCCACTTAGGTGTGCCAGCGAGTAATGCCAGTGAGACCATGTGCACAAAAGCAAGGCCCTGGCCTAAACTGAAGGCAGCCGTTATTAATCCTATTGGCTACACCTGTGTTTGACATGTCAAAGTGTCGGCCGTGAGGATGGGCCGTGTCCACATCGGGTTAAGCCTCGGGGAGAGGAGATGTGGCCGGAGGTGAAGAAGTAGTCGTGGATCAGAGACGTGTTGGATCAAAAGACCCAGTGGAACAAAACTATCTATATCTTGACTTTATTTAACAGTTGTAGGCGTCAACACAACGTTAAAGGCCAGACACACAACTTGGTCCAAGCGGATAGAGTTTGGTTGAGTATGCAGAAGCCAGGATCATGCTTTGCCTCAGGCTGTTAGGATTCTGGTAATACGGCTCAGGACTAGGGATGGGTATCGTTTGGGTTTTTTCCGATACCGGTACTTTTAAAACGATACCGGTGCCTGAACCGATACTTTTTTTTTAAAGGCACAATGAGGACATTAAAAACCTCTTCGGCCATATTCCCTGTAGAAGCCGTTATCATGGAGCACTGACAAACAACGGATATCAGACTGTTAACATACACAATATATGTTCTCCATTATATGATGTGATATGTATTGTCATGTGCAGACCTTATAGGGTTAATCCTGTCACTGTTTTGATGGGCAAAGAGAACAACCAATCAGAGGTACTGAAGATGACACGTGACAAATAAAGTTTTGCTTCTGACAGCGAGAGTTCCACTGAAACAAAGTGACGCCCCGCGGTCTTTATTCCTCCGTCATTATATTCCCGGTAACACCGGGTATACAGCCGGGACCGCTGTACATCAACACATCTGCTAGCAGACTGTCACGCTCGTAGCTCGTAGCTCGCGCTAGCTACGAGCTAGCTTAAGCATGGTTATAATGGCTAATTTATTATTTCTTGGCCTACTTTTATGAATACAAGACTTGCAATCAACGTTACGGTACTAATCTGAGTTCAGGCTGCTCGTCATAATCGGTCTCCACGTGTACAGGGGACCGGTGACGGTCTCCTCATCGCGCCCAGCCTGACGCTGGTGTGCTCCACACGGGTTCACGTAGTCACACACGGCGCATTCCTCCGCTGTCAAAGTTAAATATGAGAGGCTCGTAACCTGCTGACAGGGCGGAGTCACGAGAGAAGTTAACAACAATAGTTTTTTTCAATTTCAATCGGCTCAGGCACCGGAAAGAAGCACCGAAATGTGCGTTGCGTTTCGGTCCGGGTAATACCGGTTGTATTGGAACCGGTACCACATTGGCACCGGGTTTCGGTACCCAACCCTACTCAGGACGCTGTCCACAAGGGTCAGTGCTGATTTTGCCACCATGGACGTAAGCTTGGCTTCGCCCGGTTGCTCTTGTTGAAGGAACCAAAATGTAATACACGGTACAGCAGACATGAAAAAAAAATCCTACATGCTCTTAGAAGGTGCTATACAAAAAATGTGGTTTCTGTTTCTTTTTAAGACAAATGCAGTGTAATCAAAAATTGTTGATAAACTGTGTCCACGTGCCATGCACAGTTGTGTGTGTGTATAGTATGTAGTGATTTATAATCCCAAGTATCCAGTACTGTCAAGAAAAAGGCCCACATAACACTGCTTGGAGCTTTCCAGAGCTTCTCCACCTGTGACATTTTAGGGATCATAGTGTATACGTAAAGAATGGCCTTCTCCTTGCAGAGACCTTGAACTAAGAGGTGGGATTTGGCAGAAGTGAAACCTGAAAGTGCCTTCAAAACGAGGCTCCAGGACCCTGCAGCATTTTACAGCAACGGCCAAGGCAGAGCACCATCTAGTTACAATGGACCATTGAGACGAGGGATCTGTCAGATTTTTTTTTTAACCCCGCCCTGTGTCACATTTATTCCTTCAGAATAGTATTTACTGAGACAAACAGCACAAACAAATCTCCGCTTTGGGTCAGGATTGGGCACAGGCGGCAGATTTATTTTTACGACTTTATGAAGTGCAGCTTTTTCGTTGCTTTGCCTTCGCCCCGCAGTAACCAGCGAAGCGGAGGGTGACTGCCTCTAACCCAGGTGTAGATTGAGGGATGGTTAATGCGTTCTGTGTGGAAGGGCCTGAATGCACCATTTTCTCACATGAACACACTTGTGGCAAATATGACACAACCCACTGGTGTGTATGTGTGTATGTGTGTGTGCGTGCTTTAGTGTGTGTGCGTGCCTTAGTCTGTGTGTATTTGGTGCTCATTAGGCTGCACGGGTTTGTGTGTTAAGAAAAAGGCCGAATACAATGAGCAGAGCTTAGCGGACAACAGGTGTGTGTCGCTATCAGCGACCGCAGCGAAGTCGCCTGCATCGGCTGCGTTGAGAACAGATTTGCGGAAGGAAAAGCTTCGCGCCAGATTGCAGGACATCGAACAACGCGGCACTGAACACCAATTGTTGTGTTGGGAAAGCGCTCGTTCAATTCTAGCGGGGAACAAAGCCAACATTGTTATCGCCGGCCCCCAGACCTGCCTGCCAATATACCTGCTTTCCCTCGGTTTTAGGAAGGGAAGAGGGGTGAGGCCGGGGCGACAATGATGCATCAAACCAGTTACAATCTTCCTCCTTTCTCTGTCTGTGTTGTTTCGTTGCAAGGTTGCCACTTCGACAGCAATATAGTGCAATATCTGTATCTTTTTTAAGCATGCGTTCACTTCCGTCTCCTACTGCGTCATCTCTCTCTCTCTCTCTCTCTCTCTCTCTCTCTCTCTCTCTCTCTCTCTCTCTCTCCCTCTATTTCCTCCCCCTCCTCTTTCATTCCATCACCTCTCTATGGTTTCCTATTTATGTGGCCACACTTCATTGACTCCTTCCGGATAAAACTGGAGGCAGAAGGCACTATCGCTCTGCCGTCTGGCGCGCACAGATTATGGGAAGGAGAAAACACGTTGTTGTTGTTGTTGTTCGTCTTTTCACAGTCATTATGGGCTCGTTGCAAAAGAAAGACCTCATTTAAAAAAAATTGATGTTGGTGCTCATTCGTTCCATCTGTCTCTTTTTGATTTCAAGATTTTTAGACTTCTCTCCCAACTTTTGCAGCTTTTAGTCGGTTCATGACAAATCAATTCAGTTTGTTTCAGTGACTAATAGTTACTCAGTTTAACCTAAATATTTATATCATAACAGACCATTTTCTTGATATGTGTATTCTAAAGTAATTTAATTTAAACAAATAAATATAAAATAACAGTCTAAACTGCCACCACGGTAAACGACAAAAGTAACACACAGAAGCAGTTCATCTAACTAATATTCAACTTAGAGAGTTGTTAGAGTCCAGTTAGAGAGAATCTCCTCATGCAAAAGTCCAAAACATCACAATAATGTAAAATGTTGCTCCATATGTATTGAAGCCAACAGTTGTATTAACGTCTATATGTTGTCAAAAACGGATTAAATAAAGACATTTTGATTTAATAATATCTAAACAATATTTATTATGACAGATTTCCAGTTTAAGTTGATTAATTATAAATAATACAAACTCTAATAATAAACACATTATCTTCTCTTATTTCAAGTCAAATAAAAGCTCAATTTAAAACAGAAAGCTTTTGAAAAACGTGACTCTTAAAATAACGTACTTAATTTTAGAAAAATGTATTTAACTGAATTGTCCTGCAGCTATAAATTCTGTTTATTTCTCTTTTTATCTAGAAAGAGAAATGTGTGTGCAGTGGTTATTAATAAACCACTTGTTTCTGCTCATTTCTGCTCTCTTTAACATAATTGTTGGGCAGTTAATTCATGCCTTGTGATTCTCATCAGGGGCTTTTCTAGGATTCAAAGAAAGGGGGGCTTAGACCCAAGGCGAGTATCCGTTGTTTCAGACAGTTCATAGAATGGTTCAATCAGAAAGAGTGTGATTTTGCCCGGTAGTTTCCTTTAACGGGAATTTGTATAATTAATGTTGCTAAACAGAAGAATAAGTGTTATTGAAGAGTTCATGTTAAGGGTGCAACATAGACACAGATAGTCGTTGTTGAGACTGGCACCAAACAGTGAATACCACAGTTTGTGTATTTCCATTCTTCTCCTAGACCAGTGGTTCTCAGATGGGGGTACATGTACTCCTGGGGGTACGTGATATGTGTTTAAAATATATTTAAATAAGCATCAGGAAAAAAAGCCTGGCTGAAAAAGTAAGTTATAAATATTCAAGAAAATGTAAGTGTAAGTTGATTAACTGAATTGTATATATTATACACTACCGTTCAAAAGTTTGGGATCACCCAGACAATTTCGTGTTTTCCATGAAAACTCACACTTTTATTTATCAAATGAGTTGCAAAATGTATAGAAAATATAGTCAAGACATTGACAAGGTTAGAAATAATGATTTGTATTTGAAGTATTACTTTTTTTCTTCAAACTTTGCTTTCGTCAAAGAATGCTCCTTTTGCAGCAATTACAGCATTGCAGACCTTTGGCATTCTAGCTGTTAATTTGTTGAGGTAATCTGTTGAAATGTCACCCCACGCTTCCTGAAGCACCTGCCACAAGTTGGATTGGCTTGATGGGCACTTCTTGCGGACCATACGGTCAAGCTGCTCCCACAACAGCTCAATGGGGTTGAGATCTGGTGACTGTGCTGGCCACTCCATTACAGACAGCATACCAGCTGCCTGCTTCTTCCTAAATAGTTCTTGCACAATGTGGAGGTGCGCTTTGGGTCATTGTCCTGTTGGAGGAGGAAATTGGCTCCAATCAAGCGCTGCCCACAGGGTATGGCATGGCGTTGCAAAATGGAGTGATAGCCTTCCTTATTTAAAATCCCTTTTACCTGGTACAAATCTCCCACTTTACCAGCACCAAAGCAGCCCCAGACCATCACATTACCTCCACCATGCTTGACAGATGGTGTCAGGCACTCTTCCAGCATCTTTTCACCTGTTCTGTGCCTCACAAATGTTCTTCTGTGTGATCCAAACACCTCAAACTTGGATTCATCTGTCCATAACACCTTTTTCCAATCTTCCTCTGTCCAATGCCTGTGTTCTTTTGCCCATACCAATCTTTTCTTTTTATTGGCCAGTCTCAGATATGGCTTTTTTTTGCCACTCTGCCTAGAAGGCCAGCATCCCGAGTCGCCTCTTCACTGTCGACGTTGACACTGGCGTTTGGGTACCATTTAAAGAAGCTGCCAGTTGAGGACCTGTGAGGCGTCTATTTCTCAAACTAGAGACTCTAATGTACTTGTCTTCTTGCTGAGTTGTGCACCGTGGCCTCCCACTTCTCTTTCTGCTCTGGATAGTGACCGTTTGTGCTGTTCTCTGAAGGAGTAGTACACACCGCTGTAGGAAATTTTCAGTTTCTTTGCAATTTCTCGCATGGAATAGCCTTCATTTCTAAGAACAAGAATAGACTGGCGAGTTTCACAGGAAACTTCTTTTCTTCTGGCCATTTTGAGAGTCTTATCGAACCCACAAATGTGATGCTCCAGATAATCAACTAGCTCAAAGGAAGGCCAGTTTTATAGCTTCTCTCATCAGCAAAACAGTTTTCAGCTGTGCTAACATAATTGCACAAGGGTTTTCAAGGGTTTTCTAATCATCCATTAGTCTTCTAAGGCGATTAGCAAACACAATGTACCATTAGAACACTGGAGTGATAGTTGCTGGAAATGGGCCTCTATACACCTCTGGAGATATTTCATTAAAAACCAGACGTTTCCACCTAGAATAGTCATTTACCACATTAACAATGTATAGAGGGTATTTCTGATTGATTTAATGTTATCTTCATTGAAAAAAACAGTGCTTTTCTTTGAAAAATAAGGACATTTCTAAGTGATCCCAAACTTTTGAACGGTAGTGTATATTATATCCAAAATGCTGCATGTTACATCTTTTTTTTCAACACCAAAATGCTTTGCACTGGTCAGGGGGTACTCGGCTGAAAAACATATTTCACAGGGGGTACATAACTCAAAAAAAGGTTAAGAACCAGGGTCCTCGACATCTGCCGTGGCACTGAACAGATACCATCTCAGCCATTCTAGTTCTGTTGTTCCTTCTTTTTCTCCGTTTCAATCTATCGCTCAGTATTGTTTTTCTTCCCCCCTCTTCTTTCTCATCATCTTCCCTCATTTCCCCCACCCTGTCACTGCAGTGAAATGGCCCATTGTAAAAGAGCAGGTTGTGTGCGTCTGAGACATTAGCTGCTGATTTAGTGGGACATTAGCTTGATGGATGGCTTGGCAGAAAACTCCCAACAACAGTTAATTTGCATCCAGAGAAACTTTCAGTGTTGGTTCAGCATCGTTCACAGCCCCCAAGAGGGCCCGAAAGCTTTGAGGGGCACCCCCTTTCTTTCCAATCGATGGCCAGGCCCAAAATTTTCATGGGCAAACTAAAACCTTCCCAACAAAATAGGTTTAAACCCCTGTGACCCTTGAAAAAAAATATTGTGGGGCCGGTTCACAAACATTCTAGTTTGGGAAAAAATGAAACATGTTCCTATTCCCAAGAGAGTTTTTAAAAGTTAATTTGCATCGGTTCCAGAACCCCAATAATGTTTTTAATTTGGACAAATTTCTTGGAAGGGCAAACAGAACTTTTCCATTTATGTTTAACGGGAAAATTGATGTGACCCTAAAGGGGAGTAAAGGAGTTTTAAGGGGTTTTAAAATCTTAAAACAACCCCCTCCCCTTCAGGCCGGGGAATTAAAATTTTCCCAGAACCAGGTCCTCCCTGGACAAAATCCCCCGGGCCCCCCACAGGCCTTTTTCTTCTTTTTTTCTTTTAACTCGAGACAAGCTCTTTCTTTTCCCAAAAATTTTCCCCTACCTTTTTCCCACCCCCCCGCTTCCCCCCATCAGCCCCCCGGTTTTGTTTCTCCCCAAAACAAAAGGGTGTCCCTTCAGCCCGATAAGCTGAGAAAAAAAAGGACCTAGACGGATTTTCCCCGGGGAAGGAGGAAGGACTACATCTGCGCCTTCCTCCTTCCTCCATGGACCCGCTGCAGTTTGCTTATCGCCCAAACAGATCCACAGATGATGCTGTGTGCCAGGTACTGCACACGACACTCTCATCTGGACAGCCAGAGGGGGCTATGTGAGACTACTGTTCATTGATTATAGTTCAGCTTTCAACACCATAGTCCTCCAGACTGGCCGCAAGCTGATTGAGCTGGGACTGAACACCCCCTGTGTGCTTGGATCCTGGACTTCCTGACCGCCAGGCCACAGGTGGTCAGGGTGGCAGACACACCTCAAATCCCTCACCCTGAACACAGGATCCCCAGGTTGCGCCCTCAGCCCCTACTGTACTCCCTGTACACACATGACTGTGTGGCCAGGTTCAACTCAATACCATCATCAAGTTTATGGATGACACAGTGGTGGTGGGCCTGATCTCCGACAACGACGAGAAGGCCTACCTGGAGGAAGTTGCTGATCTGTCACTCTGGTGCCAGGACAACAGCCTCATCATGAATGTCACCAAAACTAAGGAGCTGATTGTGGACTTTAGGAAGGTACAACAACAGAGGACGTACTCACCACTGGGGATTAACGGGACTACTGTGGAGAGGGTGAGCGGGTATAAATACCTGGGAGTCCACATCACCGAGGATCTGACATGGTCAACAAACACAGACACTCTGGTGAGAAAGGCAAGGCAGCGCCTCTACCACCTCAGGCAGCTGAGGAAATTTAAAGTTTCCCAGAGGATCCTTCAGTCCTTCTACTCTGAACATGTAGAGAGCGTCCTGACAGGAAGCATTACAGCCTGGTTTGGCAACTGCTCCGCTCAGGACAGGAAGGCTCTGCAGAGAGTAGTGCTCGGCTGAGCGCACTATTGAACTCACTCCCACCCTGCAGGACTTGTACACCAGGAGGTGCAGAACCAGAGCCGGCAGGATCATGAAGGATCCTCACCACCCCAACAACAGACTGTTTCAGCTGCTGCGGTCAGGCAGGCGCCTCCGTAATCACGCTGCAAGAACAGAGAGACTGAGACGGAGTTTCTTTCCTCAGGCCATCAGGATTGTGAACTCCGACCTCACCAGGACCCCACATAGACCCACACAACTGCCCTCTTAGGCACACACACACACACACACACACACACACACACACTTACTGTAAATATTGTGTTGTTTTTTATTTGTAAATAGTGTGTACTTGTTGCCCTTGCACATTCCTGCTGAGCATTGCCACTTTCATTTCACTGCACACCCTGTGTGTGTATGTGACAAATAAAACATCTTGAATCTTGAATCTTGAATCTTGAATTCCACGACCCAGACGATCCATCAGGCAGATAGGATCTATGCCGTCTCATAGGGTCCGATGACCCCATGAGACGTAAAGTCAAAAGGACTTCCGGGGAGAAAGCAGAGTTAGTAACGTGTGATTGAGAGATGAAAATTCATCCTTAAGGAGAGAAAAAAGAGGAGATAGGTACTCAGTGCATCCTAAAACGTCCCCCGGCAGCTATAAGCCTATAGCAGCATATCAAGGGGCTGGACCAGGCAAACCTGATTCAGCCTAACTATAAGCTCTGTCAAAGAGGAAGGTCTTAAGTTTACTCTTAAACGAGGTGACTGTGTCTGCCTCCCGGACTGAAATTGGAAGCTGGTTCCATAAAAGAGGAGCTTGATAACTAAAGGCTCTGGCTCCCATTCTACTTTTTAAGACTCTAGGAACTACAAGTAGTCCGCATTTAGTGAGCGTATTTCTAGTTATTGGGGCAATATGGTACGACAAGCTCCTTAAGATATGATGGAGCATCACCAATCAAGGCTTTGTAGGTTAAGAGAAGAATTTTAAAAGTGATTCTTGATTTTACTGGGAGCCAGTGCAGAGCAGCTAGTGCAGGAGTGATGTGATCTCTTTTCTTAGTTTTAGTGAGAACACGAGCTGCAGCATTCTGGATCAACTGGAGGGACCTAAGAGATTTATTAGAGCAGCCTGCTAATAAGGAGTTGCAGTAATCCAGTCTCAAGTAACGAACGCGGTGAACCAATTTTCTGCATCTTTTGAGACAAGATGTGCCTGATTTTTGAAATATTACGTAGATGAAAGAATGCAGTCCTTGAGATTTGCTTTACGTGGGAGTTAAAGGACAAGTCCGATCAAAGATAACGCCAAGATTCTTTACAGTGGTGTTGGATGCCAGGGCAATGCCGTCTACAGAATCCACATCACCAGATAATTGATCTCTGAGGTGCTCAGGGCCGATTAAAATTACTTCGGTTTTGTCTGAGTTTAACATCAAGAAGTTGCAGGTCATCCATGTTTTATGTCTTTAAGACATGCTTGAATTTACAGAGTTGGTTGCTCTCCTCTGGTTTTATCGATAAATATAGTTGAGTGTCATCTGCATAACAATGAAAGTTTATGGAGTGTTTCTGATAATATTGCCCAAAGGAAGCATGTATAAGGTAAATAAAATTGGTCCAAGCACAGAACCTTGTGGAACTCCGTGATTAACGCTGGTGGTTATCGAGGCGTCATCGCCATAAATACAAACTGAGATCGATCTGATAAATAGGATTTAAACCAAATTAGTGCCGTGCCTGAAATGCCAATCGACTGCTCCAGTCTCTGTAACAGGATGTCATGGTCAATGGTGTCGAATGCAGCACTAAGGTCTAACAAGACCAGGACAGAGAGGAGTCCTTTATCTGCTGCCATTAAGAGGTCATTTGTAATTTTCACCAGTGCTGCCTCGGTGCTGTGGTGTTTTCTAAACTTGATTGAAATTTCTCAAATAAACTATTATGATGTAGAAAGTCGCACAACTCATTTGCGACCACTTTCTCAAGGATCTTGGAGAGGAAGGAGGTTAGAGATCGGTCTGTAGTTAGCCAATACCTCTGGATCCAGAGTGGGCTTCTTCAGGAGAGGTTTAATAACAGCCACCTTGAAGGAGTGTGGTACGTGGCCTGTTAGCAGAGACACATTGATAATATCTAATAGAGAGCCGCCAATTAAAGGCAAAACGTCATTAAGCAGCCTGCCGGGATGGGGTCCAAGAGAGAGGAAGACGTGATCGAAGTAGAAACCGTCGAAAATAATTGGTCACGGTTGATAGGAGAAAATCCCTCCAAATATACACCAGGGCATACAGCGCTTTCCAAGGCCATTCCACTTGAGAACAGATTGGCACTGGTTATGGGCAAGAGATTATTAATCTTGTCCCTAATAGTTAAAATCTTTTCATTAAAGAAGTTCATAAAGTCATTACCACTAAGGTTTATAGGAATGCTGGGCTCCACAGAGCTGTGACTCTCTGTCAGCCTGGCTACAGTGCTGAAGAGAAACCTGGGGTTGTTTTTATTTTTCTATTATTGATGAGTAATAGGCTGCTCTGGCATTACGGAGGGCCTTCTTATATGTTTTAAGACTATCTCGCCAAACTAAGCGGGATTCTTCGAGATTAGTTGAGCCATATGCTCAAGCTGTGACGCTTGCTTCAGTTTGCGGGTCTGAGGGTTATACCAGGAGCAAACCTCCTCTTCCTCACTGTCTTCTTCTTCAGAGGGCTATCGAGTCCAGTGTCATTCTCAGAGAGCCTATGGCACTGTCAACAAGATGATCAATCTGGGACGGACTAAAGTTAGACCAGGAGTCCTCTGTTATATTGAGACGTGGTATCGAATCAAATACAGAAGGAATCGCTTCTTTAAATTTAGCTACAGCACTATCAGTTAGACATCTAGTGTAGAAACTTTTGACTAACGGAGTACACCCGGTAGTATAAATTCAAAAGTTATGAGGTTGTGGTCTGACAGAAGAGGATTCTGTGGAAGACGCTCAAATGCTCAATGTCAACGCCATAAGTAAGAACAAGATCAAGCGTGTGGCCAAAGCTGTGAGTGGGTTTCTGTACTCTGACAGAAGCCAATCGAGTCCAACAAGGAGATGAATGCAGCACTAAGGCAATCATTATCAACATCCACATGGATATTAAAATCTCCAACAATAATAACTTTATCGGTTTTAAGAACCAAACTTGATATAAATTCTGAGAATTCAGATATAAACTCTGAATATGGACCTGGTGGCCCGTACAGAATCACAAATCGAATTGGCTGTAGTGTTTTCCAGGTTGGATGTGAAAGACTAAGAACAAGGCTTTCAAATGAGGTGTAGTGTAATTTTGGTTGAGGATTAATTAATAGGCTCGATTCAAAGATGGCTGCTACTCCACCTCCTCGACCGGTGCCTCGAGGAATGTGAGTATTAATATGACTTGGAGGAGTCGATTCATTCAGGCAGACATATTCTTCATGGCTCAGCCAGGTTTCAGTTAGGCAACATAAATCAATGTGATTATCTGATATTAAATCATTCAGTAACACAGCTTTAGATGACAGAGATCGAATATTTAGGAGACCACATTTAATAGACCTATTTTGTTGCACTGCTGAAATAATTGTGTTAACTTGTATAAGGTTATTGTGTACGACTCCTCTTCTGCTTACTTTTGATTTATTTAATTGAAGTGGCTGTGGGACAGACACAGTCTCTACTCTAAAGTCAAGGGTGGGTAACTGCTCGAATGGAAGAGCAGAGAAGGGTGTTAAACTACAACTCTGCTCCCGGTTCCTGATCTGAACCCTGGGTTGTCATAGATTAAGTCCGGTGATCAACTTGGTCATATTCGCAGAAATGAGACGCGCTCCGTCCAACGTGGGATGAATGCCGTCTCTCCTCATCAGATCAGGTTTTCCCCAGAAAGTCTTCCAGTTGTCTACGTAGCCCACATTATTCGCTGGGCACCACCTCGACAGCCAGCGGTTGTGTATTCTAAAGTAATTTAATTTAATTTATACAAATAAATATAAAATAACAGTCTAAACTGCCACCACGGTAAACAACAAAAGGAACACACAGAAGCAGTTCATCTAACTAATATTCAATTCAATTCAATTCAATTCAGTTTATTTGTATAGCCCAATTTCACAAATTACAAATTTGTCTCGGAGTGCTTTACAATCTGTACACATAGACATCCCTGCCCCAAAACCATCACCTCTCTATGGTTTCCTATTTATGTGGCCACACTTCATTGACTCCTTCCGGATAAAACTGGAGGCAGAAGGCACTATCGCTGCCGCCTGGCTCAGATTATGGGAAGGAGAAAACACATTGTTGTTGTTGTTCGTCTTTTCACAGTCATTATGGGCTCGTTGCAAAAGAAAGACCTCATTTTTTTAAAATTGATGTTGGTGCTCATTCGTTCCATCTGTCTCTTTTTGATTTCAAGATTTTTAGACTTCTCTCCCAACTTTTGCAGCTTTTAGTCGGTTCATGACAAATCAATTCAGTTTGTTTCAGTGACTAATAGTTACTCAGTTTAACCTAAATATTTATATCATAACAGACCATTTTCTTGATATGTGTATTCTAAAGTAATTTAATTTAATTTATACAAATAAATATAAAATAACAGTCTAAACTGCCACCACGGTAAACAACAAAAGGAACACACAGAAGCAGTTCATCTAACTAATATTCAACTTAGAGAGTTGTTAGAGTCCAGTTAGAGAGATTCTCCTCATGCAAAAGTCCAAAACATCACAATAATGTAAAATGTTGCTCCATATGTATTGAAGCCAACAGTTGTATTAACGTCTATATGTTGTCAAAAACGGATTAAATAAAGACATTTTGATTTAATAATATCTAAACAATATTTATTATTACAGATTTCCAGTTTAAGTTGATTAATTATAAATAATACAAACTCTAATAATAAACACATTATCTTCTCTTATTTCAAGTCAAATAAAGGCTCAATTTAAAACAGAAAGCTTTTGAAAAACGTGACTCTTAAAAAAACGTACTTAATTTTAGAAAAATGTATTTAACTGAATTGTCCTGCAGCTATAAATTCTGTTTATTTCTCTTTTTATCTAGAAAGAGAAATGTGTGTGCAGTGGTTATTAATAAACCACTTGTTTCTGCTCATTTCTGCTCTCTTTAACATAATTGTTGGGCAGTTAATTCATGCCTTGTGATTCTCATCAGGGGTTTTTCTAGGATTCAAAGAAAGGGGGGCTTAGACCCAAGGCGAGTATCCGTTGATTCAGACAGTTCATAGAATGGTTCAATCAGAAAGAGTGTGATTTTGCTCGGTAGTTTCCTTTAACGGGAATTTGTATAATTAATGTTGCTAAACAGAAGAATAAGTGTTATTGAAGAGTTCATGTCAAGGGTGCAACATAGACACAGATAGTCGTTGTTGAGACTGGCACCAAACAGTGAATACCACAGTTTGTGTATTTCCATTCTTCTCCTAGGCCAGTGGTTCTCAGATGGGGGTACATGTACTCCTGGGGGTACGTGATATGTGTTTAAAATATATTTAAATAAGCATCAGGAAAAAAAGCCTGGCTGAAAAAGTAAGTTATAAATATTCAAGAAAATGTAAGTGTAAGTTGATTAACTGAATTGTATATATTATACACTACCGTTCAAAAGTTTGGGATCACCCAGACAATTTCGTGTTTTCCATGAGTTGCAAAATGTATAGAAAATATAGTCAAGACATTGACAAGGTTAGAAATAATGATTTGTATTTGAAGTATTAATTTTTTTCTTCAAACTTTGCTTTCGTCAAAGAATGCTCCTTTTGCAGCAATTACAGCATTGCAGACCTTTGGCATTCTAGCTGTTAATTTGTTGAGGTAATCTGTTGAAATTTCACCCCACGCTTCCTGAAGCACCTGCCACAAGTTGGATTTGCTTGATGGGCACTTCTTGCGGACCATACGGTCAAGCTGCTCCCACAACAGCTCAATGGGGTTGAGATCTGGTGACTGTGCTGGCCACTCCATTACAGACAGCATACCAGCTGCCTGCTTCTTCCCTAAATAGTTCTTGCTCAATTTGGAGGTGTGCTTTGGGTCATTGTCCTGTTGGAGGAGGAAATTGGCTCCAATCAAGCGCTTCCCACAGGGTATGGCATGGCGTTGCAAAATGGAGTGATAGCCTTCCTTATTTAAAATCCCTTTTACCTGGTACAAATCTCCCATTTTACCAGCACCAAAGCAGCCCCAGACCATCACATTACCTCCACCATGCTTGACAGATGGTGTCAGGCGCTCTTCCAGCATCTTTTCACCTGTTCTGCGTCTCACAAATGTTCTTCTGTGTGATCCAAACACCTCAAACTTGGATTCATCTGTCCATAACACCTTTTTCCAATCTTCCTCTGTCCAATGCCTGTGTTCTTTTGCCCATACCAATCTTTTCTTTTTATTAGCCAGTCTCAGATATGGCTTTTTCTTTGCCACTCTGCCTAGAAGGCCAGCATCCCGGAGTCGCCTCTTCACTGTCGACGTTGACACTGGCGTTTTGCGGGTACCATTTAAAGAAGCTGCCAGTTGAGGACCTGTGAGGCGTCTATTTCTCAAACTAGAGACTCTAATGTACTTGTCTTCTTGCTGAGTTGTGCACTGGGGCCTCCCACTTCTCTTTCTGCTCTGGTTAGAGCCCGTTTGTGCTGTTCTCTGAAGGGAGTAGTACACACCGCTGTAGGAAATTTTCAGTTTCTCGCATGGAATAGCCTTCATTTCTAAGAACAAGAATAGACTGGCGAGTTTCACATGAAACTTCTTTTTTTCTGGCCATTTTGAGAGTCTTATCGAACCCACAAATGTGATGCTCCAGATAATCAACTAGCTCAAAGGAAGGCCAGTTTTATAGCTTCTCTCATCAGCAAAACAGTTTTCAGCTGTGCTAACATAATTGCACAAGGGTTTTCAAGGGTTTTCTAATCATCCATTAGTCTTCTAAGGTGATTAGCAAACACAATGTACCATTAGAACACTGGAGTGATAGTTGCTGGAAATGGGCCTCTATACACTGTTAGAAGTGGGACAAATAAATGCGAATTTTTCTGGGATTAGCAAGAGGATCCGTAGACCAGGCCGGGAAAAGCGAATGCGGAATGTGAGTAATAAAACAGATCAAAGGGGACCCCAGTTCCATTAGACTACAACAACAGGAAAGCAACAAGGCATCCATCAGGCCGGCCGACGGGGAGAGTGGCTGTAAGGTCAAATGAAAGCGTCGAGGCCATCGCTGGGATGATAAGCAGAGGGCCAGGTGTGACAGAACAAGGGTCCTGAGTGGTCATCTTTGGCGTTTACAACCGGTGACCCTCTGTCTGAACTCACTCAGGGCCCCACGGACACCAGATGTAAACATTGCACCTCTGGTGATATTCAAATGAAGACCTGGTTGATTGTGTGTTCGGAGCCCATATCCGCACCATATGGGCCCAAGAGGATGTAATGGAGTGAATAAACACAAACCTGGATTCATGTGTGTTAACCTGCCTGTAGATCAATGGTCTTTGATACGATAATGTAACCTATGTCTCCCATCTGTTCTGTATACTGACCCCCGGTTAGAGTGTGTTCTGTGTCACTGCCCACGGGAAGTCTCACCAAGTCTGAAAGAATCATAAAGAGGGTACCCTAAGTGCCTGAGAGATAAGAGGAGACACCCGGAGACAGGTCACCGAGGTGACCGAGCTCATCTAAACCAGCTAAGACAACGGTCCCCCTCTTTGATGTGGGACAGAGAGTCTCCCCAGAACCTCTCAGGAAGAGAGGGGGGGGGGGGATGACCCCCCCATCAGCACCCCAAAGAGGGACGGATATCCGGTAAAAGTGGGAGGAGCCGAGGGTATAAAGGTGACGAACAGAGGAAACAAGAAGAGTCTTAGGAAAATGAGTTTTTGAAAAGAAAAGAGGTTTTTTCATGGGTTGTGGTTTGCGTCAGGCGTCCGTGAAGAACTCACGGACGCCTGACGTACTTTGTCTATTTTTCTTCTTTTTTTCTGAAAGGGCTTAAGAAAAAGAGAGTTTTTGAGTTTTTGTGACTTTTGCGTCAGGCTCCCGAGAGGGAACTCACTTGTAGTTGTACTTTGTTTATTTCTTTCTTCTTTTTTTTGAATAAAATACTTGGCTGCCTTGCAGTCTTAAACTTTACATTCGGTTTGTGGACCTACTTTTTTGTGAGACCTATTTCTTCACTTGTCGACCCACCCGAGGAGACCAAAGGCGGAGACCCGAGAGCGGAGCCCCGCCGCCCCCGAGGTGAGTCTGAGCGACATCTGCACGGCTACACCCACTGACGTCAGTTACTCAGGGCACATACTGATTCCTCACACACTGGTAACTGACATTTTGTACTAAAGAGAGATATCGCTGCAGCCGGTAGACCTCCGCCTCTCGGCCGAGCCGTGGTTGGTTCTGGGACCAAGAGAGGGACTCGTAACACCGAGTCCTCGTCGCGGAGGTTGTCCTAAAAATAGAATATTACTAAGTGTCCCCCGACGCTCTACGAGCCTATTACCCTCGAGCGTGTTGGGGTGAGACCCGATAATTGAAGAAACAGCGTTTCTCTCCGCGGAGATCGATCTGACATCATCTCGGGGTGTCGCGCCGAGCGAACAGCAACCACTGTCGAGGTGCACGCGCTCATCAGGCCCGAACGATCGCAGAATCATATAGAGGAGTTACTGATCTCCGCCTCCTTCCCCTTAACTCGGTCTTCGCCTCGCCGAGTTTCCTCTCCCCTCGAGCGCAGGCGAGGATACCGTGACCGGGGCGACCGTCAGAAGAGAGCCCGGGCATCGTGACCCGTGGACCCGCGTCCTCTCTAGTGCGACAGGTTAGCAGCGGTGACGCTGCGCCTGAAGCGCCGCCGGCGTGCTTTTACGACAGTTTGCTACGTCTGTCCTTAGAGCACGATTATTTCCCTCAATAAAGTACCCGGTGTGAGCCGACTCGCACCTCAAACCTTTCCTCCTACTCTCCATCTCTCCTCTCCCGTCTCGTTCCCCTCCCGCTCCTCTCCTCCCCCGTTTCCCCTACACGAGAAGAAGCGGCGTGACTTTTCTTTTCGTCTCCCACCCGAGGCGACCGAATCGGTTTACGTACGCGTCTCTCTTAACAACACCTCTGGAGATATTTCATTAAAAACCAGACGTTTCCACCTAGAATAGTCATTTACCACATTAACAATGTATAGAGGGTATTTCTGATTGATTTAATGTTATCTTCATTGAAAAAAACAATGCTTTTCTTTGAAAAATAAGGACATTTCTAAGTGATCCCAAACTTTTGAACGGTAGTGTATATTATATGCAAAATGCTGCATGTTACATCTTTTTTTTCAACACCAAAATGCTTTGCACTGGTCAGGGGGTACTCGGCTGAAAAACATATTTCACAGGGGGTACATAACTCAAAAAAAGGTTAAGAACCAGGGTCCTCGACATCTGCCGTGGCACTGAACAGATACCATCTCAGCCATTCTAGTTCTGTTGTTCCTTCTTTTTCTCCGTTTCAATCTATCGCTCAGTATTGTTTTTCTTCCCCCCTCTTCTTTCTCATCATCTTCCCTCATTTCCCCCACCCTGTCACTGCAGTGAAATGGCCCATTGTAAAAGAGCAGGTTGTGTGCGTCTGAGACATTAGCTGCTGATTTAGTGGGACATTAGCTTGATGGATGGCTTGGCAGAAAACTCCCAACAACAGTTAATTTGCATCCAGAGAAACTTTCAGTGTTGGTTCAGCACGCCATCGTTGACGTACAGCGTCGCAAGATGACTTCCCGCACTGCTTTGCAGAAGATGGCACCTCGAGCCCTTCTCATTTCCAAATCGAGTGGCATCAGAGCTCTGCAACTTATTTCACCCTGGGCTTAACTTTGAAACACATTTGACAACAAACATATTGTAGAGATTTATGTTAAACCCTGTGATCTTCGAAGAAATTCAATATTGTGTGAAACTTGAGTTGCAGCAGATGAGACATTTCTTAGATTCCTGAGGAAATGAAACATGTCATAACATATAGTTCTTTCCTAAGAGTTTAGTTTGTTTTTAAAAGCTTAATTTGCAGTCAAGTTTTACAGTAACTCCACAGATAACTGCTGTGGTTTAATTTGTTTCACAAATTCTTCGACAAAGCAGGTTAACAGATTTTACATTTCCTTTTATTTTTAATTCCGTTCTGAACAGGAGCAGATTGATGTTTTCTCTGAGCTCTAGGAACAGTTAGTGTGAGGAGATAGAGTGCTTATGAGGTTTATTAATATTCTGTCTAATTCACTTCATCAACCTTCACATCTCACTGTCGATGTGCCGTCGCCTTAATTGACCGATACACAGCACACACAGGTACGTGCGCCGCTGTGGACCAACAATCCACTCCCCCGTCTCTCTCCACAGTGACCATTATTTCTGTTCTTTTTTTCTTCTTTTTTTTATACTCGTAGACACAGACTCTTTTCTTTTTTTCACACAAATCCTCTCTATCTGTCTTCTCCAGTCCTCCTCTGTCTCTCACCCCATCAGTCTCTTCCTCTCGGTCTCTCGTTTGCTGCGTAGCAAACGACAGTGCAGAATGGATGTACCCTTCATTTGCTCCGGCATAATGTTCTGATGAAAAATGAAGTGATCCCTCCAGACGGATTATTCAGCAGTGAGGGGAGGATGTGCACACACGTGCACATGCGTGTGTGTGTGTGTGTGTGTGTGTGTGCGTGCTCGTGCTTGTTCACGCTAGTGTGTGCGTTTGTGTTTGAAACAGATAAATGACTTTCTCTGAAAGCCTTCTGTTTGAGTATGTAATATCTCAGCATAAATTATTGGAGACCTCCCATCTGTTCGTCGTGAGAGCTTTCATCCGTTGTTCTGTCCTCGGTAACTAATGCTGAGCATGAACTTGGATGAACTCAACCCCTCTTGGTTTAACTTCGCTCATCCATTCAGTGCAGCCAGACATTCTCAGTCACAACCCCCCGTTCCCCCTTCACACTACCTGAGGCTGGACAACTTGTGGGGACCTGTAGACGTCTAGACGTCTGGGGCAGCCTGCTTTTAGCCTAGATGTCTGACTGTCTTTTGACAGGCCTGTCCCCAAATTCACAATCTTTATTTTAAAAACAAGGTAAAAGTTGTATTGTTTCACAATCAAGCAGGTAGCATTCAAAGGGACAGTTTTCATCAAAATCTAAAATATGCATATTCTTTTCCTCTTAGCCTACTGTTAAGTTAAAAAAAGATCTGCAGGTCCCAGTGCTGGCAAAAAGTTCCGGATTCAGAAAGTTATAATATAAGGTATTTAATAAATGAATAAGGATCACAAAGCATACATATCTGTCCCAGCCGGTCACGCTTTAATGAGTCCACAAGCCGAAGAGTAGCTAAATGCAAATCAGTTTTCTGTCTATCGTAGTGGAAAAGTGCGATGTGCCACGGTAGTGAAGGCATCCTTTCACTGGGCTGAGAACCAATCATTGGTTCGTATTTGGTCACATGCATAGACCCTTACATTACACAGCATGCTATTGGCTAACCCCTACAGGAGGCAGGCTAATCTTATCTACTACACAACAATGCTACTCACACTAATATACTTCATATGCATTCCTTCACAATAAGAGAATTCAAAATAAAATGTCTGCTTCCGGTAAAACAGCTGTTATGACGATCTCTAGTGGAAACTCCCATTCTGACGACGCCTCCCAAAGTCAAATACATTTCATTTATACTCACGTCATAGTTATAATAAGCATAAAACATCTTACAGTCAGTAGTACAGTTGCAAGATTAATGCAATAATCAAACTTTCAGTGACAGTGATTTTCTACTATGTTTTCATAATACATTCTTTGGAATATTCTTCATAATATCCTTTATTGATTATCATAGCTTTCTTATGTATTAATTTAAAACATAGACTTTCATGTGCAAGTATATATTAAAAAAACATTACAACTCTACATTACCTATTTATTTATATTTATCTCGCTTGATTGTGTGGGAGTGAGCTGCCTAAACACATTTGGAAAAAGTCAACAGGCCTTGTTATGAGTAAATTTATGGATTTTACACAGTCCCTGGATTATTTTGAGATTTCTCATCATCTTTGTGGCACATTGTGGCAAAGAATCTCGAATGATAAGTAGCACTTCTGGTGGGAGGACATTTTTTATTTTGGTACATATTGTCCTTTTCAATCCTGTTTTTCAAACATCATTACAAATAAAGGGGAAATAAGGAAGTGCACAAAAAGGTAGATTAACAAGAAGAAAGGTGAAGTTGAACAACTTCAGTGACACCCTGACTTTTCATCCAGCACAATCATCAGGTCAAAGTTTCCAATTCTCCAGTCAAGACTTTAACTGTGACCGAATACCGGCCCAATGTAGCATTCAGCTCAAAGCACCGCGATGGTCACCATATTAGTGACAAAGCTTTAAAACGGCCAAGTGTGGCGAGCTACATTCTCGCCGGGTCGCTGTTTGATCACTTTTCCTTTGTTGAAGTGTTGACGTAGCTCTGTAATTAAATGGCACTGGGGACTGTGGAACAGCAAGAACGGGATTTACTTTGACATCTGACTGAAAGGAATTGTGGGCTGCACGGTGGTGTAGTGGCTAGCACTGTCGCCTGTCGCCTCACAGCAAGAGGGCCGTGGGTTCAATTCCCGGTCTGGTTGGTCCTTCTGTGTGGAGTTTGCATGTTCTCCCCGTGGCAGCGTGGGTTCCCTCCGGGTTCTCCAGCTTCCTCCTACAGGTTAATTGATCTCTAAATTGCCCGTAGGTGTGAATGTGATCGTGAATGGTTGTCTGTCTCTATGTGTGCCCTGGATGGACTGGCGACCGCCGCGACCCTAATGAGGATAAGCGGTATGGATAATGGAATGGACTGAAAGGAATTGTAGGGAAAGAGAAGGAGACCAGAACTGGAGAAAGCAAAACATATTATTCGTTGACACTTCTAACTGACATGCTGCTAGTACATGAGGATTGACAGTAACCAGCTTGCCGTAGTTTCATGTAAATAATAGTCAAATGGTTTATTAATTTCTTTGCGCCTCCTGCGATTTGAAAGTGGAAGGAGGCTATTTTGCGATTTGGATAAAAGTTTGCTTTATTCTGCACTATCATTTCATATCAATAAACCATTTGCATGTGTGTGTTTTTCCCAATTGGACTTTCAAGAAGCAAGATGATGGATCAAAGTTTAAGTTAAAGGCCAAATTGAACACTTTCCTTGGCTTGTTTTCTAATTTCCACTCTGATGCGTATGCAGAAGGAGAGAAACACGACAGATCATGCATCATCTGTTGTATTTCTTAACCGCTTTCTAAACAGATGTGTGAACAGTAAAGTCTCTCAGAGGGAGACCACAGGTCAAGGTCAGCCCCCGCTGGAGCTGGAATGAATTCTGTGTTTTGTTCCAAAGTTGCTTCAGCAGAGTACAAGTTCACAAAAATCTCTGTTCTCGAGTAGAAGTATCTACATCTCACTCCTTTGAATTCGATATATCGTTTATACTCAAATGGAAATGAAGCCTGTTTCTCCTCATGTTAGTCCAAGTTAAGTCTCTAACTGGTGGTGCAGTATGTGCACACAGCACAACGCAAGGCAGCTTGCACCACCCCATGTCTGTCTCAACAATGCCGGCATGAACACAAACGGACTCTTGCCAGCGTGTCAAAGTATTCTGAAGTACAACAATAGCCGCCTGAGTCCAAGTGATATTCCTCCAGGAACCGTTGCTATTCTTTGCAGTCGCAGCCATTCACACGTTCCATGTCACCGTTCACACTTTGCTCGACTTCAATAGTCGTCCATCTGTGATCACACTCTCACAGTGTATACTGCGCAATCAGAGCTCCTCTCTCACAAGGCTTCATTACATCAGCGTTGGGTTTTTTCTTCGTCAAAGATGAAACAATTGTCTGCCAAATGTATTGGACCCAACCTGCACATCATTTTATTCTATTTATTTAAGCTTGAGGCCGAGGCCACAGCTGCACAGCCCGAGGAAGGTCGCGGGTCACGGAGTAAACTTTAACCCTCCTGGAAGAACTGGATAAATATTCTATTTACGCACTTCCCAAGTGCAGACTAGCCTGGAAATAGAGAACATATACACGCACGTGATCCATTGCCGTGTCCCCTCCGCCTCTGGGAATGATTCTTGTCCTGGTGACGCAACAAAGCGCACATCTACACTGACACCTGAACATCTGAAACCTGGATCAAAATAGAGGCCTGCGCAGGTGTGTGATGGGAGTAATGCTCATGAGAGCGTTCCTACTGTGGAGGGGAAAAACAAACCAAGGTCTTGCAAAGTGTGCAAGCATGAAGTGCTACATGCACTTTACCAACCAGTGAAGACTAGTAAATGAATAACGTCGTGAGCGTCTTCTGGACTCCATCACATCGGGTGCTTTAAGCTGCACTGGCTACGGAAAGAGTCACATCAGCTGTTCTGACAAAAAAGCTAACAGAGCCGTGCGAGCTAGCATGAGTAGGTCATGACAGCATTGCAAACGTTGTTTCCTCACCACCACTTCCTCTCTGTCTCTCTCTATCCAGTCAAGACGACCATTCTGAACTACCAGAGTCCGACCACTGGCCTTTTCCCGGTCAAAACATGCTCCACCTGCAAGGAGGCCAAGGTCCGGGACTCCCTGTACTGTGCTGCCAGTGCCTGGGCCTTGTCCATGGCCTACCGGTGAGTACACGAGACACACTCGCACACAGATTATCCATGCAGAGTGTGCCGAGCTGAATGTGTCTCCGGACTCATCTGTGTTCATTATTACGGCTTGATTAGGACTTTTCACTCCCTGATTGGTAGGGTTGGGTACCGAAACCCGGTGCCAATATGGTACCGGTTCCAATACAACCGGTATTACCCGGACCGAAACGCAACACACATTTCGGTGCTTCTTTCCGGTGCGTCTTTCCGGTGCCTGAGCCGATTAAAATAGAAACAAAACTATTGTTGTGAACTTCTCTGGTGACTCCGCCCTGTCAGCAGGTTACGATAGCCTATCATTTAACTTTGACAGCGGAGGCTGCGCCGTGTGCAGTGTTGCCAGGTCCGCGGTTTTCCCGCAGAATTGGGCTACTTTTGAAGTGTTGCCGCGGGTTCCATTTTTTGTCCACTGGTTCGGGTAGACCTATTTTGCATGCAAATTACATGAATATCTTTAAATAAAAATCCATATTTTAAATGAAATAATTTATTTATACCCACATCCTACCAAACTGACTCCAGATCAGCACGTACACGCCGACACATCCGCGCAGTGCCTTCGATCTCCGTGACCTTGTCCGTCACCATGGAAACATTGTCACGTGACATCTAAGCGCTTTGGTGCTAGTGACGTCACGGAGCCCCGAACCAGAGTCTGTAAGTAGAAGTGATTTCCAGCAAAGCAGCAGGGATTTGTGAATCTCACAGGAGAGGTGGGCGATAGGCGGTTCAGAATCGCCTACACGGGAGGAGCGATTCATAGGCGAGTATGATTATGAATCGCCGACCTCCCCAACGGGTTGGGACGGTTTGGCGAGAATCACCTCGTGTCTTTACTCCTACACCCCATCCCGGGGTGGGTTTGGTTCTGTGGGATTCACAAATGGGGCCCTTTTAACCCCTTAGTTTAGTTTAGTTTATTTTAGTTTAGTTTATTTCGATCAGCAAAATATACAACAATCAGAATTCAACAAAAGAAGAAAGTGGCTGACCGAAAGGGTCGAGGCTGAAGCTATCTAGCTTATAAGTGCCCTAACCTATGATTTCTCAAAAAAACTTATTTCAAAGAACCATATATATATATATATTAGTGCTGTGAAAAATAACGCGTTAACGAGTTATGATTAAATTACAGGATTAATTAGTTAATTTTGTTAGCGCATTTAACGCATGTGCAGAATAAGCTTCCAATACGTCTGTTGTTGGTCGTCTCTACAGCAGCATGTCATTCTGTCTCTACGTGTCGCGTTAACACGACTCCGATCTCCGTCTCGCGCCGCAAAGCTCCGGTGCGGCGCCTGGCGAAAAAGTCACTGCGCCCCCATCATGAAGGAGTTATGCTTAGGACACCAACATGGTTAGCAGCGGTACTGGACATGGACTTTAAAAGCAGTGTATATGGTTTGGCACGGGCATATTTTGAGTTCTGATATTGGGCTGGTTTTTGGGCTGGTTTTGTCACACAGACCTGGCAACCCTGGCCGTGTGTGACTACGTGAGCCCGTGTGGAGCACACCAGCGTCAGGCTGGGCGCGATGGGGAGACCGTCACCGGTCCCCCTGAACACGTGGAGACCGATTATGACGAGCAGCCTGAACTTAGATTAGTACCGTAACGTTGACTGCAAGTCTTGCATTCATAAAAGTAGCCCAAGAAATAATAAATTAGCCATTATAACCATGCTTAAGCTAGCTCGTAGCTAGCACGAGCTACGAGCGTGACAGTCTGCTAGCAGATGTGTTGATGTCCAGCGGTCCCGGCTGTATACCCGGTGTTACCGGGAATATAATGACGGAGGAATAAAGACCGTGGGGCATCACTTTGTTTCAGTGTAACTCGCTGTCAGAAGCAAAACTTTATTTGTCACGTGTCATCTTCAGTACCTCTGATTGGTTGTTCTCTTTGCCCATCAAAACAGTGACAGGATTAACCCTATAAAGTCTGCACATGACAATACATATCACATCATATAATGGAGAACATATATTGTGTATGTTAACAGTCTGATATCCGTTGTGTGTCAGTCCTCCATGATAACGGCTTCTACAGGGAATATGGCCACAGAGGTTTTTAATGTCCTCATTGTGCGTTTAAAAAAAAAAGTATCGGTTCAGGCACCGTTTAGGCACCGGTATCGTTTTAAAAGTACCGGTTTAGCACCGGTATCGGAAAAAACCCAAACGATACCCATCCCTACTGATTGGTCTCTCTGTCTTTGAAATTATGCAGTAATTGTTACACACAGTATCCTCCAGATTTCTTAGGTAGTTTAGCGCTGACACTGGTCCCGCGGTCAGCTGCCCACAAATGTTGCTGGTTCTAGGAATGACGTACCGCATGATTGGAGGTTGCAGCTGCTGATAAAAAATGACCGAGAGAATATGCACCGTGGGGCGGTAACCACTGACACCCAAACACGTTCATTCTTAGTCATTTTGGCAGAGCACAAAAGCTTGCAGTAAAGGATAGGTACATCCCTGTGTGTGCATGTGAATATGCGAGTGAACAATAAATGAAGAAAATCAGCTACGATTTTATATTTGGCACATAATTTGTGAGTGAGACGGTGTATTAGGCTCACCATCTTTGTGGGCCTTTTCTCAAACACTAGGCAACTCACAGCAAAACAATCTTGTGTGATAAGTAGCACCACTGGTGGGAGGAAAACAATAATTAAAAATGTTGAACTTTCCTTTCAATCCTGTTTTTTTCGATTAGTAAGCACCATACATCATACAAAAGAAAGGAGAAGAAGAAGTGCGAAGAGGAAGAAAGGTGAATTTAAATAACTTCAGTTACGCCCTGAAATGCCATAGATAAATATAGGGCAAATTGAGAAAAAAAAGGTAAAAATCATTTTTATTCTGCAGCTGAGATTTGAATATTTAGCATATCATTTGTGAGAGAGACTGTGTTATAAGACTCGAATGGACTACATTTCTTTCAGCACCGCAGAAAGGCACACTAAAATAGATGGATAGATCACTTGTTGTGTCTTTAGAGCAGAACAGACCCAGTTCTGCGCTACATGGGTTTCTTCTTCTTCTTCTTTGACTTTTGGTTTTGTTCCACTCTCCTCTGTTTCATGCTCTCTGACCCTGATCTCTAGTCTGCCTCCGTCATCTGCTTCTCTACACTTTTGGGGATTGTTGGTAGAAGACCAACATATTAGAATTTCACTGAGAAGCCCCACACTTTTTTTATCAACCATCCCTGCACTTTATGTCTACATTTGCTCCATAATTAGTTTCAAGGGAGAGCACTCTCACAAGAGGGAGGGAGGGAGAGAGAGGGAGAGAGAGGGAGAGGGAGAGGGAGAGAGAGAGAGAGAGAGAGAGAGAGAGAGAAGAGTTCACTGCAGTGATGTGACCAGCGGCAGATCTCAGTCATCAGTCATGGCTGCTTCCTATTAGAATTGTCACTGGGATTTAATTAAGATGATTCTCATCTGACAGGCTTGGCTTGTGCCATTACTTACCAGCGTGTGTGTCATTTGTCTCAAACTCCTCAGTAGATGTGGTAAGGTTTATCCACCAGCTTGCCCTGTCACATTTTATTCTTTATTTTGTTAAATTTTATTTGTGATATTTTTTATAAAGAGGAGACGGTCCAGACGAACACCTAGTTGTTACAATCACTGTATTGTGAGATCAGTTGGGGAAAGTTCATAGTGAAATGTAAAAGTAAGAGATGATGTGTCTTCAAAATGTATGCAATTTCAGAATACATAACTCTAAAGGCAATGTTCTCAAAGTGACCACCACCAAACACTCCAGTTTCATTGCTATCTGTATTCTGGAGGTTTTTAACCCTTGTGTTGCCTTCGGGTCAATTTGACCCGATTCAATATTTAACCCTCCTGTCGCCTTCGGGTCAATTTGACCCGATTCAATGTTTAATGTCGGTGTTCTTTCGGGAGTCAACAAACAAACATAAAGTACCTCACACTTAAACTTGGAAAACAATATTAATTCTAATAATTTTCTGGAGATTTTAATAGCTGGGGTCATATTGACCTCAAGGGTAAAATATGTTAGTAAATATAAAGGTAACAGGAGGGTTAAACATTGAATCGGGTCATATTGACCCGAAGGCGACAGGAGGGTGAAACATTGAATCGGGTCAAATTGACCCGAAGGCAACACAAGGGTTAAAGGAGTTCATTCATCATTCATAGCCTGATTTATAGAACCTTGTATTACTTAAATGATGAACATAGATTTGTTTGGCTTTTTTGCATAGACAATGCCTCATTTGCATATTTAAACAGACATTTCCACTAAGTTTGTAAAACAAAAAACTGCCGTAATGTAATAACCTGGGGAGTTTCACGGTGATATCTATTCGTTGAAATCTTTTCCCTATTCTGCTGCCGTGCCCCCTTTATTGAGGCCGGGTGGATGAGCTGGTGTTCATATTTCCTTGTCCCCTTTCTGAAACCCGTTGTGCTTTCCTGATGAATCTGAATTGCATTTGAAGAGCTGGGTGTGTTGCTGCAACCCCCGGGCCGGGTTGGATCACCTCTTGCACATCCCAATGTTGGATGCTTGTAGTCTGGTAATGAAGTGCTTTAAAAACGATGAGAAGCCGCCTGCTGTATCCTCTACGATTACCTTTGATGTGGAGGGTCACATCTGAAAGACTCGCGCGTGTGATTAATGGAGCACTTACCACTGAAGCGTCACCTCGGCGACGTGGCTTCCCTCTTTGCGATACCCAAAGTCACTGTTGGCGTGACCTTGGAGATGTGCAGACTCCAGCTGTGGCCCCTGCAACCGCAATCGATTGACTTCTGGGTGGCTTCTTGGCAATATTACTCTCTTGAAAACACATTTCTTAAAAGTGTTTGTGATCACAGTAAAAACATATTCATGCGAGTCAACCAGGTCACGTTGTGAGAAAACAGTTGCTTGCTTTAATTCCTTCTGTCAACAGTCAGAAAGACTTTTACACCTTCAGCGGACTTCCGATTGTCAGGGAAATGATTGCTTTGTGGTGCTCCTCGGATATGTGCTCGCACTGATGTCTTTCAAATGAATAAAGAGGCGGAAACAACACATAAATCACAGGTGACTGTCATACCGCATAACCAGCAGCACATGGAACCACGGAGGAACAGCTAGAGACTGACAGCAAATCCGTTCAGCACTTTATTGCACCTTTGTTTATCCTCTTCGGTGAGCACCGAGGAGGAATAACTCATCGTGATTATTATTATTTGAGACTGCAACTGGAGCTTGTATGTCAATGATGGACAGGTAGAGAACCCCCGCTGTGCAGATTCAGGTCCGGTTGTTTGGTGTCGCACCGCCACAAACCAATTGAAAGGTTTCACACAGCCCAACAGAACCAAACTAAAGGCCAATGAGAGACGCCACACAATGAGTCTCACTGGACTTTTGGGTTATTCTAGTTTTGCTGTAGTCTGACAACGTGGCAGCAGCACAAAAAAAGACAAATCAGCTGATCGTACAGGTGTTAAGCGAACTCCACGTTAGTTGTTTGACCTCCAGATAATCTGCCTCAGCTTTTGGTTTATTCACATGTATAATAAATCGTCTGACTTTGAGCGACCTTTTTGCCCCATTTGACTTTAATGGAGTGATGATGTAATGTCCCCCAAATCACAGCGATTACTTTGGTGAGTGAAACGTAAAAGTTAACTACATCAGTAAGACCTGAGTCGGAATGAACCAGAATCGTCCTTTAAAATATGTTCCTGTCTTCTTCATGTGTTCTATATGTGTTCTTCATGTGTTCTATATGTGTTCTTCATGTCTTCTTCATGTGTTCTATATGTGTTCTTCATGTGTTCTATATGTGTTCTTCATGTGTTCTATAGAGCGTATTCACTCACGTGACCACAACAACCTTTGGCGGCCATGTTGGGGTCCATGCACGGCATTGTTTTGCTCTATTTTATGCCGCTCTTCTTTAGAAATGACCATCTTATCCTGAAGGAGACACAATTTCAGTTCAAAGCGGTGTGCCTTGTGATTATGGTACTGTGCCTCATTGTTGGATGTGGGACTAATGATTCAGAATATGGGTTTATCAGCTCAACAAGACAGGCTATTACTTCAACTTGTCATGCATCTACTTCGGCTTCACTCGGCATATGAGCGTTACGACTGTTCTCACGTGTTTCTGTCGATACATCGGGTTGTGGGCACGTTTCCATTGACACTCTCTCGTCAATAATCTCTTTTTGCTTTTTTCGCCGAGCGAAAATCAATGTATTTCACTTGCGTAAAAGGAACTGTGGATGGAAACTTGGGAGGAAGCCATGAACATGGCAACTCCGTCGGGCGATGTCTGCCTTTACTCTGTGATTCATTTCAAGGTAAAATAAAACACTGGCTCCATGGGAACAGCATCAGCACGGCCAGCCAAACAGTCACTGCTGGTCCTGAAGGAGCTGGAAGCGGCTTCATCCAGACACTCGTCCTGGAGGCAGAGCTGTGTGACTACGGATCATATATGAACCCAGACACGGGGCGCTCGATGTTCCCACATTTGTGGTATTTCCACAACAAGTATAACGCAGAAATAGTTGTTAATGTCCCATGGTCGATAGCGGAAATGAAAACTGTTTTACAGGAATGTGACCGGGCTATGTGCTGGTAACTAGGGGTAACTAGCGAATTAACCACAAAGTGTTGAGCGAGTAAAATCAGGTAAAAAAGCGTTGCGAATATTCAATTCCAACCGCTGAAATCTTTCTTTGGTAATGCAGAAGGACATGAGGTTGCTGGGCTCTCGCATAATCAAACAGCGGACATGATAGCCAGGTCAACTTCTTCTGACATTTAATAAGTGGGACTCCAAGATGGCGCGATTGAGATTCTGACGTCACGTGAATACGCTCTATATGTGTTCTTCATGTGTTCTATATGTGTTCTTCATGTTTGCTTCATGTGTTCTTCATGTTTGCTTCATATGTTCTTCATATGTTCTTCATGTGTTCTTCATGTTTGCTTCATATGTTCTTCATATGTTCTTCATATGTTCTTCATGTGTTCTTCATGTGTTCTTCATGTTTGCTTCATGTGTTCTATATGTGTTCTTCATGTGTTCTTCATGTTTGCTTCATGTGTTCTTCATATGTTCTTCATGTGATCTTCATATGTTCTTCATGTGTTCTTCATGTGTTCTATATGTGTTCTTCATATGTTCTTCATGTTTGCTTCATATGTTCTTCATGTGATCTTCATGTGTTCTTCATGTGTTCTTCATGTGTTCTTCATGTGTTCTTCAAGTGTCCTTCAAGTGTCCTTCATGTGTTCTTCATGTGTTCTTCATGTGTTCTTCATGTGTTCATCATGTGTCCTTCATGTGTTCTTCATGTGTTCTTCATGTGTTCTTCATGTTCTCTTCATGTGATTTCATCCTCTCACCGTGTTCTCCCCGTTGCAGACGCATCGACGACGATATGGGGCGGACCCATGAGTTGGAGCATTCCGCCATCAAGTGCATGAGAGGGATCCTCTACTGCTACATGAGACAGGCTGATAAGGTGAGCGTTGAGCTTTGAGCGTTCCCGCACTCAGCTGCTGCGTTACATAAAAGCACACAACGCAATTACACATTGTCTAGCAGATCAAAGGTGTGTTTCTGAGCTGCTGTTCATCAGAGTCCTCGGGGAGCACCGGACGCATCTGGTTCCTCTTTCATATCATAGCAAATGACAACGGGAGCCGGTTGCTTTAGTCCTGAGGGCTTAATAACCGCCAATCTGTTAATTGCCTCAGACTTTCGCTCCGAAGGGGAAACTTTCCTGCCACGTCTGCAGGAAACCTGAGACGTGTGCATGAGCAGGCTGTGAATGGAAAATGGCCATTTGACCAAAGGCAGAACTGGATATGTCCCTCGTTTGTATGCTGTTTTTTCTATTCCTCAACAACAATATGTTTTAATCGAGCAGCTGGCTGTGTCACTGTGTACGTGCGTGCGTAAAGCATGTGCCTTTGAAAGAAACTGCTTCATCCTGCCTCGACCTTGACGACCTAATTTAGGGGAGAGCTTTCCAGTGTCTTAATTACAAAGCTGCGTTTACACAGTTAATTACACAGAGCAGCGTTCGTTACGGCCCCGTCTCCAACACTTACCAAGAACATGGCATTTTTAATAGAGATGTGACACCGGGCCACTGCTGCAAATATCACAGAGCAAATACAGCAGCTGGGCCCCGCTGGTGTGCTGAGTGTTGTTTTGGGACTACTTTCTCAGGTGAAACATTGTCTTTTTTCCCAGTTTGCTCTCACCAACAGTCAAAGTCACTGTCGGTGATGTTCATTTTTTCTGGAAACCCACAAAGCTAGCAAAAAGTTGCAAGGGTGTAATGACCTTATGTTTTCATCGGCAGCCAAATGCATTGGACTTTGACACTGGAGACCAGGTTACATGCTGTATCTGTGATTTAGGTCACTGAAGCACTTAGCCAAGGTCAGAGAAGGTCAGCAAGGTGTAAATATGGGAGAGAAAACTAATAAGATATGTTAATGCTTTAAATATTTTGCATATCTCTTTCGCAGTAACGTTATGTTTCCAGCAAAACATATTTGCATGAATATTGACATCAAATTTAGGCGGCAGAGTTCCTCGACAAATAAAACCTGAACTATCCCAAATAGTACACAGAGACAAGTTTCTAGTCATTGAAAATGAATGCAAGTGTTGCTTCATTTTATATTTCATTTGTATTGTGTCATTCGCAAATAACAGATTTAAAAGAAAACTTTATTTGAAAAATGGCAACATAAATTAAAAATAATACAAAATAAATATACCATTCTGAGGTTTCTTTCAAGATTTAGAACAAAGGTATATATATTATAAGCTTTAAAATTACAAAATGATCGACCTCTGCTTATTCGCATAATTAACACAACCGGCTGTTGTCCTGGTTTTTAAATCTGACAACAAGGGCCGGAGGGTCTAGCCATTTCAAACTAAACACAACATAAACAAAAAATAATGGCATTTCTTCAGTACTGCTGGAGGCTGGCCTTTTCTCTTTCTCGTGAGTTGTTTATTTAAAATAAAATGTATCTTTTTTGCATCCAGAAATGCAAAGGAATGGCCTGGTTTAATGAGACGTGCGGTTATTTCTGATGGCAAGAGATGGAAAATAAAGGCATGAAGGATGGACTTCTGGAGGGTTGAAGTGTCTCACTAATTTGAAGCTCATATTGGTGCATTGCAGCTCTTGAAACAATAAGTGAGATCTGGGGCCACTCAGAATACCCCGAGAGTAGGGCCACTTGACACCATGGCTCTGCTGGAGCGAGAGTGAGGGGTCTCTCCACAGAAACAGGTTTAATAGACACATAAACAGCGCTAGCTGCTTACGGGGGTGGCTCTTCCCTCACGCACACGCACACACACTGGTGTTAGCCGCCGTTGGATGGCAGGTAGTGAAAAGCGAGAGAGAGCGAGAGAGAGAGAGTGTACTGCGAGAAGATAGTTAGGAGGGCGCTAGAAGGAAAACAATTGAGACAGCAAAGGGGGGGAGACTTAATGATGGAGAGAGCGGTGGAGGGAAGAAAATCAAATGAGGTAAAAGGTGGGACAAAGATTATTTAGAACCCTGCAATGCGAGCCATAATTTGGGGTGCAGTCGAGTCGATGCAGCACACACCCGCACACACACACACACACACACAAACACAGGGCCATGAACAATTCACTGAACACAACAAAGGACAGACATCTTATTCTGGGTTTTTTCACGTGTTCGGCGTAAAACCAAGTGGTAGTTTGGCCGCCCTAAATCTAACCCTTATCAGTTCCGGTGCAGACTACGTTATGTTGTACAGTTTATATTGACAGTTCCAGTTTATTTGAAAAACCACCGATTACATGCAGCACTGGAGTGTTTGTGGATTCACTAAGTCCTGGATTTTTGGAAGTGGAACACGGCCTTCAGGGTATATTATGTGGTCATATTGTTGGTTGCTCAGCCTCAGCACATTCTGCTGTGGCTGAGCCCCACGTGATGGAGAAAATACAATGTAGGGTCTCTGCAGATAGAGACAGCACCACACACTTCTAGTTGGTTGTAAGTGATGATTTTTTTAATCAGTCAATGCATTGTTTTTTAGGAAATGATCGCATATATAGCCTAACATATCCCCCTAGCCTATTCCATCAGAATAACAGATCCCAATAATGACACAGGCAAAATGGATAAGGCGATACATAAAGTATAAAAGTAAATGAGAGAGGAAGTCTGTTGAAAGGAGTTGAAGTACTAATTGTGTTGAGGTCAGATGTAAAAACATCGGTGAGGTCACCTCAGCAAACAACCCAAAAACCCAATGCCTTTTGGAGCACAACGGGCGTTACCATGACAGTGCATTACCATGCATTAAACCGTTACGCAAGGTTCCTCATTATGCGTTTCTGAATGTGTTAAAGGCTGCTTCTGTGCTCCACTGTGCCTTCTGTGAGAAAACGACTGTCTCCGCCCTCCCTTTCTCTGCTCCCGCACTTACCCTCGACCTCTCCCTTTCACCCTGTCCTCTCGGTCTCCGTGCGTCTCTGTACCAGGTGGAGCAGTTCAAACAGGATCCCAGCCCCTCCAAGTGTCTGCACTCGGTGTTCCACGTAGTCACCGGGGACGAGGTGCACTCCTACAGCGACTACCACCACCTGCAGGTCAGCCAGCGAGCAGACGAGTGCAGAAATGAGGCTATGTGTGTGTGTGTGTGTGTGTGTGTGTGTGTGTCACGTGCGTGTGTGTGTATCATGTACAAAAGAAAATGATTTCCCCAGTGGTGGTCAGGGAAGAAACTCAGCCGTATGTACGACGGGATAATTCACTCGGGCACTAAAACAGCTCAGAGGTCAACATTGGTGCGTAACGTTTGGATGGAGACTTCAGTTCTTGTGAAGGGCGGCTAATGCCACAATAGAGCTCATTAGAAAATCTGAATTATAATGTTGTGACAAGGAAAACGTCATGAATCATCAAGGCTCTATATTAGTTCACGCGCATTTAGTCCTTGGTTGTGATTTATTCCCCAACAACTTTGAAGTAAATTGCATGATTGATGAGACCGGCCCAATGCCAAAGGCCTGATAGCTGATCTAAAGCTCACGCCTCAGTCTCGACTCTGTGTAGCGAATGAAAAGCCATTTGTATTGACGAATCCTGACATATCAGACCGTGAACAAATGACAGCGATAAAAAAAAAAAAATGTTTTCATGGTATCTCATCCACTCTGTCCTTCCCTCCGTCATTGCTGCAGATCGATGCTGTTTCCCTGTTCCTGCTGTACCTGGTGGAGATGATCTGCTCTGGTCTGCAAATCATTTTCAACACCGATGAGGTAAACAAGGCGCTGAAATGACTGCCGAGCCAATCGATGCGAGACGCCGGTCCGTGTTATTCTAGGGCTAATCTACTCGCAGCAATCAGTGTCCATCTCGAGTCCCAAACTGTTTTTAGTATCTCTTGTGACGATTATCGCACACTGAACAGAATGCTGCTGTCAATAATTAATTTAAATCTTAAACGTCCTCATGAGAGTGAAAACAGGTTCAACTTACCACCGACATCATTATTTTCTTCACTTGAATCAAGGGCCTTTTAGTCATGCTAGTCCACGCTCGTGTCCACCATTTTCATCGTATAACCATTGTAAGGGGTTGTCATGACGACAATCACGGTCCAATAAGGGTGGCTGGCTTTGCTGATCTGCCATCAGCATGTCACCATTTTAATTTCTTACTTTAATACTTAAGTTCATGAGCTCTCATCAGCTGTACTTAATTTTTAGCAATAATTAATGGCCAGTATTAAATGCAGCGACACAGAGCTCCAAGCTTACACCCAACACATTTTGAAGCATCGCTAAACTGCATTCTGACATTTACAAGAAAAATGTTTGCTCTTCGTGAGTCTGCGTGCTTACAGGTGAACATTCCCTGTGTGAAACTTGTACCTAAAAATGGATTCCAAAACAAACTTTGGGCCCCAATGAGATTCATGAGTCTTAAATTTGGTAATGCTTCCTTCTCAAAATCCATACAGATGCTGTAAAGTAAAGAGCAATGGATTTGTGAAGTTGGTTAGATGTGCTCTAAATCCCCAGCAGATATCTTGGAGCCGACACAAATGCAGGATCGGGGGACAGTAGCTCACTTTTATTGCTCCGCTCACATTTATGTTTTTCCGCTGAGCCGCTCAATTGACTTTCAACAGGAAAACGTTTAGATGATTTCATTGTGGAGGCCTAAATGTCCTCCTGGGAATCGAACCTGGTAACGTTGTATTTGGCAGAGCACCAACCCAGACGATAACTGAAAAGCTCTGAATGCAGAGTTTGATGGATCTCTCCGGGGTCAGTTTTTGCCTTCTTCATGTTTGTCTCTTAATAAAACAACCGGGCAACTTGGTCGTTAAGTTAACACACTGTACGGTTTATTGTGCGGCCCCGAGGAGCAGTTGGAACTTCATTAATTCTGTTAGTTTTTACAGTCTGCTCATTCACAGCTTTACTTACCGCCACGGAGCGGGGACATTTGTGCCGCTGGTAAAGAAATCCATTTGTTCACTAGATTGGGCTTATTTTAAGAAAGTAAAGACATGGTAAAACATTTTGCTACTAACCAATTAGTGCGTGCAGTCTTCACTTTGTTTACAGAAAAAAGAACTCCCTAATAACTTCTCATATTTTTTCATGTCTCCCGATGGCAAACAAATTGAGAACGCTACTGTTATTACGAGGACTGTTCTGTCTGCTTATTAGGTTGCATAATTCAAAGTGCTAATTCTGCACCCTGCCCCTTCTTCTATTAACTAACATCAGACATAGTGGGCAAAAGGACCCTGTGTTCCCACTGGCCGCAGTTTGAAAAGGGTTTAATTTGGACCAATCACACCAGTTACGCCGTCATGTATTTGTTTTGTTGTGAGCTCTCACAGATTGTGAAGTCCATTGGCGTTTACTTGACCGAGCTGGAAGCTGCATTGCAGTATTTTTTCCTTGACGTAGGTGGTATAGGAAAGGCTGCTGTGTGTCCTCTGAGAAGATGCACTATCGACCTCCTTCCAGATGCCATTTCCAGTCTCATGCAGCATGAAAGGAAGCGTCTCATTAGCCTAGTGTGTACCTCAGCCTGAGTATTGCCCCCCAACACACACACACACACACACACACATAATACATGTGTACGCATTTCTTTCCTCACTGTGTCAAAAATCATACTACAGTATGTGTAGTATGCTTCTGCAATAGTTTCCATGAGTGCAAACCCCCACCACCACCCAAAAAATAATAATAATACAAAAGTATATCTGGCAAGGACTGTCGTCTGGTGGCAGAGAGCAGGAGAGGCTTGTTTGGCCGTTGGGCAGCAACATTCATTAAGATACCATTAAGATACTAAAAAGTCCCCCTCGTTAATCACTCCACTCATAAAAGCCCAAATAAGAGAAGCAGCGAACCTTTCTCTCCCAGCATCGACTGCCTCGCTCCCAGCCCTCCTTCAGACACTGGCCTAGTTAAGTCCTACACAGGTTGTATCTGCGTATCTCTCCCTCTCTCTCTCTCTCTCTCTCTCTCTCTTATGCTCTGCCTTCCCCCGCCCAACTTTGTCATTGTAGATTAAATCTCCCATCAGTCAAGCACGCACACAAACACGCATGCACTCACATGCAGGCGTGCACACACACACACACACACACACACATACACACACTCGTTTTAATGATTCAAGGCCTTTAAGTCATCCCACTTTGTATGTCTCTCCCTTTTAGTTTATTCTTTTGGACGTGCCTATTGATTTTGACACGTCTCTCATGGACACCGGGGCTTGCTCCACAGCCGGTGCTCCTAATTACGACTTATAACCACAAGGCCACCGTTTTGTGTTTGTGATTACATCAAGGACGCTGCGGATGGGTTTTTAGAGTCTGTGATGAAAGGGCAATACGCTGATAGTAAAATGTGTGCTATAAATGTATGCTTTGATACGTGTCCATTGAGTGTTGCATCATGGGCCAGGAGACAAGCCAGCGATGCTGGGAGCTCACGCGCTGCCTCACTTTGCACATCGTCTGTGGCTGCAGGGACAGTTTGACCTTAAGCGTTGATGAGGAATCGGGTTTCTTGTCCACTATTCTAACCCCTATAATGAGCGGAAGAGTTTCCCACCTCACCCCAGATCCATACCAGAGGTCGCTCATTACTGTTTCTGTATGTAAGTGAGAGCGAGGCTATGAGTGCACGTGTAGCTGCAGCAGAGATGATCACGTGTCTCAATATGGAAACGTGTCCTCTGGCCCCAGATCCGTACGTGTGTCCCCGGACACTAAAGACACTGGGAATGTGTGTGTCTTCCTGTGTTTGACGTGTTTTCTGTGTACAGGTGTCCTTCATCCAGAACCTGGTGTACTGCGTGGAAAGAGCCTACAGGGTGCCTGACTACGGCATGTGGGAGAGAGGCAGCAAATACAACAACGGCAGCACCGAGCTGCATTCCAGGTCAGTCCAGAAGCGATACGGCACACACAGGTCGTGCATAATTAATGCACAAAGTGGCGTTCGACTGAGAGCATTTGCAGGTTGTTACCAAGTGGAACTGCTGACATCCAGTCTCTTTTAAACACTGGTCTGATTTGTACAGCACTTTACCAATTATTCTTTGTATCGCCAGAGCCAGCGTGGTTTAACATCAATCAAATGTATGTACCGACATCAAAAGACAAAACACAAGGAGCTCGACTGACCCAAAGGTTTTATTTCCTCCCATGTTCCTCTGAGAAGTACACCGTAGCAAAAATAGATTAACAATATAGATTTCACTGCTGTACATTTAGCTTTTTGTTGGATTCTGTTGTTCATGTCGGTGCAGAGTGTGTGGGTGTGTGTTCACAGCGCTTCACAAGGGGGGTCAAAACCTTTCTGGGAAAAAATAAACTGAAAGAAACAGTCAGCAGTAGAAGAGCAGTGGACTACTAAATGCAGGACTGTCTGCAGTATTGGCAGCGGTGGGGGGTGGGGGGGGAGAGCGCTGTGCTGCAGGCAGTGATAGTGCTGTGGTCCTCTGGCCTTCAAGCGCAGCTGATGGATGAGATATTGGTCCAGCAGGCTTGTGTTCAGGGGCCACACAGGACACAGCAGAGGGCTGGGAGGAGGGGTCGCTCTTCTGTTTGTTTATATTGTACTTCTGTGGAACTCTGACATTAATTTAAGCTTTTCCATCACACATTTGTGTTTTTATAACTGTTGACATTGTCAGCAGAGAAGAATTGTGCTTTGAAGCACAAGTCATGAGAATTGTGAATCCCAGTGAGCCACATCTTAACTGGAGGTTATATTAATTAAGACCTGCTGTTGGTTTGGCCATTACTTTCGTAATGGAGACCTCGGTCTTGCAAGATCATGCTGGTTAAATACAGAGCAAATAAATATATATGAACTTACAACTGAAAAAGAAAACATTGTATATTAAAGTTGTATGCTACTTGTCATCCTTCTTCCTGCCCCTATTAGACAATTAGCCCAACGGGTAGTAGGAGTAAAAACATCCTCTTTACAATAGGAACAGCAGGAATTATTGAAAATATGTTTTCCTCTGAAAAAATCTTTAAAAATTATCGGATATGAAGTGTGTGGGCTCAGTGTGTCAGTTTTAAACCATATTTGCCAATGAAATGTCAAATATAAAATCTTGATCAAGATGCTCAATTTCTGCCATCTTATCTCTGAGAAGCCCATTTGTTTTTAGTTTTTATTACACATTCAATGTAGTGAAGAAGCCATGTGTCTCTTACTGCTTGTATTTCCTACCCTCGAGGTCATGCTTGGGATTTCAACAATTGGTGAGCCGGCTAATACGTGTGGTTGTGCAATACCAATTAACGTGCTGCATGCATGAACTGTGGCAGGGGCAGAATCAAAATGGCTCTGCGTAAACAAGATCTGTGCGAACAATCACACTGTGGAGATGAACAGGAGAGGATGTGTTCGTTTGTCCAAGTGGTTCCTCTGCCTCGTGTTTATCATCACGCCCAGATATGGGTGATTGTATTTTATAGCCAGTCATTCGTGGTTTATCCATTACCTAAAGCCCCCGAATCTCCAGAGGCTCCCCTTGGTTAATTTTTTTAGTCATTCGATTGGTAAATTATGACTCACGATGTTGACGGGTTTGAAACAACTTAAGCACAGATTCAGTTCAACTATTACTGCATTATAAATTGTGTGGCCTTTCTGTTAGAGGGGACAGAATCTAGTTTGAAGGACTTAAAGAAATTCACCCATTACCTTGAATTCGTGAAAAGAAACTTTTCTCGCTCTCCTCCACGGTAAACTAAGAATCAACTTGAGTATCATAACCAAGTCTCCTTTATCCCACTGTGTGTATCTTCGCTAAAAGTAGCATGAAAGAATTGTTTTCAATCTATACTATATATAATATAAGTAGATGCATAATATATACTGTCATTCAACAGATGAAACATGGGTCCAAATGTATGATAATTTGTATCTGTTTAGTGTCTAAACAGGCAAGTGATACAATTAATGCAGATTTTCATCATTTAAGTTTGACAGAGGAATTAAAAAAGAAAACTTCAAGATCAAAATCATTTTACTCGCTTTTCTGGTGCTCATTGCTGGCTGCAGTTTGCTCAGCGGCCGTCAAGATGAGTCGATTGTCATCACGTGACCAACGTTTCTTTGGTCACAAGACAAGGTGATCTTACATCGATGCGAGGGGCTCGTATAAAAGCAATTAGCCCCCGATGACCTCAACTGAGATATGAGCTGCTGGGTGTCAACGCATTTAGTGCAGGAGTCGCAGAATGATCCTGTGCAGTCTGCAGTGCGTGTTCACAGACTTACAGTCTGCTGCAACATTTTCATGAGGCAAAATCTTTATTCCCAACTGTCAACGAAAAGTGATTTGGGCCTGTCCACCCCCCCAAAAAAAGCATGGTGTCTCCTCTGCCTCCGGGTGAGTTGCCGCTGACCAGAACTGGCCTCATTACTAGTCTTAGCAGAGCTGCGTTCCAGGCTGTATGAGCCAGCCATCCTCTGCGTTATCGATTCAGGCTTCACTAATGGTAATGAATGCGTTTCGTCATGTCAGCAGAGCTTCCGCCAGTCATCGCCAAGTTCCCGGTGCACATTTTTTTCTCCTCCTTTTTTCTTTTCAAGGGGAAAGTTGACAGAAAGGCAAAACGGAACGACGGGGGAGTAGGTGCGTGTTTGCTCTGCATTGCAATCACAGCAGCCAGCCAGTGTGAAATACAGGACAAGGTTTTCATTAATAGGACCCATTATCTACAGCAGACCATAATCTCAGGTCCCTTCGGCTCTGTTGAGTCCTAACAGAGAGCAGTTTAAGATTCAAGTGCTATTCAGAATGCTTTCTTTTGGGATTCTGACGACTGAAGTATGGTTTATTATTAGATAACTACATTTTTTGTATGCAACAAATAGAAAGTGATATTTTTGGGGGGGCTGGCCGATTAATTCAGTCTGATAATGTATCATCTTTCAATGGAATCATATCGAGATGTCATAACATACAATTATGTCGTCAAAATGGATTTTAACAAGAAAAAAATGTATGTCAGGGTTCTGTTTATGGGAATACCTCAATGTAGTTAATAAAACTATTTTCTTTCAGAATTTCTTCTCTATATTTGACTTGAAATGGTTATGTTCGTTTTGCATTCAAGTTCTTAATAGAACTAGAATGGGCACTCGGTAGAGCGCATACCTTCGCATATCACAAGATTGGGCATTGAATTATGAACATTTTGGCATTAGTTGCATGCCAATTGGATATTTACCGTGCTATGGTAAAAAGAAGATGTTGACCTTTTCGTGACCTTGACCTTTGACCCGATCGATCCCAAAATCTAATCAAATGGTCCCCGGATAATAACCAATCATCCCACCAAATTTCATGCGATTCGGTTTAATACTTTTTGAGTTCTGCGAGTAACACGCATACAAATAAATTAATAAATAAATACACGGCGATCAAAACATAACCTTCCGCATTTTCAATGTGAAGGTAATGAGAAAATACTTGGAACTTTTGTAAAAACCATGGAGTATACACAACGATGTGGTTATTTCAAGCAGATTATATTTTTATTAAATTACCAGGACACGTGCTATTAAGTGAACCATACCGGTGTCAAGATATGTAATGACTTGTGAAGTGTCTGGGCCCTATCGCTCAGCCCATGTGTTCTCCAACATCGACCCTCTGGTGCAGTTTTTTTATTATTTTGCTGCCGCGCCCAATGCCATTGAGATTGGAGTGATGCGCGGAAAATGGGGTGGTGACACTCGTGATAATTTATCTTTGATGGGGCGTGTCGCTTCTCGGCACGTCCACAGCGTGGGAACATGGTTATTGGGAGGTGGGAAAGGTGTGATAATGTGTGAGTGTATTTCCGCGGACAAACTCGTCTCGTGTTCAAAGCGTCAGACCAGACGCGTCGCGACCGCAAAGTACTTTCCCTTTTAATGCACTGAGCCTAACTCCTGGGCTCTCTTCTCTCTTCTTCTCTCTTCTCTCTTTCTCTTTCTCTTCTTCTCTCTCCAGATACCCTCTCTGATCTTTTCACCTCTGGCAAGATCATATCCTGGTGTGGATTCCTAACAACTGGTTTGCTACTGGTTTCTGCGTGCGTTGTTCTTCTAAGTCATCGTCGTTCATCATCTGTCTCATGGCTCATTCTCACCAGATTAGTCACAAACATTAGTCACATATTGCTGGAGATCTTCCGTTCATATCCATGTTCACTATTCCTTATCATTGTATAAGTGAGCATCACAGCCACGGATGAAGAATAAATAAATTTAAAAATAAAATAAAAGATCGCTCATAAAAGATGTAGCTGACCACGTTCAAGGAGACTGCCCTCAAAAGACAAAAGACGCTGGCGGCTGCGCCTGTGCGCTCGCCACCAGAAGTAATTTATATAGTAATTATTATATTGATCCATTAAGTCTTTTTGTTTTCATGGGAACAGTTTGGGAGAAGGGGAATGGAACAACTGGTTGCCTTGAGCGGGACTTTACACTTTTGAACATGTTTTGCTGTCGCAACGCAACAACCCACACATACCGCAGCACAGGTGAGCACATTCTCACTAGCACCCCCCCCCCGCTGGCAGCCAGCAGAACATAAAAAATATATGGGCCTCCTTAGAAAAAGTTTGGGGACCCCTGCTCTGGTGCATCAATGCCAGTGAACTCATCGTGTGTCATGTGATTCTCCTTTCCTGCAGCTCTGTGGGCTTGGCCAAAGCTGCTCTGGAGGCCATCAATGGATTCAACCTGTTTGGAAACCAGGTATTTGAATAACTTTCCCGTGTTCGCCCATCAGGAGATTCATCTTGTGTTTGAGTGTTGCTCAGCAGACTTTGATCAATGGCCACAGGTGATGCTTGTCCCTGGAATCTCCCTTACAATGTCCATTAGTGGACATGTCTCTTGTATTCCTTGCCCGTGCGGTGGGAAGAAAAACGGGGACATTCATTACATCGACTAATGGATTGGAAAAGGAATCCCTGCACTTACTGTAGCACGCCTTGCTATCGTTTCACCTTCTGTACTCACCACTTCTCCGGCCATGTACTGCATCGAAATATTCTTCAGATCAACGCATGTGAGCTGTCGGGATGAGTGTATATTACAGTTTTTTCTTTCCTGATCAGCGACAAAATGAAACAGGGTTAACTGTGCTTGGAAATGGATTTTGTCATCAAGCTAAGCCTGTTGGAAAAAAATCAATTTATAGAGGAAGCTGATGTATGACCCATGCTGGGTGGGTATGAGTGTCTCATCCAGCCTCTTGTCTTTCTATGGGAATGGAAGTGCTACAAGCCATCCAGTTGCCTATTAATGATCTCTATCCATCTTGATTTCCCAGCTGGCTCTCATCCGTCCAATGCCAGATGTAACTCCCCCAACCCCTTTAACTGGAACATCCAGTACGGTCTGGACTCCGCGGCCACATTTTACACCGGCTGCAGACTCTTGTGGGTGTGTCACACTTAGCCTTTGTGCTAGATGAATGGAGACACAGTGCCCTCAGTTTGGTGAACTTTTGATTCATTTGATTTATTTCACAATCCCTCCGAGTCGCACAAACGATGAAAAAATATCGCAGTTTCTCGGTTTAACAAATGTAACTCCGCAGATAAAATGTATCTGGCCCAGAAAAGGATCCTTCCACTTTAAAGCCAGTCATTAAATCCACAGAGCTGTGTACACACGGCTGGACAATCACATCCTAACTGCTTCTACTTTCCTATCTCGGAATTGTCACCTAATTCACACCGTCAAGAGCAGGGAAGTGGTGGAGCGGACACACACCTATGTCAATCCAGCAATCGTTTCCTTTGGGGGGTTTCCTCTGTGCTTGGTGAAAAGAGGTTACTTTTCTGTGCTGACATAAATCTTTGGATTTGAGTCAAGCACATCAATGCACAGAAAGCGATGTGCATTATGGACTTTGAAAGGGTTATTAAACAATCTACATCCTGTCAACGTTTATTAGCAACCCGCAATAATAGCAGTGACATTGATGGGGATCCTGCATAGATTATGGTGTCCTTCAATCGACTCGTATTATACGGTCAGATGTTCATTATAGAGGGACGTGGGCTAACCCCTTAGGGACGATGTTCGTGGGATTGTGGGATATTGGAAGAAGAAGAAAAAAGTATAATGATGAAAGGATATAAAAACACAATGTTTTTACAAAATGTTAAACTGTTGTCAATGTGAAATATTGAATCTTATTTCATGGTATTATTAAGTTCATAAAATCTTAAGCTGCTCGGGCGTGGAGAAAAGTCAAAAATCCAATATATACAATTATCTTGTGTGGTATTTGTTGTCCGGCCTAAAGCAACTAAGAAAAAAGCAGCAAACTAAAAAATTATATGCATTTAAAAATATAGTTTGGAATGATCAGTTTTGTTAAAAGTACAATGTTAGCCCCCAAAGGACAGCCCTTTCACAGCAGCACTCACCGATGGCCAAATGACTCATCGTACATGTTTGGTTGTCTTACACGCGCTACTCTAACACCAGAGAAGGTTTCTGAGAGGGAACTGAACTGGTCACACAGCTGCCTCCATCGGTGGCCAGCAATACACTGCACGATGTAAATTGCGACAGGAAAGCTTGCTGATTTGACTAAAAGCTACATCTTTTTTTTAAGAGGAAAGAAAAGTAGACTCTGGCAATGTTCATCCATAATGTATTCAACTTACATTAGAAACTGCTTAGCAGGTTGCAGGAGTGGCTCAGTTGGTTTTACGTAAGCTCTGCCGGTGGGTGGATGAAGTGAACTGGTAAAAACATAAAAACTGCCCCTCCTCTCTCGCCCAGAGGTGTTTAAGTGCACTAGTTGGACAGACTGCATTGTAGTAGCGGCACTTCTGTTTCGTACATGGGACCTTTTGAAGTGATCGGGTGACTCTCGACTCACCGTTGTTCAAGCACTCCCACACTGTACTTCAAAAACATTTCCAACCCAAATATATCCGCCTGGTTTTACAGCAAAAGAGTTTGTTTTTATGTGTGGAGGTGTGATTGAGGGGGCCCTAAATCATTTCAGCCTTTTTTTCTTTTTGGGTGTGGGGGATGAATAATGGAGGAATTGTTCACCATCTTTCTGTATTGTTTACGTGTGCTGCTAGAGTACCTGTTCTGGGTGAACAGCTGTGACTGTGATGCTCTCTCCGATGTGTTTTGCTCTGCAGGGCTGCTCGTGGTCGGTGATATTTGTGGATCTGGACGCCCACAACAGGAACAGGCAGACCCTGTCCTCCTTACTGCCCCGAGAGTCTCGCTCACATGTGAGTCCGCACATGCAACGACTAAACCCAACGACTGATAACCTACCAATGAAGCACAGGATACTACTTCAATGCATTTAGTGGCTCAGGAGTAGGTAGTTGTTGCCACCTGTTGCTTCTTTCTTTTAACTCAGCTGTGTGCGTAATCTCTACCGGTCAAAGACTGAAATAGATTCCTGCCACACATGTGCCAATAATGTAAAAGTATAATTGTCCACATCAAAACAAACTACATACGCACATCGGTATGCGAGTGGATGTCTGTATTACAATATTCCCCTGATGCAGTCATGACGCTGACTGTAACTGGGACGTTGATGGTTCATATTTGATAAGAAATTGGGAAAGTGAGAGGAGGCTGCAGAGTTATGGGGAGGTGAGGTTGAAAAGCAAGGAGCGGGGCGAGAAAATAACAACCAGGTGGTAACGTAGAGAAAAGGCCATTCCCTTCTCCACGCTCCGCCGCTTGCAGTCACTCACGCGATCACATCTCTCCCTGTGTGTGCTGAACTCGCTGAGCTGAGATCGCAGTCAGCGTGCGAGGAAATGAGTGTAATTAGACGACGAGAGGGGCAATATAGCTGCATGAGATAACCGTTAAAAAGTTGAAAGGATGGAGTGCAGTAGGGAGCGAGAGACCGACAGGATAATCTCAAGCGAACCAAATTATAAATATCAATTGAGTATCGTGGACACTATGGCAAAAGATTGGAATTCAATATTCATCTCAATACCTGCACTGAATGTGTTCTGCAAGCTAAAATCCCATTTTGCCTGCGGCGGCTGAGGATGTGACCATGTAAATTTGTGAAGTTAAAAAAGATTACAACGCAAAACATAATGGAAGCATCAAACAGTGGACTACATTTAGCTCGGGAATCTAGTCTCGGAGCTGATTGAGTTCACAGAGAAAGCAAGCCTTTTATTTATGGAAGCTCTGCTGTCTATTAATTAAACGTGCATATTCATAGCTGTTTGCATGCGAGGCTCGAGCCTAATAGCTTTAATTTGTACTGCTTAATAGAGTAAACCAAACCAAACATAAGATGAGATAATTTGATACTCAGTCATCATGGTCTGTCACACCTAATAACAATATGCATTTCTAACAATTGTTCTCGTCCAAACAGTCCTTGATAGGAGATAAAGCTGCTGTTGAGTTTTGTTCATAACCAGAAGAATTCCCTCTCAACCTGATGAAGGCATAAACAGCCTATCTAGTATTTAGAACACATATCATTATTTGCATAGATATTATGACTCTATGGTCTTTAGTAACTCTCACTGTAAATAAAATGAATACAAATGAAAACACTGTGGAACAGTATTTCACTCCAGGTGTTTGTGTTCAACCTGCAGAACACAGATGCAGCCTTGCTTCCAACCATCAGCTATCCTGCCTTTGCAGTCGATGACGATGCCCTCTACAGTCAGACACTGGACAAGATTGTCCGCAAGCTGCGGGGCAAATACGGCTTCAAGCGCTTCCTCCGTGATGGCTACCGCACCGCCAACGAAGACAAGGATCGCCGCTTCTACAAACCGGCTGAAATGAAGGTGGGTGTTGGTGGGAAACCTAAAAGGATATGATAATTTTTCTTTCTATTTATCCAAGCTTTATCTCACAGATTTCTCTTTTATTATCTTCATCTTCTGGCAAATATTTCATCCATCCATCCATCATCAATACCGCTTCATCCTCATTAGGGTCGCGGGGGCGCTGGATCCAATCCCAGCTGACATAGGGCGAAGGCAGGGGACACCCTGGACAGGCCGCCAGTCCATCGAGGGCACATATAGAGACATACAACCATTCACTCTCACATTCACACCTATGGGCAATTTAGAGATCAATTAACCTGCAGCATGTCTTTGGACTGTGGGAGGAAGCCGGAGAACCCGGAGGGAACCCACGCTGCCATGGGGAGAACATGCAAACTCCACACAGAAGGACCGCCCCGACCGGGAATTGAACTCACAGCCCTCTTGCTGTGAGGCGACAGTGCTAGCCACTACACCACCGTGCGGCCGCAAATATTTCAAACCAATCATAAGCAAAAATCTTAATTTTTAACAATAGGCCGGGGAGATGATTTTATCATATCATATTAGACAGACACAAACACAAAATGTCACTCATTCACCCAATTTCTAGCTGCCTGCCATTAGCACAGCAGTTGAAATAAATATTACATCTGTGGATAATGTCTCAAAGAGATTGATAGATAACAAACAGTAAAGGATCCAGGATATATCCCTGAGGAACCCCACTGGAGAAGAAAGGACGCAGTATGTCCTTCAATTGCAGAGAATGAGCTGCTTTACCACCAACTTTGAAATATTGTTGTCCACTGTGACAAAACCTTTACTTCATGGGGACTAAAAATACTGCATGCGACTGTGGGTCAGTCCATCTTTCAATCAGGGGGATGGCGGTTCAATCCCCACCCTATTCGATGTGTCCTTGAGCAAGTCAATTGCTCCCTGTATCTGATCTACAGTGTATGAATGTAACATGATTATAGCTAAAAGACATGTAATGCATGCATACTTAGATTCCAATGTTTCCCAATCCGAAGATTTAAAGAACAATATAATGTTTAAAAATGCACCTCAAGGTTATTTCAGGCTACCACTTGTTATTGCGTAGGAAGAGAGAGAGCAGGCAATGTGTAAAACCTGAAAAAGTTAAACTTGAAAGTGCTTGAGTGTGACATTTGAAAGGTTTTTGAAGTGTTTAAGCCTGTAAAGGTATTTCCCTTGTATGATAATGCTCAGAAATCTGTCTGGGACTTAGCCTCTCCCATTTCAAGTGTTTTAATCCTCAATCTGAGATCCATATATATAGTGTGTGTGCATGTGAATGAGTCTGACAGTGGGTATGCATATGCATTTAAACAATATATATATATATATTAGGGCTGTGAAACCATAAAAAAATTTAATCGAGTTAATCACAGGTTTTTGTGGATTAATCATGATTAATCACATATTACCGATATTCTCGGTATATGTTGTGAGAACATAGAGATTTATGACAACAGACGGATATATACATTGATACATTCTTCTATACAATGGTGCTGCAACTCAGCAGTTATTTAGCAGTTTTCTTCCATATGGAACATTAATACATCTTCATCCTAAACAGAATGTTTAACCCTCCTGTTACCTTTCGGGTCAATTTGACCCCATTCAATGTTTAATGTCGGTGTTCTTTGGGGTCAATTTGACCCCAGGCTGTTTTTCACTGTGTCAAACATATAAGAAATATCAACTTTTTTATTTATTTAAAGGGCTATTTAGGTAGTCAACAAACAAACATAAAGTACCTCACACTTAAACTTGGGAAGCAATATTAATTCTAATAATTTTCTGGAGGTTGTAATTGCTGGGGTCAAATTGACCCCGAGGGTAAAATATGTTAGTAAATGTAAAGGTAACAGGAGGGTTAAACAGAACATCTTTCTCTTGTTTGTCAACCATTAACTCCACCATGATACAATCTAAAGGCCTCTAGTCTTCCTCTAGCAGCTGCTGAGGCAAACTGACTGTGTGGGTTTTCTTCATGAACTGGGCCGTGATGAAAGGGACGGCGGGGACACTGCTGCAAAGCTGAAACCTCACCGGCCCGGACACGGGCACAGATTGACAAGTGACTTTTTTTTTGCTCGGTCCCGATGCGCGCGCACGGAGCTCTGTGGCGCGAGACGGAGATCGATAAGTGTTAACGCAACGCGAAGAGACAGAAATGACATGCTGCTGTGGAGATACGATCAACAACAGACGTTTAGTTTAATAAAAGAACAAAGACGTGCTATAGAGAACATGTCAGGGGGCGGGCCAATCTTTTTAATGTCATGCGATCTACCAACACTACGCGCGATCGACTGGCAGGTCGCGATCGACGTGTTGAGACCCCTGATCTACAGGAAGTAAAAGTCGTAACAAGGTTTCCGTAGGTGAACCTGCGGAAGGATCATTACCGATGAACAGACCGTCTGCATGAGAGCGGACAGAGTTCAGATTGAAGTGGTGTCTTGGAAGCTCATTTTGCAAGTGACTTTTTTTCGTCCCGACGACCAACAACAGACGGATTGGAAGCTCATTCTGCGCATGCGTTAAATGCGTTAAAAAAAATAACTAGTTAAACCTGTAATTGAATTAACTGAGTTAACGCGTTATTTTTCACAGCACTAATATATATATATATATATACCGTGTATATATGAATGTGAATGGCAGTGAGTTAATTATCCTTTTCTGAATCCCCCCGTGTGATCTCGTCGAAATAGCAGCGCATTCACTTGAGAACCCAGTGAGTGTACAATGAGTGAATCAGAAGCGAGACTTCTAACGCTAAACAAATCATCACTAGCTGCTGAACTAACCTCCCGCAGAATTAATGAGCTCGGAGAGGTGGCTGGGGAGAGTTTCTATTTGGTCTCATTCAAGAGGTCTCATCATTTCCCACCTGACAATAACGCCTGCTCTAGCTCTTGTGTGAATGCATCTTCAACATGTTGTGTGAAGGTAACATGTTTCCTTGACAAAGAAAATACTGGGGAATAATTTACAAAGGACATTGCTTTAGATTTGTTTTTATTTATTAAGTAGCCGAACACATAAAATACAGTTCCGCTGTGATCTGGAGGCCTTGTGGCCGGCAGTGACCTGTTATTGAATGCACTGCACTTTTGCAGGACACATCAGACTCTCACAGCTGCTTATGTCGCTCAAAAAAAAGTTTAAAACAATATCCCTTTTTTGAAAATTAGATTGCTTTTTCCTGTTTATTTATTTGCATAAAGGTGGATGCTTGATGCTAAAAACTGAACAAAAAAACACAGTGAAATCAGCTTTAAAACATTTTTTAAATTATACTTCACCCTCAAAATGAACATTGGTAAATCAATCTCTCAGTCCGTATTAACCTTCACAAACTGAAAACACACCGTGAAAGGGTTAAAGTTGTAAGACGACAACACAGACGATTCCGTAGTGGTGACCTTTCAATCAGAGTCCTAAAGCATACCCTGCTACATCTTCTGTTTGACTCTGGATGGGACCATCGTTTAATAAAATACTATCATGCTGTATTGAAGAAGACTTACAATTTACAATATTTACTGAGGGAATAAATCAAGTGAGAAGTCATTTTCTCAGACATCTATTCGATCAGATCTGCTAGATGTGAGAAAGAATGCAAGTTTATTATTAGAACGAGAGGTTTCTAAAAGTAAGAATTAGCGAGCATTATTTAATGCCTGGGTAGCTTCAGGCTCGTTCCTGCCATCAGTTCTTCCAGCAGCCAGACACATTTATTGTGGAAGACAACGGCAGTTCAATTTCACAGCATAAACTCCTGATCGCTCCTGCTGACATTCGCAGTAATCGATTTGCTGCCATATCAGCTAATAGTGCAAGTATTAATAATCAAGTTGTATCAGAGGAAACTGTGCCAGGTGGTGAAATCACACAATGCAATAAATGTCACCACAAGATTTCCATTTTTCCTGTCATGGAGGTGGAAGTGTTTAAGGGAGAATTCACAGCAGGGAAAGACGTCTGTCTCGCTGTCTGCTTACCATTGACAGAGAGCAGCAGCCTGTGTGATAGACAGTTTTACCAATCAGTCGAGCTGCTCGAGCACAACGCACCAGGATCCCTGCTTGTTTACAGCCTTAACGGGCCAAAAAGCACAGGCCTCACTGTGTGACTGCCTTGGCTCCCCCTCTCTTGAAATAAACCCTTCTCTGCTACTGTATCTCTTTATGCACCTTTTTTAAATTTGTGCTCTCCATCATCCCTCTCTCAGCCCCTGATAGCTTCTAATTGCCTCTCTCTGCTGAAATACAAAGTTTGAAGCCACACATTCCTGCATAAGTACAGGGTTCAGACATTAAACATGTAAAGAATCACATTCTAGGCCTACATGTCGTCTCTGCTTGATGACAGTGATTGCAGCTCCCACACATATGTGATGCTATCTCTTTACATTTTAGAAACCGTAGACCCCCCTATGGGCATTTTCTCCTGGTAAATCCACACTGATATATGTCGTACCTATTATACCCTGTGCCGTATTCAACTCCGCATGGACATGCAGAGGTAACATGTGACCAGGTGTAGGGAAGGTACTTTCAGCCTATCCGATTTTATATTTAACACATGGCGATGCCTTTCAGGATTCTATTGGCTCAAAGTGCTGTCAATCTTGTCTTAGTTCATAGCGCTCAATTTGACTGGCTCTGACGTTTCCAAAGAGGTGTCCTTTTCTGAAATTGACCCATCCCCCGCTGAGCTAGAGCTGTGGGTACTTGTTTTTTATGGGAAAATATATATATATTTTTTCAAAAGTTGAAAATGCTGTATTTGGATATATTGAACACCATGAGTAACATACAAGTAAGATATATGGTTTGGTACGTGAGAAAATTAAAATCACAAAATGTGCCAAAATGTCCATTTTGGAGACCTGGCAACGCTCTGTACTAAAACCTCTCTAACTTTGTTCTGCTCCATTTTTTTCAAAGTCACATTTTGCAGAGATAATGTTCACATATTGTTCTGTGATTTGGGAGAGGTGGAAACCTTTCAACTGCATCGTTCCAAAGAGATAATCATCCTGAAAGTGATTTTTTTTTCAATTTGGACCTGAAACTTTTTTTATTTTTGCTGTGTGCCATCTTCATTTACTCTTAACCAGTAACATATACACTGATATTTACACATCTGAACAAAAATGTAAATGGTTAAAAATGTTACAATTTAAAAAATGTTCAGATAGCCCTAGTGGTTGCAGAGATAGAGCCTTTTTAGTTGGGGGATGCAATTTTTTGTGCAAAGGCCTAAAAACAGCTTGTTGCTTACGTTAACCTCATATCAGTGTGGCGATATTTCAAAAAGATCGTCAGGATTTTGGACATTTGTAGTTTTCCATAGTTATTTTATAGTAACGCTGTTTACACTCATATTTTACTTAGTTCATGGCAGTATTTTTAGCCCAAGCTTCATTTTCTAACCATAACTACAGCCGTTGCCATAGTTTTGTTGCCTATATATAACTGCGACCAGTGTGCAGAATTTGGCGCCAATCTCGTGGCATGAAATGACACGCAAAAACCATGTGTATAAGTGGAATTCCTCAAATGTGGGGTGTGGTTTTTAACGCCTTCGCATGATATCACGTTGTTTTCTACTTTGCATTTGTATTGATCTTCCTTCGGCGAGCATGAAACAAGATTGGATTGAGTTATTGGAATTAATAAGGCTGTGATTCACTTAAATGTGTCCGCGATAAGTGACTTGTGACCAGATGATGGTTTGTGTGTTTGGGTAAGCATGTGACACGACACACACACAAGTGATTTCTGGCTGAGTAAGATTACGAGAATAATCCAACAATTTGTCTCAATTAAAGTGTCAGTCACGCACACTCGCGCGTGCACTCGCTCATATCGATCGACCAGTCGAGACTTGCAAAGTGTTTCTGAGAAGTGTTCATGTCTCCATGCGGGGTCAGAGAATGGTTTGATGAGTCTCAAAATGAGGCAAGTTATATGCCGAGGGCCTATCTTTTGGAGATTTAAGAGCTTTTTCAAAAAGCCAAATGATCCATTTGTGAGAATATCTTACCGAGGAGACCCTCAGACCTGCAGGTCTGATGGTGTTGTTCAGAACCAGGACAAAACACACTGTTGCCTTGGTTCTATAGCTGTGGTGACGAATTGCAAGCAAACCAGAGGTGTAAGCATGATGTCACTAAGAGGCACTTCTCCGCGTCTTATGTGCTTATTTAACTTCCCACTAAGCTCACCAGGAAACATCAGTATATATTTGTTTAACTGTATTATTATGGGGAGATTGCTACTGTACTGGTATTTTACTACTGACGTCTTTCTCTGTGTATTTAAGCAGTAACTACCCACCCCCCCTCCCCCATGAATTTATGGGTGCACAATCACTATATTTAATCCCTTTTCTCACTTTTTCTTAGTAAACCTCCAGATCCAACTCTTCTCTCTGTGTTCTTTGTGTGTTTGTCACAGTATTGTAAACCTTCCGACATATCAGGCCTTCAAATGAGCCGTAAAACAACCAGCATAACTTTGATTGACAGAAAATGACCGTGCAAGGAAGCAATATTATTCCTGTGTTTTCTGTAAATTATCATCCACAATATCACGTCTCATATATATATTCCCTGTGCCCTTACGTATGTTCCATACTCAGCACTCCTAAAGTTCAGCCGTCCGCTACTTTAAAGTCCCTGTGTGCCTCACTCTCCCTTTTCTGGAATGGAAAAGCAATAATGTCCTCTCTCTCTGTCTCTCTCCAGCTTTTTGATGGGATCGAGTGCGAATTTCCCATATTTTTCATCTACATGATGATTGACGGTAAGCCTTGTTCTATCCGTAGTCGCTGTTATGATGCCTCAAGCAGGTCATTGGGAAGATGGAAGACAGACTTGAAGGATGTGACAGGAAACCATTTTGCTGTTTTGATGTTTTTTAGAGGACTTAGAAACACTTTTTTTAAATGTGTGATGTGTGAAATCTGTACGTGAACTGAAGGAAATGGTCAGAAAATACGTATATTTTCACCCTGTAATGTGCATTTAAGCATTATTAAATCACCCTCCTGTTGGTTCTTTCTCCACTGACGTTTGTAGGACAAAGGAATAATCTGATTTAGGGGTTATTCATTTTGAGACTACCTTTTAACTATCACCAAAAAAAAAACATAAATCATTTTTCCTGAAAAGGCAAGACTTCACAACGAGAAGTGTCAATAAACTGAAGACCCCCAGGACCTAGTGGAGCCTGAGGAGCCTTTCTAACCTTTAAGCACCATGATTTACATGTACCTTTACCTGTGTGATGCATGTATTACTTGAGCACAAAACAGCGGAGGACTGTTGGGGATTATTTGGAGTTTAAAGATCAGGATTCTGATTGATGTTACGTCATGAAGTTTGAATTTGTATCATTGGTGTGTGTGTGTGTGTGTGTGTGTGTGTATTTGTTTGTGTTGCAGGGGTGTTCAGAGGAAATAGTGCTCAGGTTAAAGAATACCAAGACCTCCTTGAACCAATCATCTTCCAGTCTTATGAGGGTGAGCAATCACATATATATACACACACACACACACACACACAAATGCAGTGACTAATGGGGGCAAATAAAAAATGCAGAAACCCACACACAACTTTCCCTGATTTGACATATCTTTATGGTTCGTTTTGGAGCTTCTGTCCGTGGTCGCTCTACCATTTGCAATGAAGAATTGTCTCTTAAAATTAAACCACATCATCCATATTCATACCCCACATACTGTGAGCGAGGCTCAAAGGGGCGTCGCAATCAAGTCAACACACGAGTGAAGAGCCTAGCTTTTATATACACCTGCACCCATGAATATGTGGGGGGACAGTCAAATGACAGGGATGTCAAGAGCTGTGAGTTTCTATTGGTCCGCTCATAATAGCACAGGAATAATTGTAGTGCAGAAAGCATAATGATGTGAGGCAGATCTGACTAATGTTGCTCTGGATAACTCCACAGTGCCCTTTGTACTGGTTCTCTATGGATTAAATAAACTCATGTGATCAAATGGCTGGATTGTAATGAATAATAATGGTGTGTGTGTGTGTGTGTGTGTTTTTTCGTTTGTCTCTCTCCATGAAGAAGTCTAAATCCTCAAATTGTATTTGCTGCTGTCAGAAGCTGCTATTGTGTGTTCTGCTGCAGGTTCACCAGACCTCATTGTTTTAATGACACGAGGCGCAGCTCTGGGAGACATGCCACTCTACTGTGGTGAATGGGCAGCATCTGAACAGCTGTGCTGTCCTCTGACTTGTTTCTTTGATGTTAGTTTCATATTGGAACACACCCTCAAGAAAGAATTGTATGTTTTGGGGTAAAAGGAGTAGCTAGGGTTGTCTCATATACAGGTACCTCTAGCATGTTTCTACACCTATACTAGTTGTCCCTTGAGAGGTATAATTATACACTTAAAGTGACCCACTGTAGCCTGATGCTCAGACTGAATTCATTAATTTTCACTTCATTATTCAGCCTGACATGGGATGAATTGTAATTCATCTATTCTTCTTGTGCCACCATCAAGACCGAAATATAGTGTGTCCAATGATCAAATACTTGGTATATTGGTCTAACTAATTACATTCCCATCAGTGTTAAGTGTTAGTTATATGGCGTTACTTTCTACTCTTTGTCTTTTTCTTATTATTTTCAACAAAAGCTCCTGCAGTCCTCATTGTTGCTAACTTTAATGTGTCCTCAGGACAGGGTGTAGAAGATGGAGGCAGTGTACGCCGGCTAGTTCTGTTGCTAGGACATGATCCCTCAACAGCCTGTGTTCAGCAGCCAGTGCTGCCCATTATCTACTGGATCTGAAAAAATAATGTCGTTCCTGTATCTCTGAGTGAATTATCCTTTTTATGTCAATAATAAATATCTGAGCAGTTTTTAGTAGCCTGTACAAATTCAGAGTGACTTTTTGGAAAAGAAAATTGTTGACATCAAAGCAGCTATTTAACAGCTCACAATCATGTTTGACCCGTGCGTGTGTGTGTGCGCACATGAAGATGTTCTTCTTTTGTACAATATGTATTTCAAAATTAGAAATATTAATTGTTCCTACGTACCGTGTGTGTCTTATTTAAGAACGTTTTCCGTAAATGCAGGTGTGAAGTGCATATTGCTTTTCGTTCAAACGCACATGTAACATGTATCTAGATAAAGTACACACACACACACACACAGACACACACAGTGCTCACAGTCCTCTTCTCCCATGCCAGGCCATGCTGTGATCCCCAAATACTACTACGTACCGGCTGACTTTGTGGAGGCGGAGCAGAACAAGCACGGGAGCCAGAAGCGTTTCCCTAGCAACTCTGGCCGTGATGGGATGGTCTTCTTGTGTGGTCAGGCCCTTTACAACATCGCCAAGCTGCTGGGTACGTGTGTGTGTGTGTGTGTGTGTGTGTGTGTGCAAGCTTCGGCGTGATGCTCTGAACCAATACATTGATTCTGTTCATTCTAATATCCCTCTACAAGAAATACTGCAATGCAAAACTAATATATCAAGTCATGTTTTATGACATTTATTACACTACGTTATGTGAGCTATGGTAGAAAATATTCAGGAAAAAAATCCATTTCATTATTTATAACAATCTTATGATTTTAAATATTGTTTAATTCTTCCCTGACTTGAATCCAAGGATGCAAGTTTGACTTTAAATGACAGGAAATAGATTTTTTATTTTACAATCTTTTCTATATGGGCATGTGTTTTGTTCATTTTTTAACGTGTGTGTGTGTGTGTGTGTGTGTGTGTGTGTGTGTGAGCGCAGTGGATGAGCTGATCAGCCCTAAAGACATTGATCCCATCCACCGCTACGTTCCCCACAAGGACCAGCGCAACGTCAGCATGCGATACTCCAATCAGGTGAGCTGTAACAACGGGGATCGACTGTCATCACTCGCTCTAGTTGAACACTTATTTCACCACTCATCATCTTGAATACTCACATTAATTCGTTGGACAACTTTGGATTCACATGCTCGTTGTCAAGCTGCACTGATTCTTGTTGATATAACTTATAAGGGCAGTTGAGTGCTTTTGGCCTGAAATAATAATGACATACACAAGTACAAAAAAAAGATCGACTGGATGTTGTTTTGTTTTAGAAGTCAAGTAGCACTAAGTGCTTTATGCTGTAGAGGCAACGAGTGGGCAGGGAATGGACTGCCCACACACAATATAAGTTCTATGATTGTAATTTATACAGTCCAAGTAAACAACTTGTTTACAGTTTTAAAAAGGGTTAATAACATGAAGGATAATTTGTATGTCCACAATTGTTATTGAGCTGGGAGTTTTTAAATCCTAGCTGATTGAAATGTACTTTTCATTCTTTTTTTACCTCACACGCATGAAGGATAAATCTCACCCATTGTTTTGACAATATGCACACACCTGGCCTTTTCCAGCGATGATGTGTGTCCCCTGGTTCCCTGTTATGGTTCCAGTCTGCTGCCAGGTTTTCCTTAATTCCTGCACCTGTGATGCAGATGTTTGTTTGTTAAATACGGATCAACTCAAGTGAGGCTACGTGGATAAAGTCTGATGAGAACAATGCAACAAGCTAACTTCCAAACCCTGCGTGATGCCTGAGTGAATGTGATTTTAAAAGCCCACCAGGGGGAGGAGGGCTGACAGAGCTGGAGGACGAGGTGATGCATTCCATCCCTGGAAAGGCTCAGTGTCTTTGAAATTAGCTTGATGCATTGTTCTCATCTGGCTTCATCCACGTAGCCTCACTTGAGTTGATCGAGATTTAATTTAGAACGACAAACAAACATCTGTATCACAACCGAAGAAATTAATGAACGTCTGGCAGCCAATTGGAATCAAGAATTCTCAGTAGTAGCTGTGCTATAAATCAAAAAGAATAGAACAGCAAATAAAAGAAAGAAATGGACAGCAGTACTAGCCTCCTGGTACAAATGGCAAACCCCAACATATAGATGAAATACATGCCCCTTGCTTCAGAATTATTCCCCACACCGACCACGTCGACAATCCCTGTTGTCCTTTAGGAACTGCGGAGCGGAGATGTCTTTGCTCGATGTGTGCGACTGAAAAGGAGATTACTGAGTCATACGTCAACAGTAGCCACACTATCTCCAATGTGCAGGTACATATTTGAAGAGACACACGTCAGCTATGGCGTAGCTGCAGCGGCGTTGTATGTAGGCTTCCAATCTGTGCAGTAACCCCTGCACGCACAACTTAAAATCCACCTTCATCCCTGCGCGACTCCATCCTGCTCACCACCTTGTTGTGTTATCGGCGTGTGCTGACATTTAAAGGTGCAGTGTGTAGGAACAGGACACACTCTGTATGTAAATATAAACGGCTCATTCTAAGCTAACAGAAACCAAATAATTCTCATATTCGGCAGAATTTTGAACTAAAGAAAACATGCTTGTTATAATGTTATATTACATTCCTGCCAATAGATCCCCTTTATGCGGCACCCTGTTCCTTTATTTACAATTCATCAAGCCCAAAACAGCAGAAACCACCAGAAACCATGCCATGCCAAGGGCCAGTGCTGCAGGCGGGGATTAAACCCTGTCTGTTTGCCTCTCTGAATGGAGATCATGTCTGAGGTTTAATCCATATCTGAGAGAGCCGGCAGCTCTGAGGATCACAAAGATGAAGGGTAGAGATACATAAACAACGGCCTCATTCTCTTTGCTGCACAGTGTGGATTGCTAAATCCCATTCTTTCCCTGTATGTTAAATTTAGTTGTCGTGGCTCGTCTGTTATAATGGTGCAGAAGAGACGGGAGGTCCAGAGAGGTGTTATGAACGCCAGACTAAGAAGATCAGCTGGAAGAACAAAGACAGAGAGAAACAAAAACAAAAAGCCAGAAGAAAAACAGAGCATATCAGCCAGTAGGAAAACTTTGCGGAGAGAAACAAAGAAATGCCATTATTTAACTCTCTAGGGTGTGCTAACATTCTTTAATACCAGGAAGGTCAACTCTGTAAGTGGCGAGCATAGTTGATTTCTTCCCTGAAAGGTGTTGACATTCATCTTCTGTGTAAAGACATTTCTCATCTTCTCTTTTGCTCTGCTGACTTATTGTAAAAATATGTGGTTTTACATTTCTAAAAGAAAATGTCATGATTTCATTCCCACCATTTGAACATGCAGCCGTCAAACAGCATCAAACAGCCGGTCCCAGGGGCCTCCATTGCAGCTATCGAGTAGTGGAGGAGCTTGTCACCCCAACGTCTAACTATAAAGCAAGGGATTTCTGTCTGTCCTTTGCCCGTCCATTCACTCTACCTCACACTTGGTGGGTGTACTGTTTGGGACATGCGGTGTTGAAATGTGTGGAATTGTGCTTGACGGTGGCGTCATAACAACAAACTTTATTTATGGCCTGTAGCTTTTTAACCGCAACATTAAGAAACAAGAATCGAGTTTCTGGGGGTCCAGAAGAAACACATTTTTAGCAATCATCAGGTCCGTGTGTCTGTCTGTCTGTTCGTGTATCTGTGTTTCTGTCTGTCCGTCCCTCTGTCCGTGTGCCGTCCCTGTGTCCGTCCATCCGTCCGTCTGTCTATGTGTCTGTCTGTCTGCCCGTCTGTGTGTCCATGTGTCCCTGTGTCTGTGTGTGTGTCAGTACGTCTGTCCATGTGTCAGTCCGTTAGTCCGTTCGTTTGTGTCCATCCGTCCGTCCGTGTGTCCTTGGCATATCTGGAGAACCGTCCATCCATTATCTCCACTATGTTCACCAGCTCGTCGCTGTGCGTGTCCATCTGCTGTTTGGTGTTGAACACATCGTGTCTGGTGGGTTTTTAGTTTCGTAAAGCTGCCTGCTGTTGATTCGTATTTATCTTTTACAGCCAAGAATTTCTGCGTTAACCACATACAAAATGATAATTTTTTAGTGAGTGCTGTGCATGCCCTTTAAAAGAAATGATGAGGAAATGAGTTGATGGGATGGAAGTCATTCACTCACGATTATTTAAAAGGGAGCCATCTTTTCAGACACAGGTGTGCAGGTTATTTTTTACCTTGTCTGTCTTTAGAATTCTGAAACTCAGAAAAATCAGCTTTCACTGTCAGACCAAGTTTTCAAGCAGTAGCACCTGAAAGCTGACGTGAGGTGTAATCTGTTTCCCAGAAAGACGTGAATGCTGTGAATGGACAGACTTTCAGTCTCAGAGCGTACCTGTTGCTTGCCCTCCGTTGTTTATTCATTCGGATGGTGCTAAGCTGAGTGCTTTGCAGGGTCAAGTGGTCACACAAGTTACATGTTATTTTTTTCTTCCTGCTATCCTCTGCTGCTTCTCACACCACCTCAACCCACTTATTTTGTATTTCTCATTGCTTTAAACTTTATACCATCTCTCCCTGGCTCTGAGTGTTTTAGTCTTTTTTCTTCTTATCTTCTTATCTTTACTTCTCTATCTCTTTCATTCACATGTCTTCTGTCTCAGCCAGATGCTTAGCTCACATCTTGTGTCAGCAAAAAGGCTCGAGATGGGCTGGGAACAAATGAGAGAGAGCAGAAAAGGGAAAAGGTGAAAAAGGAGGACGTATATTCACTTGTTTGTGATACTTTTCTGTGAAGAAATGCTTTGTGTGTCTGTGTGTTTGTGTGTGTACCAGCTGTCGTGTTACCTCTGCATCATTGATGTCCAGTGTTTGGTCTGCAGGCAAGAAAGGCACAGGGGCATGCTGGGCCTTCACATGCAGTTAGGGCTTGATGTGTACGCTCCCCTTTCTTCTTCTGTCCAAGCGTGTAATTTGTTTCCCATTTTGTGAATCACAAAAACAAAACATGTATGTGTTACTATGAGCATGGACGGATTAAGAAACAACGGGCCCCTGGGCCTGGACGTGTCAAGGCCCCCCCCCCCCGCAAAAAACAAAACAAAAGTGACAAAAAAATGTTTACAAAATATTATTTTTTTAAACAATTTGTTAAAAACATCGCTAACAAAACAGTCCGTATGGAACAATGATACCGGAGCTGAGCAGACAACATAACGCAAATTATATGACCATGACATGAATGACTTAAGCCTCGCATATACCGGCTATGGCGCATCGTGTCATCTCATCATATCAATACAAACTTAATGAAAGCGACTTCACGCAGAGGCTCTGATTTAGGGGCCCCCTGAGCTCATGGGCCCCTGGTGCCGGTAGGCTCGTTCGGTAATCCAACCCTGAGTAGGACTATTGGGGCCCTGTTACTGACATGAATGACTTAAGCCGTAAGTGCTAGTTTGATTCTTTAAATCTACTACTTATCAACACTATTTCATTACTTAGCCTATAGAGCGTATTCACTCACGTGACCACAACAAACTCTGGCGGCCATGTTGGGGTCCCTCCACGGCATTGTTTTGCTTGTTTGTATGCCGCTCTTCCCTTAGAAATGACCATTATAGCCTGAAGGAGACACGATTTCAGTTCAAAGCGGTGTGCCTTGTGATTATGGTACTGTGCCTCATTGTTGGATGTGGGACTAATGATTCAGAATATGGGTTTATCAGCTCAACAAGACAGGCTATTACTTCAACTTGTCATGCATCTACTTCGGCTTCACTCGGCGTATGAGCGTTACGACTGTTCTCATTTGTTTCTGTTGATACATCGGGTTGTGGGCACGTTTCCATTGACTCTCGTCAATAATCTCTTTTTGCTTTTTCGCCGAGCGAAAATCAATGTCTTTCACTTGCGCAAAAGGAACTGTGGATGGAAACTTGGGAGGAAGCCATGAACATGGCAACTCCGTCGGGCGATGTCTGCCTTTACTCTGTGATTCATTTCAAGGTAAAATAAAACACTGGCTACATGGGAACAGCACTCAGCACGGCCAGCCAGGCACTGCTGGTCCTGAAGGAGCTGGAAGCGGCTTCATCCAGACACTCGTCCTGGAGGCGGAGCTGTGCGACTACGGATCATATATGAACCCAGACACGGGGCGCTTGATGTTCCGACTTTTGTGGTATTTCCACAGCAAGTATAACGCAGAAATAGTTGTTAATGTCCCATGGTCGATAGCGGAAATGAAAACTGTTTTACAGGAATGTGACCGGGCTATGTGCTGGTCACTAGGGGTAACTAGAGAATTAACCACAAAGTGTTGAGCGAGTAAAATCAGGTAGAAAAGCATTGCGAATATTCAATTCCAACCGCTGAAATTTTTCTTTGGTAATGCAGAAGGACATGAGGTTGCTGGGCTCTCGCATAATCAAACAGCGGACACGATAGACAGGTCAACCTCTTCTGACATAAGTGGACCCCAAGATGGCGCGATTGAGATTCTGACGTCACGTGAATACGCTCTATAGAAATCTATAAGATCTATATTGGCTGTTTTTTATATACACATAAATATGCACTAGCAGTTCAATGTGGTTGCCCTGCACTATGTGTATAACTTCTCTGTGCTATCAAACTGTACACAAAATTAGATTTGACTCTATAGATACTTAATAAGATATGTAGGAGAGAAAGTAAACAAAACCTTCAACCATCATTTCACTATAAAGTGACAGAAATGAAATGGATGCTCATTGATAAACCTTCTTAAAATCTGCAATTTCTGACCACTGAAGACCACGAGGTCAACTTAAAATCGAGTTTTTCCCAAATCTTGTGAATATTGGAGTTCAATTATTTGGTATTTTTCTTTAACATTCATGGCTAAAAAAGCAACGATCACACTCCGTAATCTACTGCATCTGGACTGTTCGGGCGTGGCCAGCAGTTATGCACAGTTAGCAGCCAACCGACCACCTGTCATCAAAGTCTGATTCAAATGTTTTTTAAAAAAAACGTAATTGGTGGCCCTTTTCTAACTGAGCCACGCCCACTTCAAACAAGTGAGAAGCTGAAGAATGTTAAATATATACAGAATTAAATGGGTTCATCTCTCTCCTCCATCCTCCCTCTTTCCTCCCCCTGTATACCTAAGCCTTCTTCCCACACTGATGATCTGATGGTATAGCTGGTGGTATGAATTTATTATCAATATAATTATCGTTCGATTATCAATTCGGGTTGAGAAGTGGACCTGGCTCCTCCTGATGTGTTCGATGTTTTCTGGTTCATTTGCTTTAAAGTTAATGTGTTTATTGAGTGGTATGTCCAGGCAGCTGTAAGTGTAAATCGACTGTAAAGCGTGTTGTTCTTTGTCAGTAAATGGATAGCCTGTGTAGCTTGGCATTAGAATCTTACACACACACACACACACACACGCATACAAAGATAATAACACTGCACTTTCAAACCGACAAGCACATCCTTCAAAAACCCAACACCCTACAAACTAAACCACACATATTCACACCAACATGCACTGATTTTCTTTTGCTTCACTCTCTCTCTCTCTCTCTCTCTCTCTCACACACACACATACACACACACACATTTACAGATTGAGACTGTGCTAAACCCTGCTGTTTGCCAAATGGCTTGGCGCAGGAAATGTCGAGCCCAGTGGTCTGTGACAGTAAAAGCCTTCGAGAGATGGCTCCTGACCTTAACCTGCAGGGAAATGGACATTACTCACACGTTACATGCATTAACTGCTTTCCTGTGTGTATGTGTGTGTGTGAAAGAGAGAGAACCCATTTGAACCATAATGTCCATCTTTTCCCTAATTTTTAATTTTGTGTGTAATTACAGAATTAATTTAATTTAAAAAAAAGGTGTGTCCTTCTCAGACACACCTCTGACCTCTTCTTTCTTACAAGTTGTCTGTGCCAGGGGCCATTTAGCGGGTGTCTGATAGGTTCGGCCCCTCCTGTTTCTTTGCCTCACTGCCGATGTCATTGGCCAGCTCTGGCCTACAGATGTATTGCTGATGTATTGCACAGAAGCAAAAGGGAAGCAAGTTGCCTGGATGCACAACCTCAGGGAGGGTGACAAAAACACCCAACTCAAGCTCAAATCCTTGGATTTGGAGTGTCAGATGAGGATTTGATTTGTGTTTGGAGCCAGGTGCGCTGAGAGGAGGCTTCTATTAGCTGCTTGTTATTGGTCTGTGCTGACAGTGTACAAGGCCAGGCTTCTCATTAGATGGGGGAGTTGAATTGTTTGCTTCTTCCAAACAAGGCTCAAGTCAGTTTCACGCGCACACATCCAAGGAAGTGTTTACATCCAGTTTATTGAACCAGGTGGAATCACCTAAAAGTTTGGAACCTAAATATGGATCTATTTACTCACACAGCTTCATGCAAGCGCAGCACTGTGTCAAGTTGTTCCAGTCAGGATTCAGAAATAAAAAATAAGTATCCAACATTTGCTCACTTTTGTCTCATATTTTGTTTTTAAATTGATGCAGTGAATTTGTACTCAATTTGACCAGTTTTTTCCAAGCGAGAATTGCAAAAAAGTGGAAGAAACAAGTTATCTTTCCAAAAATACCACTTTAAAACACTAAGACTTTGAAGAACATCCCATAATAAGTCATGCTGTGATTTGGCATTTCTAGACGAACAGCAAAAGCTTTTAACGTGCTTGTAAAACACACACAAAATTGGCTAAACAACTCTACACTATTTAGGAAACGTGGCAAAGCTTCACACCTGAAACTGGTACCGCCATCACAGTGTCAATCAGAATAATTTGCTCAGTATAATTAAGTACATGTTATACGTACAATAACACATGCTTGTTATGTAGCTGGCGTTATTAAATTTCAGCAGTTACGTAACAAAACTACGGTCAACGTTGACTTGGTCCCACACAGGGACAGCGGTCCAATGGGACCAAGTGTCTGTTTGACCCACCTTCCCACCACTGGATGGGTTTACATTGGAGTCAGTAACCTGACGCGTCCGATACAGAGACTGTGGTATACTTGCATTGGGAGTGGGAGCAGGCTGTTCAACAACAGCGGTGCTCTTATTCAGGGTTTTAACTTTTTAACACTTCTGACACCTGTGAGCTTCGTGTGTGTGCGGCACGTCTCAAAGGAAGTGTTTAGAACTGCTCCCCTGGCAGCAAGAACAGTAGTCTGTACGCTGCAGTCTGTGTATTTGTCAACAAGTTTTGAGCATGCGTGTGTTTGTGTGTGTGTGTGTGTGTATATTAACCCGTTTGAACCATAATGCCCATCTGTTCCCAAAGTTTATAATTACGTGTGTATGTGTGTGTACTTCTGATTGCATGTTGAGTGGAGCCTGGCACAGAGACGACTGTTTCTGTTCCAGGGTCACAGTCACGATGCACGTGTCCATTAGAGCTCATTCAGAATCACACAAACACACACACACACACATTGTCAGATAAAAGCGTGAATGAAAGTTTTACCATTTGCCGGCTTGCGCTTGTGGCCTTGAAATGTTTTGGATGGGATGGAAAGTTACAAACGCACAAACTCGCTCACAGACAAACTGACCGGCATCACCTGGGCAACTTGATTTTGGTATATGGATGCATATATATTGATATACTCTGCGGTGCTCAGATCATGATGCACACACAACGTCACACATAGCAGTGGCAATCAGGCCACTTATCTTCCCCAGCCTTCCCGGCTCTCCGGGGAAGATATCAAACGGCGCCGCTCCGACAAGCCGGCGCTCCTGTAGCTCGCACCACCGCTCGACTTTAATATCAATTGATTTTATTAGTTGTTTTTTTTCATCTTCTCCCACTTCGCTTGTGAGAATTCTCTGGCGGGGAATAACATTTCTGCGCTGAGCAGCGTATCGCTTTCTCAGCCTTTACAATTACACCGACCAGCAGCATGCAATCCAATTCTCTACTCGGTTCTTCACTGCGGAGGTGATTCCACTCTCTTCCTCCACCTCTCTCCACCTGTCTGCCTCCCTGCGAGTTCATCTTCCCCTCTCCTTTTCCACCAGTTTATTTTTCCTCCATGTCGGCGTTTGCCCTAAATCAAACTCCCGCCTCATCACCCTCCCCCTCCTCCAATTGTGCTCAACTCATAACTGTGACCGATTCTTGTCGTGGTCTCGTCGTTATCGCCACCAGATGACCTTTTGAGAAGATGCAGCTTTAAAGACGTACACAGGAGTAATTATCCTCTCCCACAGCCCCAGATTGAAAATTTGTTAGCATTTCTTTCATGTCCCCGCCCTCCCAACGCTAAACCCCTGACACTTTGAAATACCCTCATCAGAATATGAATCTCTGAACTGCACAGAGACCAACTTCCTGAGGACGATGCAGAGCCTTGAGTCATTCGTCTGTGCAGGGGCATGAAAAGAAGGGATTAGATTTCATTGAAATAGTTTCTTTCGGATTTCTTTTTTTTGGGACTGGCGGATAAATTCCCTCACTTGCTTTTTAACTTGATGAAAGTCCTTGAATGTTTTATTCCTTCATAATGTGATGCTCGCAGCCACCTCACCTCCATCGTGTTGACGGCACACTGGGAGGGATCTGACCTTAACCCTTGTGTTGCCTTCGGGTCAATTTGACCCGATTCAATGTTTCACCCTCCTGTTATATTTACTAACATATTTTACCCTTGAGGTCAATATGACCCCAGCTATTAAAATCTCCAGAAAATTATTAGAATTAATATTGTTTTCCAAGTTTAAGTGTGAGGTACTTTAAGTTTGTTTGTTGACTCCCGAAAGAACACCGACATTAAACATTGAATCGGGTCAAATTGACCCGAAGGCGACAGGAGGGTTAAATATTGAATCGGGTCAAAATGACCCGAAGGCAACACAAGGGTTAAAATAGCGTCTTATTGAGTTCAGATGAAGGTCTTTTTTTTACCAACAAAGTTTAATTTATATTATTTAGTATTTAGTTAGCAGAGAGAGTAGGTGAGTGTTTGTGACCCTCAGCCTGTTATCTCTGCGAGACATTAGCAGCAGCGTCCACACACACCTACGGTTTCTGTTCTCCCCCTCAAGATATGAACACAAAAAGCACAGAATTAATCCCAGCTGAACTTTGTCATTTTCCTCATCTTTTCAAGCCCATATTCTTCAATCCATTCTTATGTAAAAGTGAAGGAAAAAAAGAAACACCAGAAGTGCTATTGTTGAGGGAAAGAAAATAAGTCTCAGTACACAACATTAATCTCATGTGGTGACGCTGTGTCAGCTCCCCGATTGGCCGACTCACAGTTGTGTACATAAATCTACGGCTGGTTCCGGTCACGCTCACCCTGTGGTTGGGTTTGGGTTGTATTAGGGGTCGAGGTGTTTTGGCGTGACTGAGAATGAGTCAAAACAGGGAGCGACAGGGCAAGTGGAAAAGAGAGACACATAGGGAAGGAAAGGAGGGGACGAAGTAAAAAGAGAAAAATAAAGGAAGGAAGGGCTGAACCATGAAGAAAAGAAAGGAACACATGAAGCTGGAAGGACATAAGGTCAAATGGAAAGGAAAGATATAACACTGCATGAAAAGACAGATATGGAAGAGAGGAAGAAAAAGAAGGGGAGAATACCAGAAGGAAACTAGAACGGGCACTCGGTAGAGCGCATACCTTCGCATATCACAAGATTGGGCATTGAATTATGAACATTTTGGCATTAGTTGCATGCCAGTTGGACAAAAATGTATCGTGCTATGGTAAAAAAAAATGATTTTGACCTTTCCATGACCTTGACCTTTGACCCGATTGATCCCAAAATCTAATCAAATGGTCCCCGGATAATAACCAATCATCCCACCAAATTCCATGTGATTCAAGAAGATTTGACCTGTTCATGACCTTTGACCTTGACCTTTGACCCGATCAATCCCAAAATCTAATCAACTGGTCCCCGGATAATAAACAATCATCCCACCAAATTTCATGCGATTCGGTTCAATACTTTTTGAGTTCTGCGAAAGATTTTGACCTGTTCATGACCTTTGACCCGATCGATCCCAAAATCTAATCAACTGGTCCCCGGATAATAAACAATCATCCCACCAAATTTCATGCGATTCGGTTCAATACTTTTTGAGTTTTGCGAATAACACGCATACAAATAAATAAATACACGGCGATCAAAACATAACCTTCCGGCATTTTCAATGCGAAGGTAATAAGGAATCAAAGAAGGAAAGACAGAAGGTATGATGTAAGGACAGAAACATATGAGGGAGAAATGAAAGAAAAGAAAAACAGGGAAGAGCACAGAAACAGAGAAGGAGGGAAGGAAAGGTGAAAAAGAAGGTGGGTACAAAGAAGGGAGGACAGAAAGAAGGAAGAAAAGAAGAAAACTGGCAGGATGAAAGGATAGGAAAGAAGGTCGGATTGTCTGAAGGAGGGAAGGAAAGGGAAGACATGACAGATAAGAAAGGACAGATAGAAAGAGTAAAAGGAAGATGAAGAGAAGGGAGAAGGAGAGGAAGCAAGAAATAATTCAAACGTGGAATGAAAGACGCTTCTCATCTCGTGTCACAACTCGGTGCTTTTAATTTTTGGGGGGGAAGTCAAATGAGGCGGAGCTGAAATTCATTTCTGTTCAATGGGAACTCACAGAAGCGTTGCCCGGCAAATGGCTTTTCACTTTGTCAAATTCCACGCTGCCGTATCTCTGAGGGGCAGGACGCCGGTCTGCCCTGCGGCTGGAAACACTCTGGAGCACTTGTCCGCAGCGTGTCTCAATTTGTCCCGTCTCAACACTTCCTGTATTTCGCTTTTCCACAATTCTTCCTGTGTGGACTGGGATTTCTTGCTCTTCATTTATTTTTTCACTACCATAACAGACGCCACGTTATTCGTTATCCGCGTCAGATTCTGCCTTTTTCGTGTAACGGCAGAGCAGTAGTTGACTCTGCAGCCCTCTCGGAGGACCTTTTATATGTACTATCCGAAACCATACAAACTGCTATTAAAACATCAAAGGTAACAGCTCCACTCTCTCTCCGTGCCGAGATGAAGAGCCAAAGAGTTATTCATTCTAATTTGTTTGCTTTCCGTCGACAGATATGTGCCGTCTCTCTTTATTAATGTGCCCCTTTCATTAGTCAATCTGCGTGTTTGTTCGTGCACACGTAGGTAAACAGTTTAGTGTTTGCTCTTCCTGTCACAGAGAAGTGCCGGAGGTTGGTACGCACATGCACCCACACAGCGTGGAGACAGACAACGCTATTAGACGAAGACGAAGCCAATACGAGCACATCGCCCTGCCTCTAGACCTGCCCTCTGCACGGCTCTTTACAGCGCTGCCACACATTTGTCTCATTTCATCATTTTGGGTGTTTTCTTTTGGGTGCATCTACCTTTTCAATCAATGTGCCACTAATCTGACAACTCGCTCAAGCTAAATAAACTGGGGTCTCATCTCAACCTGAGCTCCATTTGTACTCTTCGACCATTGATGAATGCCTTTTTTTCTTTCTTTCTTGATTGGGAATTAGATGAGAAGATCGATACCACTGTGATTTCTGTAGGTCAAATATGAAACTAGAGCCAAGGGAAGGTTTTCTTAGCATAGCATAATGACTGTAGACATGGAAAAACAACTCTTTGCCTCCGTTAAAGGTTATCAAATGCACCTTCCAGCACTTACTTCTAAATTCAATAATTAACACCTATATCCTATATATTTGATCTGAACAACAACTGAAGTGTAAATATGTTTATTGTCTAAGTCCAGTCTTTCCGCTAAGCTACGCTAAACTAAGGTATCCTGGCAGTAGCTTATTATTTGGCACTCAGACATGAGACGCGGGGGGGAAAAGCATATTTTCCTAAATGTTTAAATATTCTTTTAAAGGCAGAATTATTTTAAAGGCTTGATACGTTAGGCGGGACATTGTAGCATTCATCTTTAGTATTAATAGTCAAAGTAGATAGTAGATATATAGTCAAAATGACACGCTGTGGTCATTATTAACGCAGGGTTTTATTTAAATTACATTATAGCAGTCGGGTCTATTAGATATCGGAGCATACATTAGCGTCTTGCTGTATTACCGGGAATGAGAACCAAGGATAAGGATACTTAACTACTTCACAGGCCCTTAATCCTTAGACTGTGGTGGGTGGGCTAGAAATGCATGAATGTGAAAAAATGTTCAAGATAAACGTGACTTGGTTTGGACCAAACTAGCTCAACCATATGGATGCATATGGGAGCAGAAGGGAACCAGTGAACCTTTTAAAATGCTGTCTTGCTGAGCCTCTATTGTCTTTCATTTCCATGTTTCAAGATCTTGGTCTGACGCTCGTTTGTAATGACCGTCCAGCCACCTGCCAATTCCTGCTCTAACCACATCCTTCTCCGAGGGTCTGAACTGCATCCGTTTCTTTAAACACTCTTCTTACAAATGCTCTCGAGTTAATATTGAATATTTCCTTTGCTTGAGCTTTGTTCTGATTTATTCATGAATAAATTAATCTTATTTCCATAGCAAGTCAGCGGAGAAACGTGAAGGCAAAAGTCAGTGGTATTCCAAGATTTAATTAACGATTGGTGCATTTGCTTGTAGCGGCTCGGCTGCCTGGAGAAGATGATCCTTTCTCAATTTACCCTTCAACCTCAGGCTAACAGCACAAGTTCTGCTCTCCACCTTCTTGTGTACACTGTTTGGTTATTCAATATTCTGGCCTGGTGTGCTGGATTTCCCTTATGCATTTGGAAGAATAGCTCAGAAGAGCGCTCAAAACTGGAAGCAAAAACATATTGCAGTATGAATCAGAGCATATACAGGCACTCCTGATCCGTAAAACTAGTCTTGAAATACAAAACCTCAACTTGTTGAAATCATTAAGAATTGAAATGCCTCTCTGCCAGCATTAACATTTTTAAACGAAGCAAAAGCTGTGAACACAAGACCATCATTTCCTTATAAGCCCCTCCCCCCCTCCTCCTCTCTACCTCCTTCTGTTTCATGGAGTGTGGAGACCTGGATCGTTGTCCATGACTCCTACTTATTTATCATTTCTGTCATATTCATTAAATGTGTTGTAACTCTGTAATGATTCATTCTGGTCACATGACATCCGGGGAGAGGGATCCTCCTCTGTTGCTCTCCTAAAGGTTTCTTCCATTTTTTTCCTGTGAAAGGTTTTTTTCTATTTTTTGGGAGTTTTTCCTGATCCGATGCGAGGTCCTGGGTAAGGGATGTCGTATGTGTACAGATTGTAAAGCCCGCTCTGGCAAATTTGTAATTTGTGATATTGGGCTTTACAAAATAAACTGAATTGAATTTAATTGAATATGGAGGTTGTGAGTGTAACAAGGCCTTTTCACACATCCAGCAACTAGAAAGCAACTTTAGGATTAATTCTGAGTCGTGTTTGCAACACATGAACTTAAATCCAATCTTCACTACTTTTTTTTCCACAAACCCCCGGGCAAATGATCTGTCTCTTTTGCTGCTAAACACCGCTCTATATTCACTATAGCTAATCAATGACGTTGTTAGGCAGCTGCCAAGTAGCGTATACTGAGTTTTATATCTCAAGCCCTTCGGATGAAAGTGGTGAGAGTCAACGGATTATCTTATCAGCGAGCCTGGCTTTGTGCACATTTCACACACACTACCCAAAGCTCACTAATTAACATCTTGTATCTCATTTGTTTACTGCGTAAACACAATTTCATGGTTTTATGCCGGGGCGATCTGAGCTCAGAGCGAGATCCTCGCTGCAAGAAAGCAAAGAAGTTCACAAATTATTGAACTATTGCTTTTCCATCATAAAGCGAGATTTACTTTGTTATGTTGTGCAGCTTGTATTGAGTTTGATTTGGATTAAATTGAATTACAATGAATTGTAATGCTTTTAGTTTTTAGAGATATAAAATTCTTCATCTTTGAATGCAGAATCTTTGAGGGGAAGTTCTGCAAAAAAATACAAATAACTTCTTTTTGTTTTCCAAACTTGTAGCTTTTAGGGATGTTGGTTTTATGGATCTTTTGTTCAGTATTTTTAAATGTTCTGGTTTGCCATGTCACAGGAAATGTATCTCCTCAGTCAGATCAATGACCTGCTGCCCTCCAGCTGTCATCCCCTCTGTTTGCCCAACAGCCAAGTTCCCCTCTGGATTCATGCTGTACTCTGTTAGATAACATCAATATGTGATGTTGAATGCATTCCAATGGTTATTTCATGTTGAAGTGATGCACTTCTTTCTCACGGCTTACTTGACGCCCCTCACCCCGCCTTGGTCTCCTTCTACTGCAGGTCACCATTTCCACAAGAATCACTCAGTTAAAGCTACTTGAACGTTGGTGATCGTAGGTTAGCGTGTAGGTTTAATGTGTAGGTGGAGACAGCAAAGAAAGAGCGAGATGTTAGATTGTGTTCACATGTATGTAAGCTGCAAGAGCAAAATACTGTATACTATAGAGCAAGGGTCACAACAACATGTCTGTTTCCATCAAGTTTGATTCACTGTTTGGACATTTCCCCCTTCACAGTCAATTTCCCTTTATACTATGTATGACAATAAATAGTCGTTAAAGTTTTAGAACTTTAATTACCTGTGTTTAGTTGCTACTCATTTCCTCCAACTTTTTTTTTTTTAATTGTCTTTCTCTCTTTTCATTAATTGGTCTGAAAATCTAATTCCAGCGAGTGCTACAAGGCGCTTTAAACTGCTCCATTTGGCCTGAGCTGTGCTGACATCAGACCAGTGTGCACACCATCAGGCACACCCAGGGTCCTATATGATTTGGTAACGACCTTTAGGCCGTCTGCAGCACACCCTTTTGGGGAAACGGCACATCTGTCGTTTCCCCACACTTTGCATCGTTTCCGTCGTCGTGTGCCTCTGAAATGATAGTTGAGAGGAACATTTCATCTTCCTCCTGCGGTTGCACGGAGGAGAGGGTGGAAGTGGCAGGGAGCACATTCCTACCGTGTCTCCATTATGCATTTCCATATTCAGATGAGTCCTTTGTCTGCTCTGAGACCAGCACTAATGCAGCATTTTAGAAGCCATTTGTGTTGAGCGTGTGTTTTTTTCCACTCAGCCACTCCGTCTCTCTGCTCTCCTTCTACTTTCTGATTGATGATAACGAGGTTGTTGGCTAAAACCGTCTCTTATCGACCAAACAAAATGGCTCCCAGATGTGTGTGTGTGTGTGTGTGTGCGTGTGTGTGTGTGTGTGTGTGTGTGTGTGTGTGTGTGTGTGTGTGTGTGTGTGTGTGTGTGTGTGTGTGTGTGGGTGTGTGTGTGTGTGTGTGTGTGTGTGTGTGTGTGTGTGTTCTATGACTGAATATGCATCTGTGCATGCCGGTGTCAGTGCTTGTCTGCCTGTGTGTGTGTGTGTGTGTGTGTGTGTGTGTGTGTGTGTGTGTGTGTGTGTGCATTCCAACAATAAGAAGGAGATGAAAGGCCGCTGCTCCTGTGAGTCACAAGCTTCTGGCTTCTGCGTAAATGACCCTGAGTAGACTGTCACTCCTGCTGCGCAATGACGCTGATATTCTCTGCTTACGATTAATTTATACACACACACACAGACATAAATTACACATAAATGGTACATCTACAAATACAGCACGGGAAGATGAAAGGCGCCAAAGGATACGCGCTGAGAGACATTTACATATTAAACAATTAAAAAAAAATGATCATTACAATTGATGAATAATGAATCAAGCATTTTTTTTTTAATTTCATTTATTATATTTTTGATTATGGCTTACAGCCAATCAAATATCAAATATCAAATAAAGTAATGAAAAGCAAACTAGTAGGGTAGTAAACAAATCAAAAAAAAAAACTAATTAACCTAAACTACCTAAACAAACCATTTTTTTTTTGTTTGTTTTATTTTGTTTTTTTGTTTTTTTACTTGTCTTTCTGAAAATATTCAAATTTTATGAGATAGTTTTTAGGATTTTTTAAGCTTTGTTTTATATCATAAATAATAAAAGAAAAAATATTTTGCAATATTTCAGTTGATTGTAAATGATCCAGAATGACATTTTTGTTTTTTTTTAATTGCATTACAGAAAATAAAGAACTTTATCACAATATTCTAATTTTCTGAGACAGTCCTGTACATGCGCATAAATATAACAATACACACAACTTTTGGAAAGGAAAAAGACAGAAATGAAATACATTCCGACTTATTAACAGACGATTAAACCTGTCCTATCCTGACCCTTGAATAAAAGTAGTAGTGAAAAAAACATGAGAATTTGAATTTATTAAAAGTGTCTTTTTTTTCCGAAGAAAGTACTGATCAGGTTCAGATCTCTTTCTCTGTCCCAAAAACCCAACTGGGTTTGTGTAAGAAGAATTTTTTTAATGATGTGGTCGCTTTCCAACACATTTGCTTCTTTTGCAGGGGATTGAGTCGTGTGATGCATTCAGGTGCTGCACTAGCAGACACACAGCTGTGATGCCTCTTGTCTGTGTTTCCCCTGATTGTCCACAAGCCCAAAAGCACTGAGATTACCGCAGAGAGCACCTCTTTAGTGACTGCTTGTTCCCACTCTTCTCTGTTGTGTCACACCCAGCTTTCTCACTGCAGGCAACATGAGTGATGGGTTGGCCCATTCTGGCAAATAGTGACTGTATGCTGTTGTTGCGGTGCTATAAAGTGCTGCTTTGACAAGCTCCCACTGAGGCCACAGTTATGGAGGCAATGAAGAGCCACATGTTTCTATTGCTTTAGTTCCCTGATGTTACCTCATTCTGAGGAGACTTGCTGGAAAGCATCATTGAGCAAAGAAGCACATGAAAGGTTTTATTTTCTTGGTCTTTTATGTTAGTCATTGTGCAGTTTTATAGCTACATACACTGTTTATTGCCGAACCATGTTGTCACAATCTTAAGAAAGCACTAATGCGTAAAGGTCCAAATATATGAACATAATGTAGTGTAGACAAAGACGGCTACAATGTGATATCTTCCGTTTAGCTGGTCTGCATTTTCTTATTGTCAACTAATTCCATGAATGTATTGGAACTGCAAAGCATCAGTTTATGTCTCAATACTCTCCACTTTCAATATTGAGGGGGGATGCGAGCTGCTCCTCCTAATGTGTACAGATTTCTTTTCTTCAACGTATTTTTTATTATTGGAGATACAGGTATAATGATTGTTACAATATCCGAAGTTAAAACATATCTACATGGTACATATGTTCTAGGAAAACCAAACAAAACCAACAGAACAACAGATATAAAAAAAAATAGAAAGAAGAAAAGCTTGAAGCCAGCCCTTCCCATGCTGATCATCATTTTTGTCGGAATCTGATTGGCTCATTGTGAACCTGACAAACTGTGTCGAGTGCTCCAGCTCAGCTGGACGGTCATATTTTGGTTGAGTCCGGCGTTGACTTGCTCATACGAACTCAATGGAAATTAGAAAAGCAGGAAATACCTCACGTGAGGTGCAAAGGAAAAAATTTGCACATTTAAGATTGCTATGAAAATATTCCTCAAATTGTTTTGTGTCGTTTGAATTATGAAAGAAATAATCAGAATTGTCATGCTTCTCTCGCATTTATTCCAGTGTTCATTTACAGTGTTGCCAACGGAGAAATATTCCCGAGAAAGAAAACATTGGCATGTAATATAACCAGTGATGCAACACATAGCAGACATGTGGTCCGCATGTTAACCTCTGTGTCCTCCGTCTCTTCACAGGGTCCCATAGAGAACGATGTGGTGATTCACGTGGCCCTGATAGCAGAGAGCCAGAGGTAATGTGTATGTGTGTATGTGTGTGTGTGTAAGTCTCTGGCCATGTTGAAGGCCAGGTCTATCACTGCTGTAGAGCTCATAAAGCTGGAGCCCCGCCTGACCTCTGACCTCCTCTATCACTCTTCTTGTTGTGCGCGTCTGCTGTCCTGAGTACGCGTGTGAGTGTGTGCCTGCTGGGTTACATAGAGCGTAGGTGTGCGTGTGCCAAACAAGGTCAAATTACTTTGTGAAGCCTGTTAACTTGGAGCTTCAATTACAGCAGCTGGAAAATTCCCATTGGGAGGATTCGTGAATCATCTTTCTCACTGCAGTCCACTAATGCACTCCATCTTTAGCTCTCCAATATGCAGTGTGGTGGTTCAATAGCATAGGTTTGTAATGGATACAGATTCACAATGGACCCTATTTACATGCGTTTTATGTTTGCAATAATTGATGACCAATATATTTATGAATATTCTATTCAAACATCAATAGTTCAAGAACTAATAGACTCATAAAGCTACAGATTTTCCAAGATAAAATGGAGATATACTGTATACTGTAGATGTAAAGTTCAAAAGCTGCTGCAGAACAACAGAACAACAAAGTAGATTTACAATGGGATGTATAATGAATTCCAGCATTTAATAAAGTAACAAATAGTCAAATAAATATTTGTGTGTGTGTAATTTGTGACCGGTGTAAAGGCAGGCAAGTCATCAGTGAGCTCCAGAGCACCAGTGCTGATAAAATTGCCAACAACTACATGTAAACTGCCTAAAATTCTAAATACAACTTTTTTGTCTGTCTTTGTGTAGACTTCAAGTGTTTTTGAACACCTATGGCATTCAAACCCAGACGCCCCAGCAGGTGGAGCCCATCCAGATCTGGCCTCAGAAGGAGCTGGTCAAGGTAATGCATGTTGGTCACACATTAGTCTCGGTTACTCATCCTGCTGTGTTGAGTTCAATTCCCTGTGAAATGGAAGTCAGAGCGTCTTTTGATGTACCGTGATGTACTCCACAGTGGAATTTAATCTTTGAGCATTGGACAGTTATTGGTGCCATGATATTATTGGTTGAAATGTGTTGGTACTCTTTTGTTTTACAGGAAGAAGATAAGATTTTGAAATACAAATTTTAATAAATTGATTTTGCCAGCGGTCAATTGAAAACTCACTGACTGCAGGAAATGTACCTCATTGCTTAATAATAATAATACAAATTGGATTCATATAGCAATTATCAAGCACAAATTACTTTACATACAATTAAAAAGATTTACGGAAAAAATACTGAAACCCATCTCAATTCCATGAAAGTCCCCCCCCCAGTAAAATAGCTTGTTTGTCAGTCATTACTGAGCCCTTACTAGTGTAAGGGCTCAGTAATAAAAATTAAACTAGAATGGGCACTCGGTAGAGCGCATACCTTCGCATATCACAAGATTGGGCATTAAATTATGAACATGTTGGCATTAGTTGCATGCCAATTGGATAGAAATTTATCGTGCTATGGTAAAAATAAGATTTTGACCTTTTCATGACCTTGACCTTTGACCCGATCGATCCCAAAGTCTAATCAAATGGTCCCCGGATAATAACCAATCATCCCACCAAATTTCATGCGATTCGGTTTAATACTTTGAGTTATGCGAATAACACGCATACAAATAAATAAATACACGGCGATCAAAACAGAACCTTCCGCATTTTCAATGCGATGGTAAAAATGGTTCTTAAATAATTAAGATGTGGAAATATATATATCCAGTATATATATACACTACCGTTCAAAAGTTTGGGGTCACTTAGAAATGTCTTTATTTTTCAAAGAAAAGCACTGTTTTTTCAATAAAGATAACATTAATCAAAAATACACACTATACATTGTTAATGTGGTAAATGACTATTCTAGGTGGAAATGTCTGGTTTCTAATGAAATATCTCCATAGGTGTATAGAGGCCCATTTCCATCAACTATCACTCCAGTGTTCTAATGGTACATTGTGTTTGCTAATCGCCTTAGAAGACTAATATCTGATTAGAAAACACTTGTGCAATTATGTTAGCACAGCTGAAAACAGTTATGCTGGTGATATAAGCTATACAACTGGCCTTCCTTTGAGCTTGAAGTTTGAAGAACAAAATTAATACTTCAAATATTAATCATTATTTCTAACCTTGTCAATGTCTTGACTATATTTTCTATTCAATTTTCAATTCATTTGATAAATAAAATTGGGTTTTCATGAAAGACACGAAATTGTCTGGATGACCTCAAACTTTTGAACGGTCGTATATATATATATATATATTATTAGATTTATATAGCACTTTATAGAAATCTCAAAGACGCTTTGACATAGTCGGGGGGAAGACGGTGTGAGACAGACAGACAGGAGACGAACGACAATAAGCGACATACGCAGACACAATCACATACATTCACATGGACTGATGGGTAGGGGGACGGAGGGGGCTACGGGTAAGCAGATGAGAAAAGATGTGTTTTGAGGCGGGACTGGAATGTGGTGAGGGAATCAGAGTCTCTGATGAGAATGGGGAGTGAGTTCTAAAGCTTGGAGAATGCTCTGTCCCCAAAGCTGCGGAGTTTGGACGTGGGGGTGGAGAGTAAACCAGCCGAGGTGGATCTGAGGGATAGGTTCAGAGAGATAGGGGGGTGCAAGTTGGAATGAGAAAGTGCAAAATATATGGAAGTGCATATAAAACTTCTCGAGCAAGCACAACTGGAACAAATGTAATGACAATAAAGATAAAACTAAATGGCATAAAATCATAAATGGACCAGATTTAAATGGATAGATGGTTCATTGTGAACGTTTCACAAGGAAATCCGAGGGGAGGAAACTGAAAGACTAATGACGCCACTCCACCACAACTACACAGATTAATCTTACAGTCAGCCAGTTACATTTCAGCAGTTAGCTGTCAATATCACAGCAGAACGAGGCTCCGTCAATCCATCTGCTTGTCAGTCCAAGATTTCCTGCTCTTCAGATTTTCCCTCATCATTGTCCCATTAATAACAGCAAGACTGCAGTCGACGTGATTGATCGGTCGAACAGTGATCGTTTCATGTTGATGGATCAGCGTACTGGTGGAGACGCACGGAGCGGTTTGCATAATTGTTCTCAGAAGGCTGCGTCAGGCGCCGTGTAAGAGATGAACGGCTCATCTGAATCTCTTCCGTTGTTCAACAACTCGTTCCTCTACACACGGAGGCCAAAACTAGCAGAGCCTTTATTTATTTATTTATTTTTAAATACATGATTTAATGAGCTTAATAGGTGTCAGCATTGTGATACTCAACTTATGAAAGAAAAACAACCATATATCGATAATGTGTTCAACAAATTGTTCCTTCCTTATTTTTTGATCTCCATGATGCAAGTCAGTCATTTAAGCTTGAGCCTTTGGACCAATTTATTTTGTGGCTTTTTTTACATAAACTAAAAACATCATGTTCATGTTAAGGTATCGTCTACTGCATTAAAACATTTGAAACGATTTCTGTTTATGAGGAATACTTTTTGTTTATTGTTATGCAGCTTTCCACCAAGTCAAATTCCTTCCGTGTTTAACGTACATGGGAATAAACTGTTCTGATTCTGGTTCTGGAACCAAAAGCACATTTCCTTTCAACAGTAACACGAGCAGCCCAGTTGCGTCATGAAACTTAAATTCACGATACAAAACCTAGGATTCATAACAGTCCCATATGACACTTTCATTATATGTCAGCGTTCTCAACAAAAGAGATGGAATTCAATAGAATTTCATCAAAACTGAACCCACCAGCGACTCTGCTCCTCAAATCTAAATCCTTTTAAATCCCTTAACTTTTAAGGCCTTGACACAGAAAAATACCCAAACCTAAGCTTGCCAATATTATATGTCAAGAGATTTTTATTGTGAAGTAGCAAAACTTTGAAGCAAACTCAAACATTGATGTTCAAATGATCTGTTGAAAAAGTTGACTTTGTCAGGACGGAAGACCTGCAAAATATGTTGTGAGTGTAGGTATCCCGAGATGACAGAATTATTGACAATCAGTTGTGTCCGATATTCCACTAACATGCTATTTAGTACGCTAAAACAGAATATAATATATATATGTTCACTTTCGATGGCATAGGTTACGCACAGGTGACTTCCTCTGGGTCTGAAAAGTGAAGCCAATGTGTGTGTCAGGGCCACTCTGGTTCCTTTAGAGAGGTCTTTGAGAAAAGGACCCCGCTAGTCACTTCATTTGCTACCTCAGTCGCTAGTTTTAAGTCTTAAACACAGCATGATGTTCATTCAGTGAATTATGGTGATTAACCTACCTACGGGGCTACCTTGTGATTGACAGGTCGTTACAGCACCGTTTTCCGGCCTGGGAGTTGTCCCTGTTTTCGTCTTACTACTTCAACCCTTGCTCAGTGTGTTTTCAACTTCATGAAAGTATTAGAGATGCACCGATCAGGTTTTTGGTGCCGATCACCGATCACTGAAATCAGTATCTGCCGATCCGATAATACCGATCACGGTGTCGATTGAAGCATTCTATTTATTGTGTAGCATTATTGCCTAGGACTATGAGGAAATACATATATAAAGCAACTCAAACATTAAAGAAATTACAGATTTCTTTAAACATTTAGGACTTTTACTTTAAAAATGTCCTAATTGATACATTAAAATTGTTTGATTGCTATTGTAGGGGATTTGAGATATGTATGGAACACATCTGCATTATTCATTTCCTGGAACTCTTGGGGAAATCCATTTACAGGACTTTTTTTAACATACAAAAGTCTGACTTATTTTTATAAACTCTTCCTTGGTACAGTGAAAATGTTTTAATGTGAGCATAATTTAAGCTAAATCTCAGAAACGATCTCTAAAGATACAAAATCAGTTCATAGTTTACTTTTATATCTTAGTGTATGATTTGTCGACATCTTATTTTGAAAAACGGATGTTGTTTCACGTGGTTCTTTCCGCTAACTTTGCAAAACCGGATGTTGTCACATAAATCTTTCCGCTAACTTTATCAAAACCCTCGCGCGCTCCCGATCGAATGTGTTTACCGTCATCATCAGTCTCTAGGGGCAGACATGTGAGAGTCGGCTGAGTTGACCCAGTGATTCAACTCGGGGGACGGGGACGCCGCTCGGTGCGTGAGGATCCCCTCGTGGAGCTCTCCCGGCCCTCGCCGGGCGCATCGTCTCCGTTGCGATGCGCGGCGATTGAAACGTCTGATAGTTCTCGCAGATGTTACGTCATCTGATCGGCCGTTTTGAGAACGCCGATCAAAACCGATAATGGGAATATCGGCCGATATGGATCGGCGCCGATCAGATCGGTGCATCCCTAGAAAGTATAATTGTAATCTTTGAGTTGCCTAAAAAATTTTTAGCCAGCGGTTTGGTTTCCCCCACCCTCCATCCCTCTAGCCAAGATGGCAACATTAAAAATACAAGATGGCGTCGGCCTAAGGCCAAACACAAGGCTTAAAAAATACCAAACAATGGGCGACACCACAATGACTAAATCTATTTCTTATATACAGACTATGGTTACGTGTCTCTACCTGACAAGGAAGCTTTAGGAAGTGAGGTAGCAGTTACAGTTCGGTGCGTCTGAAGAGCTCGTACTTCTGTTTATTCACTCAAAGGTTTGCTCTAACGATTATCCAGCTCAGCGCTAGCTAGCTGCTACTTTCATCCTGTCCACTCTGCTTCTGTCATCGACAGCAGATTTCACCATTTGTCCTATCAAGTCTGTGACACCACCCACTTCCTCGCCTCCAACTTGTTTCACTGTTTAACTCCTCTCACACCTGTCACTCAAACCATCGTCTCTCCTCCTGGTACTGTCTCTCATCTGCATGCTTTCCATTTGAAGTTGGCTCGTATCTGCCCGTCATCTGTCTCTCCTCTGTCATACCGGTCACTCTACCCCTGGTCTCCTGCCTAGCCTCTGTCCCTCATCTGTCATGTCTGTTATGTAGCATCTATTCTCCACGTTACCATCTCTAAACAAACGATTCTTCCTTTCTTGTCATCTCCCTGAGCTCTGTTCCTTCCTCCAGGCCTTTCTATCTTCTCCCCTGTCCTGTTATATATCTGTCTCATCCGCTTCCCTAACCCACTCTCTCCTATCGGTCCTACATCTGGTCCCGCCCAAATTATGTCTGTTACACCAAACAAGGCTCCCCTCCAGGTCGATCATCTGCCTTTGAACTGTCGTACCTGTTACTTTTTCCTTCTCTCCCCTCTGTCTCTTTCTGCTGCCTGGTGCTCCGCCTCCGATGGATGTGCCATTGTGAGTGAGAGCGCTGTGCTGAATATTAAACCCCGAGCCCAGACAGACACTTCTTCTTCGACAGAATCTGTTTATCTCGGAGTCACCGCCATCTCCAGCGCTGCGAGCCCGCCTTCACTCACCTCACCGCGTCCCTTGCAGCCATTTTATTGTGTTAACAACAGCTGCCTATCGACGGAAAAGTGGCAATTACATTTTGCAATGTGTTATTCCTCCCCGTACAACCTGAAGCGTATCCCCTTGCAAATCGCTGCTTTGCCCAAAAATAGCCCTCCTTTTAGCGGTTTCTCTCCCGGTTCCATATCTGATAGTCCGTGTGCACCTCTTTGTGGACGGCATTTTGTTTTTCTCACACGTTGCTGTTACAAGCAACAGCCGGAGTCATGTCAATAGAACCCTAAAGAGACAGGCTGGACCAAGAATATGAAGGGAAATTACGGTATTTTTCTTCCTTGGTCTCATTCTTTTGTAAGTTAGTCTATTGATCATTATAACAAAAACTCAGTCATCCCATCATCACCGATCAGACTTCAGACTACCTTCATTGGACATAGTGGCAGTTGATAAAAAATGCAGTTTACCTCTGCAGCATGTGGCTTATGAGTAAAGCCACACGTTTCCCCTATACGTCCAGCAGGGGTGTTGGCGGTCATAAATCATGACCAAAAGTCATAATGGATAGAAGTATGAGAAGAAGGCCAATATTGACCAATCCCAGAAGAGTTATTGGTTTCTGTAATTGTTCCTCCAGTCCATACTGGCTGTGAAGAGACCTCTTCTTCATGTGAGGGCAAAGATGGGGGTAAAAATCTGCAGTCCTTGTTCCACGTTAGCTTATACTAAAATAGTTTCAGTCCTGTTAGTACAACAGTAGTTTATTGTTGTACGATCCCTCCACCACAGCTCTGTAGGACACATTTGTACTGCAAAGATTGTAACTTTGGAAGATACCGTTTTGATTTGACTGATAGCGACTTTGCCCAAAGTTTAGATTCTGGATTTTGAATCCTATTGCGAGTGAAGAAGTCACTCCAGGAAATGATTGCTTCACAGCAACAACAGTTACAGGGACCAACAACACTTTCAAAGTACATACAACGATGTGATTACTGTTTGAAGAGAAACATGAACAAATTCATCCCCATCCCGTAAAGACATGTTTTGGGGCAGTCTGTGGTTAAAGAAACCCTTTCAGTTCCAGAAGGTTTAATCCCAGATATAATGGGCACACGCTGTATCACTTTAAGCCGTGTGGCAAGCTGCCGAACCCTTACCTGCACGCTAAGTCCCTCTGGATGACAGCACCTGCTGTGAAAGTAAATCTGCTATGCACATTTTCTTACACCAACAGCTACATTTCCACTATTCAGGCCACCAACCCAGCAGCGATAAACATGTGCCGGGACCTGCTCCTGCACATGTTTGTCAGTAAATAGTCATCCATTCTCACGCAGTGGCCACTGCAGAAGTGTAAAGTACAGCTTTTAGATGCAGCCTTTCATTATCTCTCCCAACTGTCATGCTTTCGGTCAGTGGAAATCCCAGGGAATGAAAGGATGCTTTGAAAGGCTTCCTGCGTGTTGTCTTTCTTCATTGGTATTCTGCACACAGGAAGTGCTGGGTGCAGAGGTTCCTCCAACCTCCCGTGGCTTTTCGCCTCCAGGTCTTATTCCTGCCTGTCAGGGCAGAGATTTGCAAAACCACTTAATTCTCCATTAACATTTCTCCTTCTTTTGTACAAACGTTGTACTTTTTCTCCTGTTAGTCTAATTTCTTCGAATTGGCCCAACTCCCGCTTCCCGGAGTTGTTTTCAGCTCTGCCTTTTCAAAACATGGAGGAAGTACAATGGGGTAACAGAGCGCCCCCTTCTGGCTGACGCCGCAAATTGCAGCCGGTTTGAGATGGAAGAATGCGGCATTGGGGGCTTGATAGGCAGATTTCCTGTAGTGCCACTTCAGTGTGTGGGTGTTCTGGTGCTGCTTCACGATGCCACAGATTGGGAGGCATTTCAATTCATAGGCTGTCACAAAAAGAATGAGTACTGCTTTCACATTCAGCCAGACACATCAGAAATGTAATTCACACACGTTCACGACCGACCGCGGCTCACATACACACGTACACGCACACACACACACACACACACACACACATAATCGGTCACTTGCGGTGAGTGTGTTACACCACTGCACTCCGAGCAAGCAGAGATAGGGAATCAATGTCATCCTTCTCTTTTCGCATTTTGGAGTCCTGACAGCAGGCGACACGGCGGTGAAAAGCTTTTATGCAAAGCACCAAAGAAAAGGGCTGAAACACTCATGCTGCAGCTGCATCTTCCCCGCTGCCATCTCTAAACGCATTTCATATGACCTTTTCGTCCGCTTTGTTCATCCAGCTGCACTCTACCATGTGCAGCTGGATACTGGACTTCCTGTCGGGCCGCCGCCAGGTGGTGAGGATGGGCGGTACCACCTCAGAGCCGCTGACCCTCAACACGGGAGCCCCTCAGGGATGCGTGTTGAGCCCTCTCCTCTACTCCCTGTACACCCACGACTGCACGGCCATGCACAGCTCCAACGTCATCATCAAGTTTGCTGACGACACAACAGTGTTGGGGCTGATCACCGACGACGAGACAGCCTATAGGGAGGAGGTTGGATCACTGGTACAGTGGTGCCAGGAGAACAGCCTCGTCCTCAACGTCAAGAAGACCAAGGAGCTGATCGTGGACTACAGGAAGCGGAGAGGAGAGCACACCCCCATCTCCATAGACGGAGTTGCAGTAGAGAGGGTCAGCAGCTTCAAGTTCCTCGGCGTGCACATCTCCGAGGACCTCACATGGACCACGCACACCACTCACGTGGTGAAAAGGGCCCAACAACGCCTGTATTTCCTTAGGCGACTGAGGAAATTCAACATGGCCCCCCGCATCCTCAGAACATTCTACACCAGTACCATCGAGAGTGTTCTGACAGGTTGCATCACCGTCTGGTACGGGAACTGCACCGCCCTGGGCGTAGGGCACTACAGAGGGTGGTGCGGTCGGCACAGTACATCGTTGGAGGTGAGCTTCCCTCCATCCTGGACATATACACCAAGCGGTGCGTGGCCAGGGCCAAACGGATGATGAAAGACAATAACCACCCCGGCCACAAACTGTTCACCCTTCTACCGTCAGGCAGGCGATACCGCAGTATCAAGTGCCGCACAAACAGACTGAGGGACAGCTTCTTCAGTCAGGCCATCAGGCTGCTGAACAAGGACTGAGACCCTCATTAACACTATACACCAGAACATATTCTGTGAATATCTATGGCCATGGTGTATATTTTATTACATTGTTTATATATATATATATATTGTATATATATATTGTATGTATATACATATATATATATATATAGTCTCAAAAAAAGTGTATATTTTATTACATTGTTTTATATATATATATTGCCATGATGTATATTCTATTACATTGTTTTATATATATATTGTTAATACTTTCTTCTTTTTTTTTGTGGATATTGTATAGTTTATTCTCATTCTTATTCTTTTTTTAGTCTGCTACTGCTGTCGGGTGTTTTGCACATAAGAATTTCACGAACCGATTATACTTGTATAAAAGGGGATGTGACAATAAAAACTTGAAACTTGAAACTTGAAAACAACTGTGGGGCCTTTGTAGAAACAACTGTGTTAAGGATTTACAGGACTGTCTCAGAAAATTAGAATATTGTGATAAAGTTCTTTATTTTCTGTAATGCAATTAAAAAAACAAAAATGTCATGCATTCTGGATTCATTACAAATCAACTGAAATATTGCAAGCCTTTTATTCTTTTAATATTGCTGATTATGGCTTACAGCTTAAGAAAACTCTAAAATCCTATCTCATACAATTTTAATATTTCCTCAGACCAAGTTAAAAAAAAGATTTATAACAGCTGAGTGTTTGTCAAGGCTCAGGAAACCCTTGCAGGTGTTTCGAGTTAATTAGACAATTCAAGTGATTTGTTTAATACCCTACTAGTATACTTTTTCATGATATTCTAATATTTAGAGATAGGATATTTGAGTTTTCTTAAGCTGTAAGCCATAATCAGCAATAAATCAGAATAAAAGGCTTGCAATATTTCAGTTGATTTGTAATGAATCCAGAATGCATGACATTTTTGCTTTTTTAATTGCATTACAGAAAATAAAGAACTTCATCACAATATTCTAATTTTCTGAGACAGTCCTGTATATTCATCTGCCTTGCTCTTTATATCAGGGTAACTGTGTACCAGTATCACTAATGACAGATTCAGTGCAGTGAAATGTAAATAAAGTCAAACCAAATGGTCAGTACGGGCAAGTGTTGAGGTTTGAGCTGAGTCAGCCCCACACATTTTAATTTAACCCGTGGGGGAATTGTACCTTCCTGCCGGCTTTACTGACACCGCATAATTCAGTCCACTAATTAAGTGTGAAACTTGAGCTCAGCTACTTTGAGGCCGTCGTCCTCATCCAAACCCTTTTGGAGTTGAGCTCTTTCTTGGCCTTTGGTGATGTGAACTCTTCTCCGCTCATAATGTTGCTCTATACTTGAGAGCAGACTTGACTGACTGAGTCTTTAAAGGGGTGACCTCTGACTTATAATGTGTGGACATGTTATGCATCGACCAGGTCTGACCACCTATTCCCAGGCTTATAATTATAAAACGTTTTCCCAAGACAAAATCAAACAACAACAAAGTCAATTTGAGATGTTTTTAAAACATTTTTATTCTGTTTTACTACTAGAAACAAGGTTGGTTGTATACTGGCTGCCAATCCACAGCAAGATAAAGACGGGGGGGATTTATTTCAGCATAGCAAAGGGGAAGATAAGAAAATAACTGTTGGGTCTGGCACATCTCCTGCATGGAAATCCCAATGCTAATGTATCAGAGTTTAGAGGAAGAAGAGCCACTGTCCTTTCGGAAAGTTTACACTTCGGCCAAACTCGTTACCTCGGAATTTGTTTTGCCAAACTCTTGGGTCGGTCCTCATCCTCAGCAAGCCTTTTCTCTTGTGGAAATGAAATAGATTATTCGAAAATACAAACAATAAAGCACACATTGAACCTGTGTGCTGCTTGTCCAAGCATGTGTTTCTATGAGCATCCCTTCACTCCAATGTTTTCTTTCATGATACTGTGCTATACAACTAGAGCTGTTCCCCCTGCAATAAAGGAACAATTGTATTTCTTTATTCCTCCTTAAAATCAGCTGGAGTCCTCGGTGTAAAATTGAAGACCCATTGTATCAAAATTTAAACATGTGAGTGGTCAACCTTCCACCATTATCACCGCACATTGGCCAAGCTGAAATGGAAAGTACGCAGGTGGGGCCTAGTGAAGGGTCACTTACCACTGGCTAATATTTAGGATGGATTTGACATTTTTAGCAGTGCATATATTTTAAGTGGCTCAAGTGGAATCAAACAGCATGCATTATATTTATTTTTATAAAGTCTCCTCTTTTGGGCCTCTGCAAACGGTGTTCTCAGCTCCGGTGCCCCTGGGTGTGCTCGGGTCCACTAAGCACGCCGCTCATCGCAGCACCGAGACCTTTCGCTGTTGCCACTTCTCATTACTGTACACAGAGCTAAATATCAGTCGGTGGTTCTGCCACACGGTGGTAATTTCAGCTCATAAGTTGCAACAACAGAAGTATCTCAGTGGAACAGATGGACCTGCTCTTTCATTTCGATGTGGACTGGCACCGCACGGCTTGACATTTCCAAAGAAAATGTGATGTTTTTAATCTCGCAGGAAAAATATGCAGGGGCAAAAAGAGAATTTTAGATTCCCTCTGAAAACAGAAAGGTTAGCCGTTAGAGCGAGTGCAATGCGTGTGTCTTGTTTGCTGATGAGGGTTTGAGGGTGTTTCTTTCTTTCCGCAGGCATACCGTTTCCTAGCCATCAATAAAAAGCTGGGGTTGAGTGGGCGTCCAGAGAGGCCAGTGGGCTGCATCGGGACCTGCAAGGTATATGGATTGCATACCACTTCCACATGGGCATGCGTGTGCTGCAAGGGTCATGGGTGACCACGAACGCACCTCCCACATGTTGATCTGCATATGTATCTCAGAGCTCGGAGGAGTCAAACTGAACTTATTTATGAAAATATTCAGTTACAAGAGTTTCTGTCTTCGTCAAACTTACAGTTTGTATCAGTGAATGCTAAATAGATTCTTTTAATATGCTTAGCCGCCGGCCAGTCTGTGCATGTGAGGCTGTGTGTGCGCTTATTCGGTGCTTGTAGTGTGTGTGTGTGTGATATTGTTTGTTGTTTCTTCCAAATGAAGGTCACCAAATAAGTTGAGCCATAGCAGCTTCCTCAAAGGCATTGCCAAACAAATTAATCATTGCTCCCAACACATTGCTAAGGCAGTATTATAATGGGTCATTCGTAGGGAAGAGGTAGACTGCCACAGGGCATCATCATCTTAAGGGTGAATGTGTGTGTGTGTGAGCCCCTGTGACAATCTGTATGTGTGAGGAGGCTTTATATGTGCGCGTTATCACGAGTTGACGTGTGTTTTCTGTGCGTCCTCTACTTTAGGATTGATGTTCTTGTTTTATACACTGGCCAGAATAATGTGTACGTGGCGACTGAGCCATCCGTCTTCTCATGCAACAGTGTGTGTATGTGTGTGTTCGCCTCCCTCCAGATTTATCGGATCCTGGGCAAGACGGTGGTGTGCTACCCAATAGTGTTTGATCTAAGTGACTTTTACTTGTCCCAGGACGTCATGCTGCTGATTGATGACATTAAGGTGAGTCGAGCTCACACTCATGGAGCTCAACCACTTGCTCAAAAGAAGTTAAATAACTGAGAAGTATTTAGCTTGTGTGGTCTAAAGAGATGCAGAGCGACATTTTTAAGAAATAGAAAGACGGAATCGGCTGATTTGAGCCGAAATGTAATATTTCCCTGAGTATTGGCCCAATTCGAGCACAACGTGTATTGACTGATGGTTTAGATTGCATTTATCTTTTGTTCATTTGTGTTCCCTAATGAAGAAGGTCTTTAAATCAGCGTTCAGCTGAGGTTGTGTACCATGTGCTCCTCTAACTTCCCATTAAATTCCTCCCAGGACATTTTGGTCATCGAACATGGAGGGAAAACAGAAACAAAACATACAGAATTTAAATGTGATTGAAGCAAAGTAAAACCTTAAAGAAATAGTGAATTTTGACTTTTATATTCATATTTATCTATATTTTCAATCAATCAAATATAACTGCATTATTTGTATTTTGAATGTAAAATCCTTGTAAACTCCAGTTAAGTTAGCATATTTTGAACATAAATTAATCTTCATTAACAAAAACGTACAACTTAACTTTGGTCTGTCTGACAGTTTATATGGTTGAACTTCAGTTTCTGCTCACGTCTGTGGAAGCTGCCATCTTTGGTCCACCGCCATGCCAATCTGATATCTTCAAAAAAGTGTGTGTGTGTGTGTGTGTGTGTGTGTGTGTGTGTGTGTGTGTGCGTGTGCGTGTGCAGAACACCCTGCAGTTCATCAAACAGTGCTGGAAGATGCAGGGACGTCCACTCTTCCTGGTTCTCATCCGCGAGGATAACATCAAGTAATTTACACACTTCATAATAGCTCTTTTATCATTTCTTTATTTAATGTCCTTTGTTAGCTTTCTCACAGCATTCCTCCTCCACCTAGCGCCCCATACATCACCCTCTATCTCTCATATTCTCTCTTTTACCAGCTCAAGCTCACAACACAGTTGACTGTGACATTTTTTTAGTCCAACATTTCTCTCCCTCTCCCACTTCACCTCTCTTCCCTCCCACTATTTATCTTCATGGCCGCACGGTGCGACTGTATTTGCTCGCTGATTGGGTGATAATGTTTCTCATTTGTATCACTGTAGCCTGACTGGGGGGCTGATCACAGCCGTTTTGAACATTACCCACAAAACCAGATATGTTAAATGTGCTACAAGCGCTGAAACAGCCACACTGCAGTCTCTGGATGAGTCAGTGGGTTCTCAAAGAAACTACTCAATAGTCATTAGTTCACTATTGATCGGGATGATGCCCTGTCTGGAAGGGAACGGCAGTGGCGGTCTGGGTGAAACGTGCTGATTTATTGAGAAAAAACAACTCATCTATGATGATTCCAGGCTGATATGTTTAACATTGGTGTTCTGTTTGTAATATATTGGTTTCCATAGATGTTTCGACTCAGAATAAGACTGATTCACTCGACTGTGGACTGAGTAAGTCTAATCTCTGTGTCACCAGGGGGAGCCGCTTCAACCCAGTCCTGGACATGCTGGCCTCGTTCAAGAAGGGCAACATCGGAGGGGTCAAAGTTCATGTCGACAGACTTCAGGTTTAAAGAATAGACTTATTCATTTTGGTATTGATTATTTAATTTGGTCATTCTCAAACACTCTTTGTCTTGAGAATGCATATTTCAATGAATTTCCTTCTGTCAATAGTTAGTTAATCGTGAAAGTGTTCCCTTTAAATACTAGCATGGCGGATGATCTAAGCGAATTAAGTATTTGAGGGATAAAATAAACATGATTAAAAAATATTATAAAATGAGTCCTTGTTTGGACTCCCTTTGAAAAGAATGATAAGACAAGCTACATTATATTTGATATAAAAAAGCAAATAATGCTGCAGAACTTCCAGGACAAATAAATATTAAAATTAAATATACACTTTTATTAATCCCCAAGGGGAAATTAGTTCTCTGCATTTAACCCATCCTTAGTTATTAAGGAGCAGTGGGCTGCGGTGAAGCGCCCGGGAAGCAACTGGGGGTTCAGTGCCTTGCTCAAGGACACTTCGACTTGCAGCTAATGGGGAGAGCGGGGATCGAACCCACGACCTTGCGGTTGAAGGACGGCCCTCTTACCCCACTGAGCTAAAGATGGGACTGAACATCATGTGCAGTTTAAACTAAATCCAAACCATTTTTCTTTTATCAACACAATATGTGTAGCCCATCTGTTACCAAGTAAACAGGACATGGGTTCCACTGAACTCCAAACAGACTTGAGTTTGACTGATTTTATTTACCTCAGCTGCGTGAGAGGGGTTAGTAAAGCACTGCCTACCCACCAGGGAATTGTTTTTAATCTATTTAATGTTTGCCACCTGCTCTCTTCTCTTGGCATATTTACAACTGATATCACTGCCGCCTCTGAAATATACCATGAATTAATATTACAGATGCAGGGCTTCACCTATTTCTTCTGGAAAGAACTTTTTCTTTTCAGAAGTCTCTCCTTTCAATAGCATTACCTTTTAACCGTGTTATGACTTTGGCCTATCATAATTATTTTGGGATGGTGGGAAAAGTGAAACTGAATTGAGCTTGAACAGTTTAATGTGTGAGGAATGAAAGGGTGAATTCACAGATGAGAGGTTGTGTTCCACGAGAAGCATTAAAAGACCTTTGTACTCCACCTGCTCAGCACCGACAGCAGCAGACCGTTGTAGCGCCGAGCTGGTGAACATGGTGACGCATCTGGCAGCTAAAGAGAGATATTTACCTGTTTTAGTGGAGACCAAAAACAGAGCTAAACTGGTCGTGAATATTAGACTTACATTCATCGGGTATATGCAGAAGAAACTGTCAAAATAATGCAGATATGTCCATTTGTCTGCCAGATGAGCAAATAAGCAACTTCCTAAGTGGCCAGAAAATCAGTTAATGCAGGTTTAAACAAAGTAAAACATTCACATTAAAACATTTGATTTAACTCATTAAAACGAAAATGACAACATTTTACTGCAGCTAGTTCTTATTTTTCAAGGCAGATGGTATTTGTTTGGGATCTTCACATAATCAAGCAAAAACAAAAACAAGGCGATGGTAGCTCTGCAATTATATCAAAATCTGTAACGTTTGACAGGTTTTCCAACTCTACTTCCTCTCCCACTGAGATTGTGGCGTTCAACTGAGACTTCCTCAAGTCATCCGTCTTTTCTTTTGCTCTAAAGTTCTTCCTTCCCTTTGCCTGTTTGCTATTCACGTCACAGCTAACTCCAACCACTTTGAAACACTTCTCCTCTTCATCACCTCGTGGTTATGAGGAGCAGGATTGCTCCTCTCCTTTGCCTCTTATATTGTTTTGGAGTTGAGTTCAGTTGGAAACGGCTAATATCACATTTAGACCACAGGAGCCGGCTGCATTGAACAGCACTCTATGCTCCCACACTGCTTCGCTTTCAAACTTTCACAAACTTAGACACCAACTTGTTACGGCTCTCATACACGTTCATAAAAATTCTAAAGATTGAACTGAGTCCCCCGACAAACCCCCTCCCTGAGATGTGTAGAGCCGCGCTTTCTCTCCTCCTGTATCTTTGTGCTTCTGCATATGCCTTAAAGTTTAGACTACGATCTCCCATATCACTGTGCAATCTCTTGTAGCTAGATGGAATACTCATTTTGAAAAGGTCCTTGATATGTCCTTTTTTTCTCATCGACCGACTAGACCCTGATATCTGGAGCGGTGGTAGAGCAGTTGGACTTCCTGCGTGTCAATGAGGAGGAGTAAGCGCTTCCTCGTCTTTGTACTTAATGAGTCAGAGGGCGGGATATTTCAAAAAGCTCATTATGAGACATACAATTCTAATCTGACATGTACAGTCTACACATGTAAACTTGATTTAAAATGTTTTCAGGATCAAGAAATCCGTTTAGTGAATCGTTAACGAGATGCCAAAGGAACGACGGCAGCCCTGTTTTGTTTGTTGATTTTAATTGTGAAGTGTTTCAAGAGAGATGCCAGCAACTGCTTGTGGATCTGTTATCTTCTTACAATTAGTGTGTGCTTGCATGTGTCTAGGATCCCAGAGTTTAAGAGCTTTGAGGAGCTGGAGCTGCCGAAGCACTCCAAGGTGAAGCGACAGATGAGCACACCCAACGCCTCAGAGCTGGAGCAGCAGCCAGAGATCACTGTGGAGGAGTGGCGGCAGAAGCCCACCCATGAGGTCGTCCAGAAGTTCCACGTGAGTTGATCGGCGACGCTCAGCAGAACTAAAGTATTCTATCGTGGCAATCCTTAAGATGTCAGTGCTGGTTTATTTAGAATTTCTATGTGGGTGAAAACAGTGGTATTGTGCTTTGAGTTTAGCAGCCTGGGGTCTCTTTGTTGACAAGTGAGCTTCAAATGTTCCAAATTGTGTGTGTGCATTGGTACATTTAGTTGTGTGTGACTGAGGAAGAACAACTGTAATACATCTCGAGATAAACAGTGGGTGGGAGCTGTGGTTAGGACTGCCTTCAAGAAGAAACTCCATTATAAACTTTTCGAAGAAAAATGTAAAACTTCATATTACTTCCAACATCTTCTTATTAAGCAACGGTAAGAATCTCTTAAATCCACTTCCACCGAGTCCACCTGGGTTGCCTCATTATTTAGGAAGATAACCCTTTGTGCCCTCACTGTTTCCTCCTGTTGACGCAGCCCACTCTTGCCAACGCTCACTTCGCCACCTGTTACCTGTTATATTATAGCATCTTATAAATATTTAAAAACATTCTTCCTCAAGGCCAGGTTCTGTGCACCGTCCGGCCAAGCCGGCTCACAATTACCAGCTCGTCAATCTGACACTGGACCTGAATATTTTATACGTGTCTGATAAATCCAAACCCCTGCCCACGGCTTCTGCAATTGTGATTGGTTGGGTTGATGAGAAATGATAGAAGACAGACTGGAAGCATGTTTTAGGCCATATTGAAGCTACTAAAGCTAATAAACACTGAGTATTTCAAGCTAACCCTCTAACTCAGTTATCTTCTGACACACTTAAAGGTGCTCCCTCTTCCATATTTAGGCACATTAAGGCTGCTGCCAAATTCAAATGACCATTATTACCACAATTTTAAAATGGCAAAATAATATTTGCGTAACCAGGCTCATCTGTGTGTGTGTGTGTGTGTGTGTGTGTGTGCGTCATCTCCCAGGACTGCAACTGCTTGGCCAGTCAGGCTCAGCTTGCAGTCATCCTTCTGAGGAGAGAAGGACCAGACTTCCTTGCAAAAGATGGTAAGCACATACACACACACACACACACACTCAGAGTTGGTGAGCATCTTAAATAACTAGTCACACGCTGCACTAAAACAGAACAGCAGATCTTCAGAGTTTCCTCATTAAAGGCAAAGTGAATGGTGTCCGAAGTGTGTTCATGTTCTTCCTGTCAGGGCCTTCATCCGTCCTGTAACCAGGTGCAGGTCTTAAGGATGCTGTTGAATGTTCGGTCACTTTGAGATGTAGGACACATTTGGATATGAATGTATATGTATTTATGGTCTTTTCAAAATGTCCAAACACAAATATATATTTGTGATTCCAGAGAACCTGATGAATGAACTGGAGAGAATCTACAGAAGAGCCGGCAGCAGAAAGCTTTGGTCTGATATTTACACACACACACACACACACACACACACACACACACATACAAATATTTAAGCAAACAAATACTCTGGTTGCCGCCTTCTGTTGCATCATTTGCTGGCCTTACATTGCCGTGAGTCATTATGGGGTCTCAACATAAATATTGCTTCCAGACATGTCCAGATCTAAAAAGCGTTACCTCTAAAGATGCATTCAGTACTCGTGATGCCTTCTTAGGAGGTGACATGCAGTTAATTTAGTGTTTCGTTATGTTGAATCATTAAGTGGGAATTAAAAAGTTATTTATGTTGGAACATTGTTTTCCCTTATGTTTTTTGTTGGGCTCCCTTTAACCAAATATCTCCACACCTGCTGTGTCCCCCGTCTCCTGTGAACACTTATATCTGGCTGAACTGTAGGAAGACAGTGCGTGGTGCTGCTGCTATTATCAGGAAGTTCGCCAGCTCTATAGCTCCTCACATCACCACAATACTGGTGCATGGGAAGCAGGTAATCCGGGCGGAGATGGACTGAAGACTCTGCATGTTTTCTGCCAGTGAGCTGGCTAGCTAGCTGTCTAACTTGAGAGCTGTGTGAGGGTCAGCCCATCCTCATAACCAACAACCGACTAAGTCAGTGCTTTACGAATTTCCAATATACAAGATGTGGAGTTTTGACTGAAGTATTTTTAAAAACCTTCAATCTCTACTCTTTTATTATGTAAATGAGTATATTTAAATAGAGACATAAACTTCCCTAAGCGGGTAGCATTCCTTTCCTAGAAGGGATGAATTAAACAAAACAAAAAAGAAAAAGAAAAGTTCTTAAATGTATTAGAAAACCTTCAAAGACACAGTTAATGCTGAATGTACTCAGCATTATTCAGGCATTTTTGTGTGTAAAGCTGAAGCTCGTCCCGGAGTTTTACTCTCAAAAATATCTTAAGAAGTGAAATCTGACTTCTCACTGTGATATGTATTAGTCTGAGTCCCTCTGTGACGCAGTAGCAGCTCCCCTCTTAGCACCATGCTTAAATCCTGGCTAAACCACGAAGTGTGGCATCATGCGGTGGCTCACATTCACACAGCCGTGAGTTTGGCCAAGCTAGCGGGCCCTTTGACTCCGGTGTGTTCAGGAGCTTGTCGTCGATGTTTGCTTCCGGTGCATTAACCGCCACAGAGACTGGACCCTCGTCTCTGCTCCTGCAGCGTCGCCCACTGCAATAAGGCCAGCTGTATACGCCAAATGAAATGGGATTTGCCCGTTGGTCATGGCCCTGTGAGGGCCTTTGCACTCGCTGTTTCATCAATGTGCTCGGTGGAGGAGCTTGATTGTTGCTCTGGGAGCAGACACCATTCGCACATTGGTCACAACAAAGTAATGCGAGAGCAAATCATCTCCCAGGAGGCAAATGTAATCAAAGTTGACTGTCCTTCATATGGTCAGCTCCACCAACAGGTACATCATTCTTGTATTGAATCTGTTGCTCGCTGTTAAAATAAAAGTCTGTCATGCCGCCGTGTGGCTACGCATCTACCGGCTCAGACACACCCGGGACGTGTGGCCTAGAGGAGGGAGTCCAGTTACTTCTGGATTACTCCACCTTGAATATTAAGGTTCCTCAAAGCCAGGATAAGTGTGATTAACAGACTGCCCACCATTCCAGTCAAACTCTTTTTGATCTTTGATCAAAGAGAGTATTTTGTTTGTGGTATACCGCAAGCCTCACTCACCTAGAACTAACCCAATACTTCCCGTGGTTTGATTTTGATTGTGTGCCGATTTTGAATTTGTTATGTAACATTAAATCACATTCATTTAGCTGAAGCTTTTATCAAAAGCAACTTACACTAAGTGCTTTCAAGCTGACCGACACAGCAGCTTTTATTATATGCTGTTTATGAATGTATGGCAGAGAGAAATTAGATTAAGCCATACAGCAACTAGAACGGGCACTCGGTAGAGCGCATACCTTCGCATATCACAAGATTGGGCATTGAATTATGAACATGTTGGCATTAGTTGCATGCCAATTGGATAAAAATTGACCGTGCTATGGTAAAAAGAAGATTTTGACCTTTTCATGACCTTGACCTTTGACCCGATTGATCCCAAAATCTAATCAAATGGTCCTCGGATAATAACCAATCATCCCACCAAATTTCATGCGATTCAGTTCAATACTTGTTGTGTTATGTGAGTAACACGCATACAAATAAATAACTAAATAAATACACGGCGATCAAAACATAACCTTCCGCATTTTCAATGCGAAGGTAATAAAAGAAAAGCCTGGAGGCTGGATCCAACCTGCTGGGAAATGCCATCAATACTTGAGTTTAATTTACTTTCTCATTTTCCTAACATGGGCAGGAAGTGAAGCTTGAAATCGGTTCCCCAACAAAGCATCAGGAGATGGACACCGCATCAGGCCTTCTCAACATTTAGGCATTGTTGCATTTTCATTCTTCATGTTCAGGATGTGGCCTCACAGGTGCAGGAACTGAACGACTGAACAACAAAACAAGTTGCATTTAATAGCATATTATTAGAGCAGTTTGTGCTGATTGTAGACATCACTCCCATGATGAAAATGATTTCATTGCTTCGGTGAGGATGGCTTTCACTCCGTGCGTGTCTATGGCAACCACGGCTGTGGCGACCACGTTAGGAGTCTTAATTCTAAGTCATAATTCTTGCAGGCAAGAGAAGGCCATAGTGACTCCTGAGAATAACAAACTGAGAAATTAGTGAACATTTAAATATTTCAATGGAAAGCAGATAATCACTAAATCCCATAAATTAATTAGGATTGGGACCCATTTATTATTTATTAGATTGGTATCAGTCCGGTTTGATTAAAAAAGAGTTTGCTTCGCGTTTAATATTTATTTAATTTCATTCTGTTGTTTTGATGATAATTTGATTTAGATTTTACATTTTGGGGCATTAAACTGATATAATAAGAAAAGGAAGCAGCTGCCAATGGCACCTGGAGTCAAGATCTCGCCTTTTCAAACCTTTTCGTGAAATATCGATGTATTTCTAATAATGTCTGATTGAAATGTTTAAGTTGTGGTACTTTATTCGGCCACTGGACTCGATATATTCGCTCCACATATTCTGTATTCTATAAACCAAATAATAACACTTGATTACAGGTTGAAATCACGTAAAATATAGAATATAGATTCTAATAAAGGAAGTGGATCCTTAGCCATATAAGAAATGAAGAACAAGATGTGGTCTTCTACAGCTCAACCTGTTAGTGATCCTGATGTCAAGAATATTTTTGTGTCTTTTTCGCCCCCTAGGTCTGTTGTCCGTCTTGCTGCCAGTCTCTTAACTAAACTAGTGGACAGCCTTGCCCCCAGTATTACTAGTGTGTTAGTGCATGGCAAGCAGGTAAGTGAACACACAGAGCGCAGGGCCCCAGTAGTTCACCATCCCTTCTGTACAAATGATTTGGGTTTATTTTGGGTTAAATGGCATGCCGGGTCAATGGTTCTAATACACACTCAGATCAATGTGGTTGGTAGATATAATGATAGGCTTCTCCTGCTGTAATCCGGTGGGAGTAACTGTGGCCAGCTGCACGCTCACAGCTTTCCTCCTTTGTGTGCGCGTCACAGCTGTAGCTGTCGCCCGGTTGCCGGTGCGACCAGCGTGGACTCCTAATATGCGCCGCGTCCACGTGGATCGACTCTGTGTCCACTTGATGTACCGTGACCCTGTGGTTTGGTCTGGTGCCGCTCCCTCGCTCTGACCGAGGTTCAGTGCGTCATTTCCCATCGAGCGTTAGATTAGTCTCCTCTCGAGGGTGTCAGTTATCGCGCCTCGTTTCTACCCTTCTGAACAGTTTTAAGCATTTCATTATGCTGAAGTAGCCCACGGTGTGAATCTGCATATAGATTGCTCCTCTCAACATGATTGGAAAAGCTGATTTAAGATTTAAGACAGCGGTGTTCCTCCGCTTACAATAACGGCTCAGTTGGAAGGGAGAAGAGGCGCCACCTCATTGTGGTCTACTCTGAGGTGTTGTCTTTATATTTCTTGCCAATAGTCACAAAGATAGACAAGTAAGCTTGTTTACTCTTCTTTGTTTTCAGCCTTGAGAATCACCTGTTTCGTAACAGCGGTTGCTCTCATGTTCTTTATTTTGAGAAAAGAACAAGATTATTATTTATTCCTATTACTATTCTGCCGTGGTCATTTCCAGACATCGTTTCCATCTCCGGGCTCTTCTTTGCTCAGTTGAGATGTAAAGATGAAGGATACAGCTCCAGAGTGCTGGGTTTCATCAGCTGGAGGCAAGGATAAAAGAGTTTCCCTCCTATCTGGAAGATTGGTTAGGTGTAATTTTCATGAGATGCCTTTCAGAAGAATACACTAAAGAGTAATCTTGAGATCTCTCTTCTTTTTTTCCGCTCCTTTTTATGTGTTTCTGGGAGAAGAGGCCAATTTTCGAGATATGGAACAAAGATACTTTGTAGGAATTGCACCTTGGAGGATGTAGTGTGTGTGCAAGTACCGTGTGTGCACTATGCATGAACACTCTTTCACACACGTGCACATGCATATGGCACACATGCTCAAATATAGCTATATAGCACAAGAGTTATTTTTTTGCAGTGCAGAGAACTTTCTAACTGTATGTGATTGTGGTGTATGCTCTTTTTTCCTGTGTGTGTATGTGTATCTGTGTGTGTGTATTTGTGCGCGTGTGTCTGTGTTATTGTCTGGGATTGCTAGGTGACCCTCGGCCTATTCGGGCAAGAAGAAGAGGTGATCTCCAACCCGCTGTCGCCAGGGGTGATTCAGGGCATCATCTACAGCAGGTGCGCCCCTCAAGGTGGGGAGCGGGAGGCCGTGCTGCAGCAGGAGCTGGTCATTCATATCGGATGGATTATCTCCAACAACCCCGAGCTGTTCAGCGGCATGCTCAAGATCAGAGTCGGGTACGACTAATTCAGAATCAGCATGGTTGGAAAAGTCAGAAAGTGAGGAAGGCTGTGTATATTAGTGTTGGTTGAGGCTGCAGGTCTCTCTTCGGTTTCTTATTTTATGGTCTGAAGTTAGCCAATCAAAACAACAGCAACGGTGGACTGAGTCTCACCTTAAAGGCTCGCTCTGCACTAACCGGATAAAAGCCCCTGAGTTTGAACTCACTTCTCCCGACATGTTTAAAGAAAAGGTGTTACATTTATTAGGAAAACTTTATTAGGAAACTTTTGTGTGTGTGTGTGTGTGTATATATTTATATATACTGTATTTCCAGATGGATTGTCCAGGCCATGAAACATGAGCTGAAGATCAGGGCGGGAGACATGCCAGCCCAGGACATCTACCAGCTCTCCCCCAGCGACATCAAGCAGCTCCTGCTGGACGTCCTGCAGCCGCAACACACCGGCAGGTACTCTCCAAAGGCCCCTCCGGAGACATTGAATGCTTGAGATGCTTTCTCATCCACTACTACTCATAAATTTGCCTTTGAAGACGCAATGTCGTTCTCGTAATGCGTTTACTCGCTTAATCTTTTTAGGTGTAATTGTTTTATCTTGTCTACATCCATATCTTTAACTATCTGCTGCTACCGCAATGCAATTTACAAAATTGGAATTATTAAATGTTCGTCTTATCAAATCAAATTGAATACACACTGACAATTTCCTCTTGAAGGACGTCTTTCAACCTTCCCCAGTCTCTATACCCCGTTCACCCGTGTCCCCCTGGCTTTGGCCTCAGGTCCTGGCTGAACAGGCGTCAGATCGACGGCTCCCTGAACAGGACCCCTCTGGGCTTTTATGATCGCGTGTGGCAGATCCTGGAGAGGACCCCCAACGGTTTTACGGTGGCTGGGACTCACCTCCCTCAGGTACCTGCCTCCCCTGACACCGCTGCAGAATAAATGTTATGTTCACGAGTCACAACCATAGACTGTTTATAAGACATAGAAAAAGACAAAACTGAAATGTAGACATGTTTGCAAATTTAATAAATTTGCAAAGATTTCTACATTTTTCTGTCAAGATGGGGTGTTGAGTTAATGAGAAATACAATGAACTTTTATGATTTGAGCAAATGGCTGCAATGAAACAAAGAGTGAACATTTTGAACGTCTCTGAATACTTTCCGTACCCACTGTAGTTCTTTTAATCTGGAGCACCCAACAAGAAACTTCTCTTGGAGGCTTGTTAGTGTTCAGCCATCTACTTTACAGTGGCTTTTCCCTCCCAAAAAATCCTGTTAAATGTATAAAACCTCATGATTTATACATTTATCTTATTATTTAAATAATCTAACAAAGCATCCAGTTCTCGATCTATATAATTGATTGACATTATTTCATTGTATTTCATTTCATATTATTTGTGATTATATTACACTGCCCATAAACACGTGCAGGATATCCACAATGATCATCAGTTACAGCATGTCTGTTTCTTTTTGCTGTCTCTGTGCAGCAACCCACACTGTCTGACATGACCATGTATGAGATGAACTTCTCCCTGCTGGTGGAAGACACGCTGAAGAACATCGTCCTGCCCGAGTACAGACAAATCATCGTAGAGGTACATTGTTTGTGATCAGGACCTTTAAGCAAAGAGAATAATCTGTTCTTAGTCTGAATATTTCATATTCATTTAATGTTTATGTAACTCTGTGAGGCTGCTCATTCTGCACACATGATATCTATTGCTTCTGTCCATCCTGAGGAGGGATCCTCCTCTCTTGCTCTCCTGAAGACGGTTTCTTCCCTTTTTTCCCCATGAAAGTTTTTTTTCTCCATTTCTCTCATTTGTGATATTGGACTATACAAAAGAAATTGAAATTAATTCTTAGTCTGTGTGTGTCCTGTCTCCACTGTGGGAGTAGTTGCTGATGGTGGTGTCCATCGTGCTGGAGAGAAATCCGGAGCTGGAGTTCAGCGACAAGTTGGATCTGGACGGTCTGGTGCAGGAGGCCTTCAGCGACTTCCAGAAGGATCAGGGACACTTCGAAGGCATCGAGAAACCGGTAGAGTGGCTTCTCTGAGCTGTAACTGATACAACATCGTCTCAAAAGGATCTCACCACCTTTCCAAACAACGAGCTCCCAGACTTTGAGCTTCTGTTCCAGCCATAAGCTGATCATTTGACTAAAGCCGTCGCTCAATTAAATGCTGTTCAAAAGCCAAATTGAAATATACTACCATTGTCTTCATTTGCCATAATCCTGCCAGGAAGTCGTTTTTTCAGTTTCTTTTTACTTATAGCATATCATACAATAAATAACTTTTCTTAGTACTTTTAAAAATACTTGAAAGCTCTTTTCATGTGTGCCCCTGCCAGAATGTCATGGAGGCCTTTTACAACACACCTGCGGTGGAAAAGCGAAGCACCTCCAGCTACCTGACCAAGGCAGTCATGATCCTGTTGCTGCGAGGAGACTTCAAGCCCTGCAAGGACGACCCGTGCTCCGTTAGCTAGATTAGCAATGCGTTGACCCCTCTAAGCCCAGCCTGCTGCAGTGTAGTCATGGCAAGGGCTTCTGGGTATCCATTGCGTGTATTCAGCTGATGACCTCTGACCTCTCTGGCTGTCCGTAGTATGCATACTACATCCTATAACCCACCAGGTGTGATCACTGACACCTAGACCCTTGCTTAACCCTCATACTGCTTTATGTTGCCAGAAGCATCTGTTTTATGGATTCAAATTTAGATTTTTATAGTGTTTGAAGTTACCATAGGGGGCAAGCTATTAATGTCAAAAAGCCACATAGCCACCTTTGTGCTGTTATCTGGCCCTTTCTCCAATAATAAGTATTTTCCAGAACAAATTGAAGGAATTATCCTATTTTAGCTCAGCACAACAACTGAATGGGGGAGCTTCATACTTAGCTAGCAGGACATGAGAGTGGTATCAACCTTTGTTTTGCTTAGAAAATACGTTCGAAGTGTTTTGTATTTTGGTTATTATCTTTAATTGCACAATTACCATGAGCTCCTATGTAATCTATAACTCACCAGCAATAACTTTTAGACAATACACCGTCATGTTGAATATTGAGAGGTGTGGTTCACAAATTAATTCTTTTGGCTATCACCAGATATGAAAAAGTGGATAAGTCTGCCATTATTTCATACAGTCTATCAATCTTCAATGCTCCGTGTTCAGAGCTATCAGTTCAGAGCTATCGGTGTGTATATATATATATATATATATATAAATATATATAACCTACCAGGTTATATAAAGAAGAATGCATGCACGATTACATAGGTAGCGCCTTTTAATAGACCGTCAGACATCGAGGACCACCGTGACCTCCTTGGTACTTCTCACCTTAAAGGCACATACACATCAATGCACTGCATTATATCTACTGTATATGAATCATCATCTGATTACCCTCACCCTTTGGCATTACAACCATAGAGATATTAGGATTTCATAGTGAATTGCTCAGAAGTTCGTCTGTTTGCTCGACTATGTTGAGTTCCTCTTCGTGTCCTCATACCTCGATGCATGCAGTCTGCCGCATGACGATAGGCACTGATTGCCAAAATGATTGTGACAGTTTTTCTGAATGTTATAGATGACAAAAGCAAGTTTCTTTTGACCAATAGGGTGTGTGTGTGTATTTTTAATTCAATACTGTAGTTTCAAAGAATAAAGTGATCCTGAAATTATAGATATTTGCCTCGAATATGTGAATGTGTAAAAAACAGTGTTTAGCATTACGCTGCCGCCTCTGGAACATCTCCGCTTTGGAGCGTGACTGCTCCACCAGCCCTGAGTGGTGTGTTTGGCATGATCGTACCAGTTACACCCACTTATGTTGCCCTCCTTATTAATCTGCATCTCACCAGTGAGGCTGTGTGTGCTGTCTGCATCACCGACTACCTGACTGGCAGAGAGGTGGAGAGCCAGATGAGAAGATGAATGAGCTCTCCCTCACTCAATATATTCAGATCAACCTGCATGCTGCTGAGAAGAGACTTTGCCTGTCTTGTTCAAATAAATATCGCCAAAAGAAATTAGTTTTATAAGTTAAAGCTACTACAAAGTATAGTCATTTTGGGTTGTTGTGGCGGCCCCTCTAGACACTAGGGGTAGAGTCCCCTAAGAAAACCTCATTTAAGATAGATTCTGGTTTTTTTGTTGCTCCAGCAGCATTTATACTTACAAATAAAGCAATATTAAATATAGAAACGCACAATATATTTCTACAAAAATATCACAGATACAATAGTCAGTGATGGTTGGTGGTCTTTTTGATGAATCCAATGCTTCTAGGAACGGCGATGTTGGTGCGTCGGTCCATCACTTTGGTCCACAGGAATAATCTCAACATGTATTGGTTAGGTTGCCACGACACACTGTTTGAGACCGTTCATAGATTGGTTCAATCAGAGTGTGATCTTGCTCTGTAGTTTTGCTTGCATTCAGTATATAACACAGATGTTGAGGTTCAATTTGAGATGCTGGTTTTGTTTGTCATACAAACACAAGGAGACTATACTGCCCCCTGCTGACCAAATAGCAACAATAAACGCTGCATGGCTGCATTTGAAAGTGCCTTGTAAATACATTGTTTTGTTAATTTGATGAAAATTAAATTAAAAAACTCTACTAACCCAGGGTTTTCTATAGACTCTATATGACCTTTTGCACACAAAAATGTAAACAAATATTTTAACTTAGGAATGCCAGGGGATTGACAAAGAAGAAAGAATCAAGAAGCAAGGTGCGGTACCCTGAGGGGTAAAGGTGTGAGGTTTACTTCTGCAGAGCGTACCAGCCGGCTGCTCACATCAGCAGAGCTCACACACCTGCTGGTATGCTCCCAAAAAAATATAGATGTCTATAATATCATCTACACAACCAATTCACTACCTGACGTACACCAGAATGCAATTACAGTTACATGTGTAGCGTAAACTTACCTGGTAGTACTTCAAACCCTTGACTAACTGATCATAGAAGCCGATGAATGCGGGCATGGAAAGATGTTACACTCTTTGTAACGTCCACACTGGCTGGGTGTGAGGACCTTTCTCCATGAGTCACAGCATCCCACTGCTTGCTCCAGCTCATCTCTGGTTTCTGTTTGATCAATCTCAAGGTCGAAGAAATATGCACTCACATAAAAAGCTTCAGAAATTGGGATGAAAACCAAATAACTTGGACTATGACGGTAGACATTGTGTGTCCAATAGTGCGGTACACTCTGCTCTGCACATGAGAAATGTTCCTTCTTGGGAAGGACAAAAACAACCATTCAAGATACAGTAACCATAATCTGATTACCACAGACCTATAGGAGAAGACTGCTGAGTGCTGACCCTCGTGGGCCTTAAGTGCCCCTAAGCAATACAAACGTCAGTAACACTTTGAGTTAGAAAACTAATACTTACTGGGAATTTAATTAGCCTTCCAGGTCACAAAGTGCTTCTTTACAAAAGAGTTTTCCATTATCAACACTTATATCTCATAAAAGTGTAATTAGTCACTTTATATTCATGCTATCCAAACTTTTAAAGGGCAATTTGCCCAGTAAAGCGGTGTAACCACAGTAGAGTACGTTTTATAATATGAAGTCCAAAACATGTATACAAAATATAATTCCCTTGCTGCTCCACTCTCTCGTTAGAAGTGCGTATAAGAATTCTCGGCTTGGTACAACCGAGACTGTGACAATGCAACTTTCTTGTTATTTGACATGCCTTTGGGTTCAAGTATCTCGAATGAGCCCCATTACGTCAAGAGATGGGAATGAGAGCGGCCGATTGACCACAAGCAGACAGAGCCTGTCCTTAATGGAGCAGATGAAGCTGTGAAGGACTGCCTCTGGAGGCTCTCGTGTCAATTAGCCATGCACAGGATGTGATCATGATATCCCACCCAATGTAATACATGTCACATTAGAATTAACATAAGCTTGCTTTGACCAATGTTATGTTAAAAAATAACCATGAATAGTTGTATCAGTGCTTCTTTAATTAGATATAGATTTTGCTTTAGTTTGTCAACATCCCATCCTTGCACTCAACGTGTTCTCATTTCCAACTCGTCCTACGGTGACTTTTTGTCACCACCCTCTACTTCCCCGTAAACATAGGAAGGTAACCCCATCTCAGTTAAATCAGGGAAACGTTAACATAAACGTAAGTCAGCTAATATCACAACTTCCCTGCCGGGTGCTGATGTAAGGAAGGTGGCAACGCTGGAAGTGCCCGCGTCCTGTGGAGACCTGAAACATGAGCCCAGTTTGACAAAACACTCAACTTAATGTAGAAAGGGATCGAGAGATAGCGATCTGGGAAAATGTGCCAAATATTGTCCAATGTATAGGTTTTATCAAGGTTCACCTCACCAAAGATGACACACTGATGACAACTGCGTCTGATTTCACCCGAGTTGAGTCACCGTTGCTGATGTGTGCGGGGCTGGTTTATATACCCCTATTTGGAATCAGGATTAGCTGTATTGCCGATGTATGTGTGCACATACATGTAATTTGATTCCGGTTTCATGTACACTCTCGTTGTACATACATGTAATTTATTAATTTACAAATAACAGGATAAATATAAAACAAGACATTGAAGACATCAGAATAGCAACACAAATGTATGTACAATATAAAACAATATTAACAACAACAGTGACAATGAATGGGGATATTAGTGCAGAAAGAAAAAGAGAAAGTGGTGCAAGTATGTGGATGTGTCTGATTAGCTGTTCATCACAGTGACGGCCAGTAGAAAGAAGCTGTTTCTGTGTGTCTGGTGGTTTGGGCTTACAGTGCTCTGTAGCGCCTACGATATATTTACAATATATATACATATATATAAACATAAATATATACACATATATATTATGTATATATACTGTATATACATATAGATACATATTTATATACACAAATATATAGGTATATACATATATATTATATACATATACTGTATATACATATATACTAAATATGTATACATATGTATATGTACACATATGTATGTGTATATATACACATACATATGTATATAGAAAACATGTATATACATATATACACATATTGTATATTACATGTATATATATATATATGATTGTAACGGATATGATTGTTTTACATTTGGCGCGCCGTAGCGACTTGCTATACTGAAACCCTCCAGAAGATGGCGATAGTGCGTGCGTTGATCGAGGAAGAGAACGAAGAAGACGGAAAGTTAGAAACATAAGAAGAAGAAGCAGCAGAAGCAGCAGTATCGCTTTGATGAAAACATAAACAAGCGGCAACACAAATATGTCGATTGTCTTTGTGCCAAAGAAACTGCGAGGAAAGGCGAAAATCAACCAAGAAACCATACAGCGGGTAAAACAGCGTAAAGAATATGCAACGCAGCGGGTATTATTATTCCCGTAGTACCTTAAACTACGAGACGAGCGTTAGCCGCGAGCTAATGTGGTTACTTCACTAGTGTAACCATTCGTTTGGTTGTTATTGTCATCAGTCGGTTTGTTTCAACGGGGCACGCGCGCTGAACACCAGTGTCCATTTCAGGCTGTTAGTTGTTGAACCATTAATTTGTTGCGTTCAGAGACTTTGCTGTTTTCAAAGTTAAGAATCAACATATCAGCTACTGGACGTCCGACGCGCTGCTCTTTCTTTGTGTCCGTCCCAGTTGCTGGATGAGAACGACCAGTTAATCCGATGCATCGCTGAATACATGCAGAAAGGACGCGCGGTGGAGTGCGTGCAGTGAGTCTGATGCACACCGGTTTAAAGCAGCGTCTCTTTTCCTCGCGGGTACTTTCAGCTGCTCTTCCGCCTCAACAGATATCAACAGATCCTGCACCGCAACATCGTCTATCTGGCGACCATCGCCGACGCCAGCCCGGACAACGGGCCTCCTCCTGCACACGTGAGGACAGCGCGCGCTTGACTGCTGCGGTCCGTTGACTGTTTCTAACACGATGTGGTTTCTGTTGGCAGTCGACACCGAACGAAACCTCCGCTTCGACGCCAGCAGGGAACGGGCACGGTGCGACGTGATGACGTCAGCTCCCGTCGGCGGCGTTTTGGATGAGGATGATTTTACGTCACGCAAAATATATTTATCACAAAGATTATCGAGAATTTTACGATAGAAGGGATTGCTGGTGCTCTCATTCAGTTAAACTGAAGGTCTATATTATGAGGATAAATCCTGTAAATTCTAAATATTATTTGTTTGTATGAAATGTATATAAATGTTTTTAATTTGTTTTACATTGTTGGGTGTCAATTTCTGAAATCATTTTGTCTGAAAAAGTTCCCAGCAGGAGTAAAGTACAGTTTAACATACAATACAGTTTGAATATAAAATTCAAAGAGAAAAGTGAGTTCCTTTTTAGCTAAAAAAAACATCTTCCTTCGAATTGCTAGTCATTTTTATTCATTTTTTGCATTGCTGGTACACTTGGAAAGATTCAGATGCCAGCTCAAGAGAACAGAAAGCAACATAAGCCAAACAGTCCCCCTTCATATCTTCTATCAGGGCAACATGTTTTTATTATTTTATAGAAGCCACTAGTAAACCATTTGACACCGCCAAGAAGCTAACAGTTACAGTCCACGGTCTGTAATGATGCCTTTAGAAAAGGCTGCAACAGTTAGGAAGATAACAGACAAAAAGCAACAAACCCTATATCTTGATTGTGCAAAGCACATTAACTATAAAAAGATATATATTTATATGTATATACAGCAAACAATTCTCTGTAAACATGTTAATAAGTATGTTAGTTTTCTGAAAACATGGTGTCATTTCATAAATACAGGCAACATTGGCATCCGCAAACATCACAAAAAGATAACATTCTGGGCTTTTAAATACAGCCCATTGCCATAGAAACCAAAGAAACAAGGGCTAGAAAACACCCTCCTCACACAATGTTTAAGTGTTTGGCATGGCATATTTGGTAACCTTTAGATGGTGTAGTTCAACTGTAGGAAAGAAATGTGCTTTTTCACATATTGGGAGGTGGAAAATAATGTTTTATGTAATATGCCTACTAGAATACTAACATACAGTAATGGTATAACATGTAAGAAAATACAAAAATAAGATTAATACTGTCAATAATTGTACAAGAAAAATATTGTATTATTAAACAGAAGAAAGGTTAGGACTACGGGAGTTAGTGTCAATCTGGAGCAAACAACTGCCAATCAGAGGAGGAAATGATTGCGCTTCTGGAAGTGAATATGTTCCCCAATGCTTTCATTCAATAGGGTGTGTAACTTCACCGCTCATCAATAATCTCAGATTGCCTCTTCTCTTCAGCACCATTCATCTTCTGAACAATGCTTTGGTTGGGAATATTCTGCAAGTGCTATCGATACCAACATGGCAAATAGCTACTGCTATGATTCTTAACTCTGGTCAGTTGTTGAAAAAGTAGTGTATTTCTCTCAAATGACACCTCTGCAGTGACTTACTATATTTATGCTGAGCCTGCTCAAAGCCTCTTGATAAAAATAACTAAATATTTATATTTCAACTTCTGTATTTTACAAGCTATGAAACAGTAGATGGTAGCTGTATTCTGAATCATCTTGGGTGAGATTTGGCAGTTACAGCTATGTAGACACAGTATATTTATTATGGGCAAAATGAGAGCATTTCAAGCCCCTGCACCCTTGTAATCCACTCAGACACACACACACACACGTTCAGCTGCAGAAGCAAGTGGGTGACGGCCGTGCACGTCTCCAGCTCTCGTCTGAGGAGGCGTCGGCCTCGACAGGCCGAGGAACGACCAAGAGACCGACTGCTGCCATGCACTTGTAGTTAAAACATGGCAGTTCAAAAAACTTCAAAATACGTCTCCGTTTCAAATGGGGATGTTTGACATGGAAAAATATAGATACAAAAATGTTGAGCCAGTGTGTATACTTAACTTTGCCTCTAAGGCTTTGAAATCTTCCAATTCAGTGGGTGTGGACTGTAATGGCTGCAGCTGGTCTGACAGAGCTGTCGGCCCTCGGTGGCCCTGCACCGCAGACTCCCAAGACATGTGATCAGTACTGGTGAAGGTAAGAGGGCCTGTGCTCGTGTTTGAGGGGAAAAGATTTAAAGCCCTTGGTCATGGGTTTGTGTTGTTGTTGCTGCTGTTGTTGTTGTTGCTGTTGGGTGAAGGGGAAACCAGAGGAGATTCCGGTGGAGGGGGAGCAGTCGGTGGCAGTGGACCACACAGGAGACTGCAGCATCTGCATGGAGTCGCTCCACTGGGAGGAAGGGGGGATGTTCATCTGGTACAAGGAAGAGCTGGGATTGGGCATGGTGTTGTGGTGGGTGGAGTGTTGCCATGGCGCTTTGGGAGGCCAGGTTTTAGTCTTGCTGTCCTGTTGGACACAGTAAACGGCAATCAGCAAAGTCGAAAAGGCCAATTAGTCAAAAAGTCACAGCAAGGCCTTATCAATCAAAGTTAGTCCAAACAAAACAAATATATTTCAAATGGTGCTTTCTCACGAGTAGTTCGTAAAGTGACAACACTAGTCCTTCACGCAGTGCTCTCATTACTTGGAGCTCATACTTTACCTGGTTATCATCGGTGATGTGATGGAGTTGTGGTGAGGGCAGGGTGCACACCTCCGGCTCACCACAGCTGTGTTTTCTAAGAACAGAGAACATTGAACCTTATTAGCACTCGCATACTGTACAGCTATCATCATATTCTATGTACTGTTAACAAGTGTTTTTACAGTAGTTCTGTGTTCGAGTGTGAAATATCAACCACTGGACATTCAGTGAATCACATTGTTTGATACTCATCAGTGCAGTTTGGATGTTGTGGAAAGCTGGCTGAACAAAAGTGATGAGACAAATCTAAACCAGGATATGCGTGCGGGACTTACCTTCTTTGTTTAACCGCCGCTACAAGATCCGGACCAGAAAACATGGAGAACAGACTGTCACCATTGGCTGAAGACGTCTCATCGCTAGAGCTGGCCGAGTCCCCCTGATTGGCTGACCAGCTGCTGTTTACGGCCTCCCTGAGGACACAACCGGACGAGGCGTTAGCCCGGTTACCTTTAAACTCAGCAATGTGGTATTGAAGGCATCACAGATTTAGATTCAGTTTTTGAACATCTCAGCTTGGTTACATTAAATGTTGATTCAGTGGTATTTGATGTATATCAACAGGTTCTACAGGATCCTTTGGTCCCATGTCATGGACTGCATTAAAGTGCCTAAGCAAACATTTTAAATTAACACCTTTAGAATATGCTGCTGCGGTCATGTAGCCGAAGTATTCTGGTCGTCAACAACCAATGATCTTGCCGTTCAATGAATCCGTTTAACGATTTCAGTGTCTGCCCTTACCGACAGAAGTTCCCAAACCTTGTCGGCTGTCCGGTTAAACATTTTCACTGTCTTTGTGTCATGACCTTCCCCGTCAGCTTGACTAATAAATCTTTATATCCAAATTTAAAACCAGACCCTTTGTATATTTTGTGCTGTGCAGCATTGAATCAGTGATGAGGGGAATCGTGGTTACAGATACGTACCCCTCACTGTAGTACTCTGGGTGGGACCAGGTCCTGTGTTGCTCTTCAGGCATTGGCCAGTTGCTGCGCGTGTTGCTGGGGCGACGGATGTGCTGCACCTGCCGTTTCTGCTGCATGGCCTGGCTGACGCCGGCAACGTAACGTGCAAACTCTGGGTCAGAGCCAACTGCATATGGAAAGGATAAACACAACTCTGAGTTTCTGACACCCTCAGCTTTTCTCTTTCGTTTACGGAGCCGATTCCGTTTAGCAGACCGTCTACCGGAGCAGAAAAATCACAATAGACGCAAGTCAACTCTGCACAATCGGCCTCGACGGCAATCAAAAGAGTCTGCTGCTGTGTAAAAATAGCAACTGACGCAGGTGAAATTCAGCATTAATAGCCAAATTGTAGTGAAAACAGCTGTTCACATTATCTGACCAACATTGATTATGTTACTCAGATCAGGAGCCTGAAATCTGCTTGAATGGTACTAGTATACTTTTTTTTATTTAATGTTCTATATATACATATATATATAGAATGAAATACATTATTTCTCTTCACATTTCATAGTTTTTACAAGATATCTGCCACAGTTAACGTACTGAATGAAGCTAAATAAAGAAACATTATTTATTAATGGTACGGACGTGACAAACTTGTGGACATCCTGACTATTTCTTCATAACTTGCTGCACTTCAAGGTGCTTTAGCTGGAGACATGAATAAGCGGGAACTTTAAGTATCTCGCCATAACACTTCTTTCCTTTAATATAACGATGCTGCCTTTTGTGTATGATATTCTCTGTATTGTAATCCCTGTATATTATTATCGACAAATGCCTGCAAACAAATGTTATTTACAGGGCAATAGAGACTTGAATTTATATGTATATCGAACTTTAGCTATAAACCCACTGCATATATCTTAATGGTTTCAACTGGATAGTACGGACACTTTGGGTACTTCAGGACACCCAATCCTGTTTTGAAGCTGTGAGAACCCTAACCCTTATGCATTAAACACAGACTTTTAAAACATAAAAAAAAAAAAGCTTTGCTATACTGTTTATGATTTTTGTTTTTTTTGTTTTTGTTAATCATGAAGACATTTTGTCAGTAGAACTCCAGGACTTCCTCGCCTCACACCGCTGACATAAGAAGTATGCAAGATCGAGAACAACAGAAAGATGGCTGCAACCTGATCCAATAGTGCTAGTAACCGTTACAGAATTTCTATTTTGCAACAAATACAGACCGATTACATTTACAGCACCTTTATCTGAAAAATACAAACAAAATTTGAAGAGCAACATATTGATTTCAACCATTCTTTAGAGGATTTTTTCCTCCTACACGCAAGAGTTATGTTTAGTGATTTATTTTGTATTTCTTGATGCCACAGTTGAAATAAACACAACTAAATACTCTTTGTTTTAGTCTGGAAGAAGTCCACCTTGTGGACATATAAAAAAGGGAGTTGGCTCTCACCTGCTGGGTCAAAGGGCAGAGTGTCTCCCAGGACTCCAAACACTCCTTCACTTTGGTCCCTGTTGGGCCAAGTGTTGTTGCGGGGCCCCTGTGGCTTCTGACCGAGCATCTCTGACATGACACTGTCCATGTAGGTGCTGACCAGGCCAAGACTGTACAGATCTGAGCTCATATCGGGCAGTCCAGGAGAGGCCCACTGCCCGATTGGACCCAGGGGGGACAGCCCGGCTGGGGGGCCTTGCGGTGGAGGCTGCTGCCCAGAGGTGACAAGCCACTTGCTTGCCACTCTTTGCTGTGACAAGACCTGGGGTGGGGTCTGCTGAGGAGGTGGTGGCTGCTGCTGCTGCTGCTGACTGATGGGCTGCAAGAGGTGCTGGTAGTACTGCAGAGCCTGGGGGGAGGTCTGTTGAGGTGGGGGAGGGGGCTGCTGTTGATGTGGAGGAGGTGGCTGTGGTTGTGGTTGCTGTTTCTGCACTGAGGGTGGAGGCTGGGGCTGAGGCAGGGTCTGACCTTGAGGCTGGATGGTACTGTGAGAAATAGACTGGGAAGTCGGCGGCGGTCCACTCGGCGGCTTCAGCTCAGCGGGGTTTGCAGACGCCACAGAGTTCCTCCTTTTGACCAGCGGCGAAGCCTGCTGGGATTTTCCCATGTTGAATCCTGAGAGAAAGTCGATGACATCCTGCATCTCTTGGTCAGTCGGCAGGTTCATCCCCTGGTCATCGGACACTAAACCGTTGGCCAGCTGGCTTTGCTGGGAGGAGTCAAGGGTGCAGGACAGGCTGCTCATCTGCAGGATGCTCTGTAGCCGCCCATCACTGTGGCCCAGGCTCTTGGTCTTATTCTCAGAGCTACTGGTTGTCAGCATGCTGCGTGACGGGGTGCTGGGGATGGAGTAACTGCCCCCACTATTAGAGCTGGACGACACCTTCTTCGTAAATTTGGAAGTCAGCTTGGATATTGTTTTGGGCAATCCGCTGGAGGTCTTGGAGCCGGTGCATGGAGGCAGGTCTGCCTGGCCGCCATAATCCGGGATCTCCCGCTGCAGCTGCATTTGAATTGTGGGCAATGCTTGGTCTCTTTTGGAGGGAAGAGAAAAACAAGCACTTCCTTATTTAGTATTGAAAGCACGACAGTAATCTGAAACATAACTGGGAACCAGGGCTCTTAAACCAATCCAGAAAGGTTAAGTGTGAAATCCCCTCAAATCTCAATATACAATATCATTTTTACTAACTGTTAATATTTAGGTGGATTTAACACTTTACCTGTACAGACAACAACATGGTACAGCTACTTGTTTATAAATTAAGGAGTTATTAAGATTTACAGTATCTAACATTCACTCACTTTCTCTCCTTCCACCTGTTGATGTCAAACACTGCAGTGTACAGCACGTCGACAAGACCGAGTGTCTTCTCTGGATCCAAGCTCCGCTGGAGCAAGGACATCGTGGCTGGGTCCTCCTTCAGGCACCTGAACACACACACACACACCACATGACGAGACAGGAACTGAAAATCCACGCCATGTCTTGCATGCAAAAGCCCAGGTGCATTTGCTAAACATATTAACACTAGACATTCATAAACAAGAAAAGACGAGCCAAACTAACTCAACAGGCAACTCTTCAGCTTACAGACTGGTTTAGTGCATTCATCGAGGCTCACTGAACCAGGAAGTTTACCCTCCCGTTGCAGCTGTAGGACAGTCTCGCTGTAAAAATTCAACACAGAGCATACGGCACAACGCTCCGGCGACACGGGAAACATTTCCGTTTCAAGACGTGACCTTGGCTTCATGACAATGTGTTGACACAATTAGAAAAGTTGCTAAACCGCTTTGCGTACTTAGTATATATTAGTAAACTATATTAGTATAATAACCATATTCTCCATTCCGCTACGACGAGTTGAGAACGTTAGATCCTGGCAGTCTCCCTCACCTCCCATCGGTCTGCATGCACATGTTTTACATAATGTAACTTGTCCGGTCACTATGCTACATTCGACTAGCTGGTGACGTAACTGCACCTGCATAACAATGCAATGTGTGTTCATACTTTTCATATTTGTCATGAAGAATCAACTGTGATTATTTGGAAAGAAAAGTCAATACAAAGAAGTTTCTCAGTGTTTTGATGAACTTACCATGTAGAGGGAACCTGCACCACCACTTTGGAACCCTCAAGGGTGATCTGGGGAGCGTAGGCCTCCTTGTTCTCAATCTGAGCAGTATCAACAACCACCTATTGGTACACACAAACACACTTGCATCAACATCTCCTGACACAAAGGCTTCATGCACCGGCATCTATATCCGTATTGTGGATACTTTGTAGAGACCGTCTGCTGACTCATTTACACAACTAGAACAATTGGAGGATCCGCAATTTTCCACCAAGTGGAGCAAGACGGGGAGGAAGCCCAACGTCTTTGGTCGGGCAGTAACAACCAACAGGCTCGCCTTCCAGTCGGCTGAAAGTCAAATGTATTTGAAAGTTCTTTGAAAGTGGCCTTGGCTCCTTTAAGATTTACTCAGCTGGATCACAAAGAAGGAGGGGAGACGGGAGGAGTCCATTTCCTGTATTGCAGGAAGTTACCCGATTGTTGTTAAAAAAAAGCAGGTGTATCCTCGGAAACCCTGGGCTTTGCAAGTGAGAGCACCACGCATACGTCACCCATGCCGAAACACAGAACAACCAGGTCAAGAGGGTCGAGGAAACATGCAGAAAAACATTGGCCAACTCCAGCCTTTGACTTGATGACTAGTAGGAAAAAGAGTCGCTCGTGAATAACGCTGCCAGAAACAACAGCAAACTGATATGGTGACTATTACTGTGAATGTAAAAGAGAAAATACCGGGAGGAGACTAAAGTATGTGTATGGAAGTATAACAAAAAAGACACTAGCTCCTTTCACAAATATATTATGTAATACTGCCGTGAAGAAGATCTGCCATTAAGACTGTCTTTACTTTTTCATACTGAACAGTGTTGGACTTCAGATAGCACGCTGGCATCACTGGAGCAAAAGAAGCAATACGTTTATCACACGACATCTAGCGTGACAAACAACAGAAGGGTCGGCAACAACTTTCATCCTAAACAGCAATGGTGGGTGAACTGTGCTGAGGAGCTTCTGCTCCTAGCTTCCTCCCTAACTCGCTGAACGCCACAGCCATCACACTGCGCTGGCGTTCCCTTTCACAGGACATATTGACTGCCGACTCGATAGCGGAACAACTCGGTCCCATCATTCCACCTTTCATACAGAACGGTGAGGCGGAATAAGAGCGTAACAGTCTGGCTTAAACAGGCTGTGTGAAAGGGGCTTATGGGTGCGAGTGTGGCCATTCACGCTGCCGTGTGATCTATTTTGGGTTTAGTGGCTATAGGATCAGATACGGAGCCAATGCAAAGCACTCATCCATCATCCTGGGATTGTTTTACAGTTAGCACAGGGCTGGAGGGGCTGGATAAGGACACTCCCTCAGCCTGACACAAAATAAATAACAGCTCAGACCACACAGAGAAAATAAACACCGGAGCATAAACACATTGGTGTCCCTCTGTGGGGAGTCCTGATACTGACCCTCCCACCCTGTGATTCTCCTTTTCAACGGGAGGGGGAGGATTCTGTTTGCAAACCCGCCCGGGCGAAACCATCCTTTAGCCAGATGCTGCAGGAATGTTTCTTCCCTTTTGTGTCTCTCTGGTGTTTGTTTACATCTCACTGCTGCCTCAAAGCAAGCAGACAGATCTCCTCATCTCCATTACACATCTGACAAACAATGGGACGCAAGTTGCCAAACCCACAGACGCACAAAAGGGAAAGGACTCTGGAACTCAAGCAGAAGTGTCAGTGAAGTACAACAGGCACGTTCGTGTCAGCAAGTCGCCTCCTTTTCCGCTGCTCTGTAGTATCAACTACACTGGGGTGATGCATGTTAACGAGAGCAAAATACTAAATGAGGATCCAATAGAGATCTTTCTACACAACTGGTTATCCAAGTATGCCTTACACAAACACAAGGGAGTCAAATGCCCAAAACGTCATTCATCTCCCAGTAGTATAAAGGTGTTGGGATCCATTGAAGATAAATATATTTCTATAAGAACAGGAACTAGAACAGATCACAAGATCACAGATTTGATCTCCCGAGGGTCCATATTCTCAGGAATAATGACGGACTACAGCTTTACTGGAGGTCTCTACTCACCAGACCAGCCTGGGCAAACAGCAGCTGGACAGCTGTCTTGCAGGCTCCTCTCCAACTAGATGGGCAGACTTGGTTGAGGACCTCAGTGACGGGAGAGTCGTCCCTGGGGGTCACTCCGTTCTGGCCCAGCGCCTCCTTAATGAGCTGCAGCATCGTGTGCTGAGGAAACAAAACACACTTGGCCATCAACAAAGCAGCACGCAAACACATGATGTTACACTAGAGTCTACAGAAAAAAAGAAGCTTTTACTAGACCACAGAACTGCTGAGTTTATTGCTCAAATCCCAGTGATGACAGAATCGTGGTGGTCATATAACCCAATTACAAAACTTCAACTTTTTGGGAGAATAAAAGGCGAGTAACCAGTAGAATGAAAGCTGTCGAGTCAAGGACCATACCGTTTTCAGCTTGAGGTTTTCAGCCGCTGACTCGTTGAAGGACACTCCTTTAAGGAAATGTGAGCCGATCTGGAGAGGGATGGTGGGCAGCTCGCACTGGATGGGTTGGGAGGTGGTCTGCATCCTGCCCGCCTGCTGGGCCTCTGCCTCACTGCAGCAGCTCTACACACACACACACACACACACGATGGAAACACAATGAAGAATCAATTGTTGCTCTTTTGAAATATACTACTTACCCCTACTTATTATTCCATCAAGATTTTTAGTGAATGTTTTTGAGAGTGAACCCACCTGTAAGGCCACCTCCACAGCTTTAGGGTTAAGATGAAAGCCGGCCTTCAGTGCATACTCACTATGGCCCAGGCTCTCTAGTGCTGCTTTGTAGGCCTGAAGAGAGAAAGTCATGACCAGCAATCAGTCCAACTTTGATTTCATCATCTGGAACATTTGTTTTTTATGTTACACTGTTAATGAACTTTTTATTAATGAAGCCTCCTAGTTTCACCCCGTCTATTAAAGCTAAATTATACTTTTACCTAACACTCGAAGAAAAGCATCTTAAAACATGTCAGGTTTTTCAAATCTGCAAACCACTGGAATAACAGTGCCTGTTGTTCTGTATCCTGGTCACTGGGCTGATTATGTACCTGTAAAGCATTGTCAATCTTCATGTTGAGCTCCTTCAGCTGGTGCTCAGGGATGGTGGTGTTGTTGGAGCAGAAGAGATGCTGAACCTGGATGCCCGCCAGGCAGCCGTCTCGGCCCCTCTCTCTCAGCCTCGCCATGGCCTGAGGAGGGCACAGCACAGATAAGTGATAGCAGCCACATCTACACTAATACAGCACAATCTCAAAAAGAAGTGCAAGCCATACACGAGAATGATTGTACTGCAACATTCTAATTGTAATAAAAGGGATAGTGGTTGGTTTTAGAGGCAATGTCTTCCAAATACCGTGAAAAATAATTGAGCACTGGGAGTTAGACATTTTTTGATGATAACATGCAGTGCAGCTTCTGAAAAAGACCTGCCCGCCTCCCTCTGCCTAAACGCCCAACCAGCACATTCTTCCAGGGTCTATCCAGGCCTAACCCCCTTCTTGGGCTTAAAATCTGCATGCCAGGGCTTAACAGATCAATCAACCCACTCTTCTCCTCTCTGCCTCACTTTATACAACAAAGCT